>NC_069000.1:29403190-29427933 GCF_001194135.2 Octopus bimaculoides | reverse complement strand
AAAAAAAAAACAATAAAGGCAAAGTCGACCTCGGCAGAATTTGAACTCAACATAAAGACAGATGAAATATCGCTAAACATTTCACCCAGAAAATGCTTAATATTGCATACAAGATTTACCAATACCAACTTGATATTTTATTTATCAGTTGTAAATTATTATCAAAGTGTCAAAATAATCCTTTTTTTTCTACTGTTGTGACAGAACTTAAGTTATAGAATATGCATTGTGTGTATGTGTGCTTTTACATGTGACATTGTATGTGTGTTTTTATATGTGGCCCCACCTAATTTCCAAATTTTTCTGTAATCCCACTGAACTTTCCCATGGCCTTAAGTTGGGGAAACACTGTATTAAAGCACCCTCTGTAGTGAAATCTTAATCACTTGACTTGCTACAAGTTGTCACCAAATCTCCTTCATATCACATCCTGTAGTTGTAAATAAAGAGAGGACACATTTAATCATACTTTCTTTCATGAACCTTGGAAAGATGAAAAAGCAAAGTTGACTCTGTCACCATTTGAATTCAGAAACAAAGGACCAAAATTAAATACATCAAGACATTTTGTCTGATGCTTTTATACAGTGTTTCCTAAACTTACGTTAGTCTAACACCTGCTTTGATAAGTTGAAATGGCTAACACTCCTTAAATCATCCATGGTAGGTGAAGCTTAATTTAAATTTTGGTAGAGAAACACAGTTCTAATGATTCTGCCAATCCACATAAATGATATTAAAAACAAAACAAAAACATCACCCAATTGATATTTCAAATGAAATAATTATTGATTTCTTTAACATAGCCAAAAGGTAGTGGGGAGGGGGGCTGTTTTTAAGGACAGAATCTACATAACTGTTGGAACTAAGCTCAGTACATTATTTATTTATTGTTGTTTAGCTCTGGCTCAGCCTTGATTAATCAGACCTTTCATTAAAGCTATTTCAGTCATAACTATCCCATATTTTTGTATATCAAAGACTACATTACTGAATGTATCCTTTCTTTACTTCAAATGTGATAATGTAATGCTAAGGAGACTTGCCTGCTATTTCCAGTAGGTCAAGTCACGTCATAGATGCTGCCTTATTGTCATGCACATTACTGGTATTTTGTATGTTTTCTGTTATTTCTTTCATTGCAAGAGGAGTATGAAAGATAAAATGTTGTCAAAGAATGAGACTTAATACTATAAGATATTTTATAAAACATTATTATTTTTGCTCATATATGGATCTAATGGTATAATATTGATAATGTTTCTGAACATTGCTACTGGAGAAGAGATAGAATTGATTAATTTATTCAATATTAACTCATTTCAGACCACCTGTACTGAAATGTTCCTGTTTAAATTAAGATAATTAAAATTTAAAAGATGAACATTTCAGTAAGTCAAACACCAATATAGTAGGGGCCTCTATGTGGCTGCTTGACCTACTCAAAATGTTTGCCAAATACCCCTCAGATAACCTACCGTGATAAAAAAATTAAAGACACATTTGGCAGCTTAGTTTTAGATATACAAAAGAATGGATTAGTCATGGTTGCAATGTCTTGAACAAGCAATAATCAATATATAGAGTTACAGATATTTTACTTAACTCCTCCATAATCTTGATTACATTGAAAATTAATTGAAACACATGTGTAGTTATTGGAAATATAGTCATGACATAGTTGTTAACTTGTCTCCAATATATGATTGATACATATTTTATTGATTTTTGACAGGATTCAAACTCCAATCAATAAAGTAACACAATTAAGTACAACATACTGTTTCTGGAACTCAAGCACTCAGTAGTAATTATTAGTATTTCTTAACTTTTTGCCTCTTTATGTTCTGTGTTCAAATCCTGCCGAGTCAGCTTTGATTTTCATCCTTTAGGGGCTGATAAAATATTAATGAAGTACCAGAGTTAATATTGTACTGAGGTTGATGGTATTGACTTACCATCTTCTCTCAAAATTGCTATCCTTATGTCTAAATCAGAAACAGTTGTTTCTTTACAAAAACCCCAAGATATTGGAGACAGTACAAAAGATGGAATACAAAACAATGAAAGTTTACATCAAGTAAAAAATAACAATAGAATCAGCAGCAAGGAAAAGGCTCCCAATAACAGGAATAGCCATCTGGGAGAAATAAAGGAACTCCACAGATCTACCATTACTTTGATCACTAAGGACAAATCCCTCTTTCAGCTCTCATTTCCTTGCCTACAAGTGCATGGCTGAGAGTAGGGTCTTTCATTCTAGTCATGCTCACCTCCCTCATTTATCTCATTATCTTCATCATTATTTTACATTTGCTTTCTCATGCTGGTGTGAATTGGATGGGTTGTTGCAGATTGAATCTGAACTTGTTTGGAGTTACTACTCTCTAAACTGATTTAGGGACCAATTTTTGCTCATGCCTTAACTTTTTTGTATGATTTCTTCAACTGGATGCCAGTTTACAGGGTGTTCTGGTACATTTTATTACAACACCAGCTCTAAATACATTATCTCATTCCCTTTCAACTCTAAGTGGAACCTGAAAAAAAAAACCCAGTAAGGACATGGGGCAAGAGGAGAATGTGTATAGGCACAAGGCCTCAATTCTAGGAGAAGGGAACAGTTGATTGAATCAACCCCCAGAAGAATGAAAAGCAAAGTTGGTCTCAGTGGAATTTGAACTCAGAATATAAATGAGTGTGATGAAATGCAAAAAAAATTTAGGTGATGTTCTACCAACTGTGCCGGTGCACTGCTAACATCTTTGGTTTCTTTTATTAATAAGAATAATAATCCTCATTATTTGACAGCATTAACGGACGACCAAAATATTTACTGCTAAGCATTTCATCCAGCACTATATCAACTCTTCCTATTTTCTACATAATAATAATAATAGTTTCAAATTTTGGCACAAGGCCAGCAATTTTAGGGAGTGAGGGGATTAGTTGATTACATCAACTCCAGTATTTGACTGGTACTTTATTTTATTGACCCCAAAAGGTTGAAAGGCAAAGTCAACCTTAGCAGTATTTGAACTCAGCTGGAAGAAATGCCATTAGGTATTTTGTCTAGCACACTAATGATTCTGCCAGCTCACTACCTTAATGAAGATTTTTTAACAATTTAGGGTGGGAGAAATCATAGCTGATTATATCAACTCTAATAGTTGGCTCATGTTTGTTTTATTGACACTTCCCCTTCCTCAGAAATACATGACAGGCAAAGTTGACCATGTTCCTACTATAACAGGTTGTGCATAAACCACATCCATGACTAGTAATACAATGTAAAAACTACAAAAAATAGAAGACTATTTGGTAATATGAGGAACACAGCCCTTACAGTCCCTGTATGCAATCATTTCCAAAACCAAAACATTTATTAGACCCAATAATACTCCTACAACTCTCTCCTAAAAATACTTTTTGTTTGAACAAGATCAAAGGGAAGTGATGTCAAGATATACAAGCAATGTCACTACTATGTTATGAGACACCTTTGGAAATCCAGGCATTATCACCTCTTATTCCGTTGCTATGGTGGAATGTGAGGTGATAATTGAAGTAAACTTTAACCAGAACAAGTTGGTGGACTTGCAATTCAACATCTGGAAAGACAAGTCTATGTCAATTAGCAAGGTGGCTAGTCTTTTTCAGAAATAGTCTGCCTGTGATTCCACTATACCTCTTGAGTGTTCATAGCTTACATTGGGTACATTGTATGGAATTTATACCTACTTCTTTCCTGCATGTTGAGCAAGACCATTTTCCTGAAGATATTAGGATCCTATCTTCTTTCTTGCTTACTAAAACCTTAGACTTTGCCTTGAAAGCTCTCAGTTCTAGGTTTAGCTTCTGTGCCTTGAACTTCATCTCTAATTCTCCTGTAGATTCAGCTATGAGACCTAGATCAGCATTTTTACCATCATGGTACAAAATTCTCAAGATTTCCTTAAATACTGTAGTAAAAACCAGCAAGCAATTTGGTGAGTTTTGCAATTTTCCTTCACGTTTTGCTTGCATGCAGTGGTATTGGTAGTACAATGGTATTGTAGAGGCAAATTTTGATACTGGTAAATGTTTCATGAGTCAGATTTTGTACATTTGCTGAAATACTTCTGTCACATTCCAATTCTGCTTCTGACATCAATTTCAGCTTCTTTAATCATCATACTGTCTGAGCAAGTAAATTGGCTTATATCTTTGACAGTTTATTCTTTAACTATCAGAGTGGTTGCTTTACAATCAGGTAATAATCCAGGTGTTGTGATTGGCATAGGGTGGCTGATCTCCCCTTTTATCTCACACACACTCACACACATTTTTTCTTTACACTGTATTCTTGTTCTTGCCCCATATATTTCCTATGCTCCCCTCACCCCCCCCCCCCTCCACAGTTGTTTTTTATGCTTTGTAATCTCCCTCATTACTCTTGTAGTAATATGGGAAACATTTATAGCTGGAACCTTGTGAGACACTCAGGGGCCTTTACAACTTAAGCAATTCATTCAGTAGTACATCAACCTTTTACTCTCTGTAGACGATCAGAAGTTAGAATGACAGCATTCTCCTGGAAACTCTATGTGTTGCAGAAGATTAATTGAACATTCTATTCCTGAGCACTTTCAGTTTGAAGATGGTGGGCAACTGTCAGAAATCTCTGGTTGACTGTGCTACTGAGGAACATTGCTGGTTTGGGATAAATTCTACAGATATGGAAATGCCATCAGCTAGGCCTGAGATGCACACATAGTAAGGAAACTCTTCTGCATGCATTCATTCAGCATTACTGATTCGTGGGGTTATGTTAACAGCTGTTATCTTGGGTAGGGTGGATCTGGCTATCAGCTGAATCCATTTTGAGAATTTCTCTGGTGTCTTCCTCTAGTTGGGAAGGGCAAGCAATTTTTCTTTGTTTAATGATTATAGCAAAAGAAGTTATGTGGCAGACAAAATAGAAAGGACTGAGGGAAAACACTTTTCTCTTCAGTGAAAGCCTACATGAATTTCTGGTTTCAAGTAGAAGGTAAGGCTATAGAGAAAGAAGTGCTGCTCTTCTATAAATTAGTTACTCTCAGTATGCATGTGTAGGCTGTAGATCTCAGACAAGAGAAGGCACTTGCTCTTTGCTAGTAAAAGGTAATGCAGGGTCTGTGAAGTTTCCTATTTGACTTCTAGGGGTTGTCCTACTATTGAGGCATCTCATTTCATGTCTTTTATACACTGCTAATTTACATGCAGGATTTTCTGTAACTGTTTCTGTGTAAACCTCCATGTTGCTTTTTCTTTTTTTGTAATTGCTCTCATAATGTCCTTCATGTGTTGCTCATGTGGTAAATTTAGAAACGATTGTTAATATGCCTATAGAAAACATTATTTTGTAACCAGTGTTTAGTACATTTGGATTTATAATTTTGTCTGGTGTAAAACATCTGTTAGTTATTCATTGTATACCATTTTAATTAGTGAGTGTTGTGTTTAATTACCATAACTGAAATATTGGCATCTATAGCGTGATATTAGTTTATTGACATTACTGTTTATATAAAGATGTATGGTGTGGTGTTGTGTGTGTGTGCTTCAAACCAAGCCTGATGAATCTCTGTAAAATACATGTAAACATGTATTTATTTTGTTTAGAAACTTCTTCTTCTTCTTCTTCTTCTTCTTCTTCTTCTTCTTCTTCTTCTTCTTCTTCTTCTTCTTCTCCTTCTCCTCCTCCTCCTCCTCCCCCCTCCTCCTCACGGAGAGGGAGGCAGTGGTAAAATAGCAGTCGTATTGGGGAGAAAATCAATTCATTGTGCCTCTCCTCTACAATTTATGGCCATGTGCTAATGTTAAAATAGTTAATAATAATCCTTTCTAAATATAGGTACAAGACCTAAGATTGGGGTGGGGAGCTTGTTGATTTCATTGACTTGTACTTATTTTGTTGATGCCAGTACTTGTCTGGTATTTATTTTATCGCCCCCCCCCCCTTAAAAAAAAAAAGAAGGGATGAAAGACAAAGTTGACATTGGAATTTAAACTCAAAATGTAAAGCTGGCAGAAATACTGTTAAGCATTTTATCTGACTTGCAAATTATTCTATCGGCTTGCTGTCTTCCAAAATTGTTAAGGTGGTGAGCTGGCAGAATCACTAACACACCGGGCAAAATGCTTTGCAGTATTTTGTCCGTCTTTATGTTCTGAGTTCAAATGCCACTGAGGTCAAGATAAGTACCAGTTGAATCCTGAGGTCAATGTAATTGATTTATCCCCTCTCCAAATTTGCTTGTCTTGTGCCAAAATTTGAAATCAATAATAAGGTAATTTGGTGAAGTGGCTGAAATGGTAGTGTGTCAAGAGAAATACTTTGTTGTAGTTAATTACTCTTATTTTCTGAGTTCAGATCCTACCAGAGTCAGTTTTGCTTTTCATCCCACAAAAATTGATAAAATAAATACTAAACAACTTTTTGGGGATTGACTCAATTGACTGTATTCACTCCAAAAATCTGTGGACTTGTGCTTATGTTTGAAGGCACATGACCTACTAGTTAGGCAACAGGGCTCTCCATCATAAGATCATGGGTTCAGTTTTTAAGCCAGGGGGTACATTGTATTCTTGGGCAAGGTATGAACAGTCATTAGTGTAAACTCAGTACAACAGCATTAACTGGTCAGTGGTATGCATGAAAGGTCATACATCTTGTAGTGGACTGCTATATCCCATCTTTATCCTGTGTTAGAAATCATTGTAATAATAGCAAAGTTGTGTCACCAAAAGACTGCCAAATGGCAGGTTACAAATCTTTGATGCTACTTCCCTCTTCTCCAGGGATTTTTCTTTAACTGAAGTTAGGCATTTTGCAGAATAAATACACATTAAAAATTTTTTTATCATATTTATCTGAGAACAGTGTCAACTGTCTCAACCATCAATATATAAACTTTCCGGGTTATTTACTGGGCCTGTGTAGAATAGGGAGTGATATAAGTTACATACTAGAGGTTCATATCTGATAGCTTATCTCACACTGTAGTCATTGGGGTTTTAATATCACTTACATGAATTGTTAGACAAATTGCATGTCTGGTTGCTTGTACTTTATTGAAATGTGAGAGTAATACCTAAGCGTGTATGTGTTTGGTTAACCAACTATCATTGGGCTGATTTGTGGTACAGAAAATGACATGGTAGCTAATGTGAGACACAAGCTGGTTTACAGCGTAAAGGTAACTGACCGTTGATATGTGAGTAACCAGTCTACAGCTCACATGTAGCTGGTCTACAACATACAGGTAGATTGTTTGTCACACAGTTGGCTCACAAACACACACCTGGCTAATGGCTGACAACCAGTTGACAACACAAACTGGTAGCTGACCTATATGATGCAGAATTAGCCACTCAAACAAATCTATTGATCATTGTATCTAACTTTGGCTATGCTATCTTATTGAGAGATGTACTGTCATAAGTTTTAAGTATTTGAAACAGTAGCTTAACCATGGACTAGCAGAATCAGAAACAATAAAAAAAAAAAAAAAGATCTAAGGGATTCATGCTCAAAAAGATGAATTAATTCTAATTCTGTGCATAATAAACATTGATTCTTGAAAAATGAGGTGGCTTTAGAGTCAAATGGGTAAATGTGATCATGTTTGGCTTGGCAATTGAAAGATCGTGATCTCAAAGCTTAATTGAGTTTCTTTTATTAGGCTTGATGCTACCACGGTAATGTAAAGTCTTTTGAATATTTGATTTATTGATAAGATAAAGGCAGTTTTCAATGTTTTTGATAAATGTGTATAACAATAAACCAGCTTCTACTGGTAACATTAACCCTTCAAGATATAATACAGCTAATAAAGTTTAGCAGATGCAGTTCATATTTTTATTAATGATTACTGGAAAATGTCTGGAACATTTTCAGAAATGAAGTTTTTCTGACATTAGAAAATTAATAGTGATTAATAGAGGCAAAATCCTGTGAAGGGATGTTAATAAGATATCCCTTTAAAAAATTAATGCTTCAAATTTAAAATAACTAAAAATGAACCCTTTCAGCCTCTGTCAACTTAACCCCTCCCCTCAAAATTGCTGGCCTTGTACCTAAATTAGAAACCATTATTAGAGAGGTGAGTTGGCAGAATTGTGAAAACATCAGACAAAATGCTTTGTGGCATTTAGTTATGGCCCTTTACATTCTGAGTTCAAATCCTACCAAGGTTAACGTTTTCTTTCTTCCAGGGTTGATAGAATAAAGTCCCTCTAAAGTATTGCATTTGATTCAATCAACTATGCCCTAGTCCCAAATGTCTGGCTTACTAATAATTATTGATATTATTGAATTGTATTATTTTATTTCAAGATATTATTTAATGCTGTCCTTTAGTGTGTTTTTTTATCATTCCAAAGTTAATAAAATACCAGTAATATATTGCAATCAATCCCAGCTAACATTACTCTTTATCTAAAAGTAAATTTCAACTCATAACTTGATTCATTGAAGTTAATTAGCAGCTTTTTTAATTGGCTCTTTACTTTTTAGTGCCGATACTTCTCTGACAAGAATGTCTGAATGTACAGCCTGGTGCACATCAAATACAAGGCTAGTATGCAGAGAAAGTAGCTGACCCATGACATATATCCTGACTGATATATATACTAGAAAGATAACCATTTTGCTATAGACATGTCATGTAAAATAAGTGATGCATGCTGGGAGAAAGAGTACCAGTAGCCAATTGTTATTGTTATTTGACTGCCAAAGCAGACCTATGATTAAAGGTTATGACCATCCTTTCTATTTTTTGCTTCAGCTATACTATACAAGGTGTCATTTTCTTTTAAAGACATTAGGATGTAATTTGAGAAAGATTTGGGTACTATTTCTAACACGTTGAGCTACTGTATAGACACTTCTTGGTCAGCTTGAGAATATATTAAAAGATACTACAGGTTGCGGTTGACTTGTAAAGACAGCCCAGGCTCTGCTGCTCGTCAGGCTGAAAAAAAAAAAAAAACTGTCAAAATATGGGTTGCTCTCTGACAGGTTTATGGCCTGTGGCAGTGGAGACCTTCCGCGTTCTCAGCCCCAGGCCATGTCCCTGCTTACTGCTATCAGGGCATGATCTGCAAGTGTGAGCTTGTGAATCAGAGTGGCTGTTCCAGCGCATCCCCCTTGCCATCCTCCAGGACGACACCTTTTCCAGTTTGTCTACTGGGACCATGAGACAATCTGAATTGCAGGAAATCAAGGTAATGGGAGAATTTCATAGCTTACTACCCATAGTTGGTCAGTATAACAACAAGAGATAAATTGACATTTTTCACCTAAATTAAGGGGTTACAGAAGATATGACAGAGAAATGAAACACTTTGATTTAGCAGTAAATAGTGAAAAAGAGAGATGACGGTAAACCAAGGATGAAGTTGTTCAGTCACACTTGAGAATGTAAGGCTCTACTTGTGAGATTACGTAGAACCACAATACATGTAAGTCCCTTATGCCAACATAGAAAGGCAAAAATTTTAATTTCATGGTGATAAACAACAAGAATAATAATTCTTCCTAATTTTGGCACAAGGCCAGCATTTTGAGGGAAGACAATAAGTCAGTTACATCAACTCCAATATTTAACTGGTACATATTATATCAGTCCCAAAAGAATGAAAAGTAAAATTTTACTTGGCAGTATTTTAGTTCAGAATATAAAGAGTCAGAAGAAATGCTGCTAAGCATTTTGTTTGACATGCTAATGGTTCTGCCTGCTCTCTGCTTTAAAAAATAGCAAAAGCAATTATGGTTTCAAATTTGGCACAAGGCCAGCAATTACATTGACCCCAGTATTTGACTGGTACTTTATTTCATTAAACCTGAAAGGATGAATAGCAAAGTTGACTTTAGCAAGATGTATAGAGTTAGAAGAAATAACGCAAAGTGTTTTTCCAAGGCTTTAGCGATTCTGTCAGCTTAATTATAATAATAATCCTTTCTACTATAGGCACAGGGCCTGAAATTTGTGTGGGGGAAGGGGGCTTGCCAATTAAATTGACCACATGCTCAAATGGGACTTACTTCGTCAATCCCACAAGGGTGAAAGGCAAAGTCGACCAACTTCTGCAGAATTTGAACTCAGAATGTAATGACATGAAATGTTGCAAAGCATTTTATGCAGCATGCTAACAATTCTGCCAACTCACCATAATGATTTCTTTATTTAACCACTAAAGGTCCACATAAAGAACATGCTGATCCTCATACTCTTTGGTTTTCTGTGGAGGGGTTGCATTCCGCTGGCAAGGTGCTCCATCTGTTGCCAACAGCCACTGAATGGGGGCCGGGGCATGCTGTCGTTGCTGATGTGCAGACATGCACTCAGGTTGCAGCATCTCCAGCATTTCCTTGACGGTGAGCAGGTGTGGTTGCCGTTTGTTAGACTCGCTCTTCCACAGCTCATCTCTTTGACTGAGCTGCAAGCCTGGATTAGGTGTAGACCAAGGAGGGGCGCTTGGCACCTCGAGTGCCATCAAGCGCTCATAGTACTCTACCAATGTGGTCAGTGGTAGTTCCACTCTAGTGTTCTATAGAGGGTTAGTGGAGAGAAATGCGACAACATTCTTGGGGAAACTCTGGGCGTTGACAAAGATCAACTTACTGGTCTGTTCCAGAGAACTTTCAGGCATGGGCCTATGGATAACTTCCAGAAATCCCTTGCCTGGCACTGTTACTGAGGAGTGCTGCCCGTTTGGGATAAACTTTACAGGCACAAAAGTGCTGTCAGCTGAACCTGCCCAGGGTGCATGCAGAGCGATGAAACTGTTCTGCATGTCCTCGTCCAGTGTCCGAGCATTGCTGACTTGTGGGTTTATGTCAACACCTGCCGTCGCATGTAGGACGGATCCGGCTATCAGCTGAATCCAAAGTGAAGATTGCCCCACTGCTCTCCTTTGGCCAAGAAGGGTAAGCAATTTTTATTTGTCTGGTGGCTGTAGCAAAAGGGGTAGTGGTGGACATGTTTGAAATGGCTAAAGACAGACACTTTTCTCTTTGGCCAAGCCCTCATAAACTTTTAAGTTTCACTTGAAAAGGAAAGTGAGGGTGGGGAGAGAAGTGTGCCTTCTAGCAAATTTGTTGAAAGTCAGAAAAATGGCCAGTGTGAAAGGACCCATTTTAAGCATGCACCTGTGAAAGGTAAAAGGAGAAGGGCTCTTGCCCTGTTGATCAGGTACCTGTGGCTTTTTCCATGAGGACCTTAAAGCACCTCCCTTATTGGGAGTTTTAATTTGTTTAATTTTTTTCTTGTTATTTATATTGTTTATACGCAGAAAACCCATTGTATTGTTCTGTTTTTGTCTGTTATGTTGTATGTCATTTAATGTTTCTGTATGTGAGCCCTTGTGGCTAATAAAAGAATAAATTATTATTATTAAGGTGGCAAGCTGGCAGAATCATTACCATCCAGGGTAAAATGCTTTGTGGCATTTCATCCATCTTTATGTTCTGAGTTCAAATCCAACCGAGGTTGAATTTGCCTTTCATCCTTTCAGGGTTGATAAACCAACTTACCCCCTCCCCAAAATTGTTGGCCTTGTGCTAAAATTTGGAATCATTATTACCTCTTCCTCCGCGAAGGCAGAGGTATTGTTTTCAGTCGTATTTGTTTGTTTGTTTGTCCATGGACAAGATATCTTAAGACATGCACTCAGGCTACGACATCTCGATCATTTCCTTGACAGTGAGCAGGTGTGGTTACCATTTGTTAGACATGCTCTTCCACAGCTCATCTCTTTGACTGAGCTGCAATCCTGGATTAGGCGTAGAGCAAGGAGGGGTGCTCGGCACTTCAAGTGCCATCAAGCACTCGCAGCTCTCCGCCAAGCGGGCAATGCGGTCGGTGGTAGTTCCACTCTAGCATTCTATAGTGGGTTAGTGGAGAGAAAGTGCGATGACATTCTCAGGGAAACTCTGGGCATCGACAAGAATCAACTTATTGGTATTGTTTCAGAGATAACTTCCAGAAATCCCTTGCCTGGTGGTGCTACTGAGGGGCACTGCCAGTTCAGGATAAACTTTGCAGGCATGGAAGTGCTGTCAGCTGGGCCTGCCCAAGGTGCACACAAAGCGTTGAAACCATTCTGCATGCCCTTGTCCAGTGCCCGAGCGTTACTGACCTGTGGCTAATAAAAGAATAAATTATTTTTACTATTTATATTATTTTGTTTAGAATTAATAAATTCAACTACTACATAAACATTATGGGATGCTGTTGTTTCATGTCAACAGACTGAACACATACAGTTTCTGTGAAGAGTTTGAGCAGTTGATCATGTGTAATCAAATGAAACTCAAGTTTTACAGCTGGATGCCCATTTACTTGTTAATCAACTAGGAGTGTTATCTAAGAGAGAGAGAGAGAGAGAGAGAGAGAGATGGAAAGAGGAAGTGAACATTAAAAAAAAGGTGATGATGAAAGAAGTTAAGAATGTCTGAGACATTGACCTTATTAAGTTGCTAGTTCTAAAGACCTAAGTAAAAAGAGATAAAGAATATGAGAAGGGAGGGGGAGAAATTAATTAATGATAGCTATAAGCTGATGTCCTCAATAGCTAAACTGTGTTAATAGATCAATCTAATCTCTTATTGGCTAGTCTCCCCATCACATGACCTGGCTCTTTTTCTAATTAATAGTAAAGGCATCCAGTGAAAAACTTTTTTCAAATTCTCCATACAGATGTCATTGCTATCTGCAGAAAACATTTCTTATACACACACACACACACACACATTTGTCATTGATTACTCTGTTTGTATTTCTAATTTGTCTTGGAAAGTCTCGTTATCAAGGAGTTCATATTAAGTAAGTTGCTAAGTGAACAATACGTTACTGTTTGTATAATATGTTGCTAAGTGAACTATACATTGTTGTGTAAAAAAAAAAAAAAAACTCAAACCTATTGTGAGATTTTACATCTATATTTAAAACTTCTCACAATAAAAAAACCAAGGGAACTTCTAGGTCGTTGCTTGACTGCTAGAAATAGCAGTCAAATTTTGAAATCACATTCTACTTTTAAAAGAAAAAGACATTGCAGTGATGATGTGTTGTTGTTAAGCTTCAGTACATCTGGGTTCAAAAAGTACATTGCATTAAGATAAAGCTTGCAGCAAAATCTCATTGCTATTTTGGTACAGCTTATTGCTTAAACCACACTTATGTGGTTAACTCTTTTTCACCAGCCTGCTTGAGACTGCTCCTAGTGCTATGATCTTTTATCTTTTACTTGTTTCAGTCATTAGACTGCGACCATACTGGGATACTGCCTTGAATTGTTTTATTTGAACAAATAGACCCCAGTACTTCTTTTTGTTAAGCCTGGTACTTATTGTATCAGTCTGTTTTGACAAACACAGACACTAAGACACACACATACATATATACAATAGGCTTCTTTCAGTTTCCATCTACAAAATCCTCACAAGGCTTTGGTTGGCCTGAGGCTATAGTAGAAGACACTTGCCCAAGGTGCCACATAGTGGGACTGAACCCAGAACCATGTGGTTGGGAAGCAAGCTTCTTACCACACAGCCATGCCAAGCAATTTAAATTAAAATCTTCTATCAAAATTTTACATGAATTTATGTTCTAAATATTACCTTAATAAGGAAAAAGTTTATTTGATAAATTCTTCATTAGTTTTGAAATTAATTGGAATAAAGGTAGTGCATTTCAATATTTACAATAACAGCTGGGATAACTCGTGTAGCAAATGTGCTTTAAAATTTCAGTGCAATTTTTATATTTAAACCCAACATATGCACGTGTTTAAATGGTGCAGTAAATGTATAATGCTGCAGCATCATTTGTGTAATTATTTGTAATTACAATTTAGCCATATGTCAGTGTTGATTAAACAAACCAAAGATCAATGGCGTTTCAACAGCGACCGGCTTGTCTCATTTCTGATGTTGCGTATATTTAGGACTACATTGTCTCTTGTATCCTTCCTGTTTTTAAAACAATATAGTATTAGAGAGATTTCACTGTTATTTCTTGTAGGTCTTGTTGCTATGTAAGAGATTTTCTTATTGGTTCCTGTTGTTGCAGGAAGTTCTTGATGATGTCTACTGCTCACTTTTGGATAGTGGATTAATATGTGCACAAATCTGTTTATAAGGATTTTCTTTAACTAATGGATATTATTGCTATTGAAATATGTGTAAGACGATATAAATAAAATAATTTATGAATCAAATATGATACATATTATGTAATGTATAATATATATAAAACTATTGTCAGAAAGTTGACTGTTACACATAGTGTCAAATTTCTACAGAGAAGGCCCTAATGTCTCACCTGAGTCCCTATTTTAAAGATAGTAGGAAGCTTGGTTTAATCATTTGAAGTTAAACATGTAAATATTCCAACATTGCCTTGTGAAGATGATACTAAAGATTTTTGAGTTGTAAGGTTCATGTCTCTTCCTCATTACATACACACACAAGGTGCATTCCGAAAGTTTTCAGACTTCTACAGAAAGTACAAAGCTCTAATCTACTTCAAAGTAGGACCCTCTGACTTCAATGCACTTGTTGTAGCACTCCAATCACATTGTGATGGCCTCACAGAAGTGAGAGCCTCCAGGACCATTGTCATAGCTTCCTTCATCTTCAGAACAACTGCTTCTGAAGTTCTCCTGCTTGGAGAACACCAAAAGTCACAGGGAGTAAGGTCTAGTCTGTAGGGAGGTTGAGGGACAGTTTTTGATGCCCATCTTTGTCAAGTAGTTGATTACCAGGATGAAATTGTAGAGTGGTATATTGTCCTGGTGTAGGTGTCAAGTAGATGGTTATCAGGATGGAATTGTAGAATGGTACTTAGTTACCAGGATGCTCAGCACTGGGTACTCTAGGAACAATCTTTGCACAAATTTTGCAGTTGTTCAGATCTTCATGAATAATTCTATGTACAGTTGTCACACCAACTCCGAATTGTGGTTATTGCTTTTATAGAAACACAACAGTCTTCATCCCAGCTCTGATGTTCTGATATCGTGCTCCCACCAACAGCCCTCATCATCTCTCACCTCTTCTCTAGCATCCTTGAACTTCTTGTGCCAGTGAAAAATTTAATCTATAAGCAGTCTGGAGCATTTCATAAGTTTTTGTAATGTTTTGCCCAGTTTAAACCAAAACTTTATTGCATAGTAAGCTTCTAAACCTCCCAACTACATTCTACAAACTTGTCAGCTGTGACAAGCAATGTTTAGTAGGCTATGTTTAAAGTGCTGTTACTGCCATCTCCTTCAATATGGAATAACAAAAGTCGGCAGGTCAGCTTATTAGATGAATAGTAATGATATACTAAAATTGCAATAATCTAGGATAGCCCTGTAGTCACCTCTTCACCAAGACACCTGCTCCTGTCCCTCTATCATATTTTCATATCTCATTACTATATCCCACTCAATTAAAGAGTCTTGTCTTGTGAGTACTTAGTGACGTCACTAGTGCTGGTGCCTCGAGAAAGCACCCGTTATACCCAAATAAAGTGGTTGGCGTTAGGAAGGTCATCCAGCTATAGAAATCATGTCAAAGCAGACACTGAAGCTCAATACAGTCTTCTAACTCATCAGTTCCTGTAGAACCGTCCAACCCATGTCAGCATGGAAAACATTAAACAACCATGATAATTATTACGATGATATGTATATGCATATTTAGATATTATTTATTATATAATATAAATATCCAATTATAATTTATCACCACGTTATATATATGATATGCTATTAATATTACAGATAAAGTTTGTATGCTTATACTTATATAATATATATAAATTATATATCATAGATATATACTTTTTATATCATATATATATATATATATATATATATATATATATATATATATATATATATATATATATATATATATGTCTCTATACACACATATAACAGCATCATTTTAACGTCATTTGTAAATATATTTTAAACAATGTGTGTGTGTGTGTGTAATTTCTGTATGTGTGTCAGATTAAATACTAGTGCCAATAAAGGCTATCACATATTAATAGTTTTTTTGTTTGTTTTTTAATGGTGCTAGATTTAATCTTGTTTGCGATTACTCAATTACTGAGGTTTGGAAAGCGTGCTAATGTTAATATTATCCTCGGGTTGATAAAATTAGCACCAGTTGATCATTGGGGGTCTATGTAATCAACTTACTTCCCTCCCCCGAAATTACTGGCCTTGTACCAAAATTTGAAACCATTATTATCCTCGGGTGACGTTCACCACCTGTGGCTCCTACATGTTGACATTGATTGGTGGTCTAGACATAACGGTCTATCTTACTTATTTGACCGAGTGTACAAATCCAGAATTGGCAGTCTCTATCTAAAATATATTCTGAAGCAAATACTAGTTTCATATCTCGAAGCTTGTCTGTTCTCAACTAAGTTCACAGTTGTTGACAAGCTGAAACAATAACAAGGAAAAAAAATTAGTGAAAACTAATGAGCCTTTTACAAAATCTAATGCTTTTTCTCTAGCTTTTGGTGATAAAATGCTTTCGGTGTTCCCAACGATAGATTTGGGCATTAAATCAAACATAATATCTATGATCCATTGAAATAAGGATTTTTTTTATTGCAATTAATAAAAACATTAGCTTCATATACTGTTTCAATAATTACCACTGTGAAAGATATGATAGTGAAAATAATTATGTAACAATTCAAAATGAGGGGCGGAATTAGCGAAACCCTGTGAGCAGGAGAGCAATAATATACACCGAGAACTTCTCACTCTTCGTATGTTAAGTAAAGCGATTGCCATTCAACTGATAAATTACGTAGCTCCAAGTCCTGGTAACGAAACTCTTTCTCGACTTTTTCAAATTGGTGCTTTATAATGCCTAATATCAACGTATTTAGATATTTGTGTGAATGGTTGGTCAAGCAGCAACCGACCAGTAGTTGCAATAGTAGTAGCTATGTAGTTTTGGTGTTGTAAGTAGTATTCTGGTGCGTTGTTGGTGTATCTAGAATGTGTGGGAAGTTGGACATGATAGTAGTGACTGTGTGGGTTGGAGCAGATTGCAGCTATTGAATCATGCTCTTCACATAGATGGGCTATGGTGTATTTGATGACAAGGGCCTGAACAGCGATAAAACGCAGGATAGTTTTCCTTTGAGGATTTGTTTTAATGATGGATATGCTTATCTTAACAACAGCCACTAATATCTAACAAGGAAGTAGTAGTTGATACCCTCCACTTGTAATGTCTTCATATTCTGTCATATAAATTTTTTACGTTATGAGGACTACATATAAAGGAAGACCATGACGGTAACTAACGGATGTTATTAATTTGACTCAAGTGAAACCAAATACCGAGTCATCGGTAACAATATTTTAATATAGGAACAAATATAAGAGACGGGTATTGTCAGTTAACTCTAACTTAGTACTTAACTGGTTTTTAGTCGACTTGGAGGAAATTCAGGAAGACAAAGGGACATAACCAAATAATCTGTCCGGTGCTATTCCGATTCTGCTACATCAAGTACTGCAAGTAGAACGGTAGTATTTGAACCCCTGACTGGAGAAACTATGATAAACGATTCAGTCAAAGATATATCTTGAAACCTGGTTGTGAAGAATTAAAAACAAAAAGGAAAGAAAGAAGAAATTAACTTTATTTCTAGAGATATGGTTTCGAAACTGATGTCTCTAAGTTATGTTTTATTATTGTTCTTCATTCTGGACCAATTAAGACTTATTAGTCGACCACTAATTATGCCGTCATCAGTTTGTATATGTGAGTGTATTAAACATCCTCTTGCGAAAAATAACGCTAGTGTTCCAGCAGAGGGGGTGAGTATAAAGAACAATATATATCTTAGGTCAACGATTGTCATGAATAATTTGCTTCAGGTCACTGGAAATACTTTCACTCGACAATCTCTTGGACGATGACTATACTGTGTGCGTACGTGTGTGTGTGAGAAAGAGAACACTAGTTCAATACCTGCTGCGTTAATCATCACCTTCCTTCCTCGCTCTTTGTTTCATGTTAAACACAGATTGTATGTGTGTGTGTGTGTGTCACTCCTCTGTATTTCGTGGTATTATTGTTATGTTTGTATATATTAGCCCTTATGGCCAATAAAAGAATTATTGTTATTATTATTCAGCTAACTCCCCCTCCCCACGGACGTCAACAATAATATAACCGACTGTTAAGGTGACAATCAGTGAGTATCTCCTTCACCATTGTCAACAATGTCAACACTGCCATTGATAGTTGGGCGTGTGAGATAACAAAAATTGACTAGTAAAGGTGCTTATTGCCCTAATCTCTTATCTCCGCCTCTCTCTCTCTCTCTCTCTCTCTCTCAACACATACTACCTAATTTCTCGCACTCAGTACGTACTGTTCATTGCTTCTCTCTCTCTCTCTCTACATAGTGCACTTCTCTATTTATTTCAGCAGTTGCAGTATGTCATCACTGCTATATTTGCATGCTTATTTTGTCTCTTACCGTCCAATGTCTGCTAGGAATGGTAGGAAGATGCAATCATACCTGTCGCAGCACAGATGGATACAGCTTCGTGCAGAGAGAGACAAGGAGTGTGTATACATGTATTCATTACACACTATAACCGTCATTCATTCGTTGCAGTCGGTGTTAGATGGAAAGGCTTCCCCAACGGAAAGTGTTCCATTTTAACAGCTATTAACACACTTTATTACCCACTATCTCTCCATATATATATATATATATATATATATATATATATATATATTGTGTGTATGTAATTCTCAAAACGATGATCATTTGAATCAAAAGTTTTATATCATTAAATTATTTATTACTTGCCAATATTCTAGGCAACTAGATGATCTGCCTTGTGTGTGTGCGGGGGGGGGGGCGAGTAGTCGTCATATTCAGTTGGTGAACGATGATGGCTGACCACGGTAGTGAGCAGATACCTCAGAGAGGATATACTTTACTTAGCCTGCCACCACAAATGTTACTGCTACAACTGCCTCTGCCGGTATTTGAACTATTTCCACGTCCTTTTTATCAATCAAATATTCTCCTATCTTAAAATATTCTACCAATATCTCCACCAGAGTTCCATCAAACACGTCTGTCTGTCTTCATTCTAATCAACTTTCACCAATCGCCACACTAACATAATATAATTTTAAAATAGCACTTTCATATTTTAAGATGATTATACCAGAAAGCGAATGATTTCTCTCAAATGTATTTTCTTCTCTTTTTTCATCTTTGTTATATTCAAATACCTTTTTGATGCTCTAAACGTGGACTATTGTGTGTTATCCAAGACATCCGCCATGTAAACATCACTGAAACACATGCACGTATCTCTCTCTCTCTCTCTCTCTCTCTCTCTCTCTCTCTCTCTCTCTCTCTCTCTCTCTCTCTCTCTCTCTCTCTCTCTCTCTCTCCATACGTGTGTGTGTATGTGTATACATATCTTTATGTATGCATCGAAATGTGTATGTGTGTATATATATAATTTGCGATTTTGTATGCATGTTTGTGTGTGTGTGTGTATACACGCCCGTACTCATATATATATATATATATATATATATAGCTACAGGCATTGTGTGTGCATACATATATTTTATGATATAGGCATATAGGTGTGTGCGTATATATATTGAAAGGTTGCCGTTTATTGGGATCAAAGTGGGACAAAGCCTTAAACGGTTGATAGCATTAAGCAAAGAATGAATCAATATTCTGTGAACCAGTGATTTTGATAACAATAAGTATTTGATAACATTATCGGTGGTTATAAGTGGTTACACAGACACTATTGAATAAGAGAGAGAGCACAAGGGTGAAAATAAAGAGCGCTCGCGTGTGCATTTGTGTATGTGTGCGTGCGCGCACGTATGCACGCTCACTCAAACCAGGCATAATTCTAATACATAAATACACAGGGAGGTGAATATAACGTACATTAAGTACGCAGACATACTTAGGTACAAATATACTCAGCTAACTTGTGTATTGGAATAGTGAGAAAGAAAGATTATTTAGTTGTAAGATCGGAAATTTGAAAGTGTTGCCATTGGAGCAGGACAGGTAGATGTATGTCATGCGGCTAATATATGAACTGTGTGTGTGTATTTAAATATATATATATATAAGAAGAAAAAAGATTTTAAAAATACAGGCACATATCAACAAAGCACGCAGATGTGATTTTCTCTATCTGTATTTTTGTTTTTGTTATATATATATGGATTCTCTATAAAAATGTCAAGCGCCGAAGACAGTGGGTAGGAAAGGGAGAAACACCGGCACTTGAGGTTAAAGAAGGTCTTCACCAACGTAAGGCGTTGTTATCTGTTTGGTGGGATATGAAAGGTTTAGTCCTCTTTGAACTTATATATATATATATATATATATATATATATAGTAGAAATATGCAAAAAGAAAATAAAAGCTACACGTGGAAATGTATGGGTAAAGTAAGAAGAAAAAAAAAAGCGAAAATGCACTTTTTTTTTCCAATGTGCATTTTCGCTTATTTCTTCTTGCTTCCCCCACCCATATATATATATATATATATATATATATATTGGATCATTCCATGAATAATGCTGTTTTTATACCTCTTATTTTCCAAAATTAAGACGAACAAAGTTCATTTTTAATTTAAAATATACTCTCCTTCATTTTCTACACTGCTCTTCCAAAATTCAATTGTCTATGACGAAAGATACTCCAGCACTGTTCTGTCCTCGTCTACGAAATTCATATTTTTTCCATCCAAATGATTTTGAAGACTGGAATAAATGGTAGTTAGATGGAGCAATGTCCAGCGAATATGGTAGGTGGGGCGTCGGTTCCCATTCAAACTGCTCTAACCTTTGGAATGTCATCCTTGCTGTATGTAGCCGAGCATTATCCTGATGGAAGAACACCTTTTGTCTTGAAACCAAAGATAGTCGTTTTTCTTCTAGCACTGACTTAAGCTGCTCAAGCAGATATCCTTTATTATCGTTTGATTTGGGTTTAAAAGATAACAGCTCCTTATGTTGGTGAAAATTTTCTTTAACTTGGGGAGCCAGTTTTTCTCCTTTCCTTATCCACTGTTTTCAGTGTTTGACATTTTTATAGAGAACCCGTTTCTCGTCACCAGTCACAATTCGGTCCAAAAAAAGGTTCATTCGTGAGACATGACAGCAAAGAAGAGCACACATTCACTCTCTGTGTGTGATTAGACTCGGAAAGTTTGTGAGGAACCCATTGACCTGATTTACTGACTTTTCCAATGGCACACAGGTGTTGATGAATGGTTTAACAACGAAATCCAAGCTTCTCCACTAGTTCCTCAACAGTTACAATGGGATTTCATTCCACCAGGGTTTGCAGGACATCTTCATTGAGCTCTACAGATCTTCCAGGACAAGGCTCATCTTCTAGACTGTAGTTTCCGGCTTGGAATTTCTGGAACCACTGTTGACACTGGCTTATGCTTATTGTCTGATTCATCCCCATATACTGCATTAATATTCCTCACACTTTCCATTGTGTTGTTGCCTTTATTGAACTCATAAAGCAAAATATGCTGAATATGCACCTTTGTCACTTCCATTATAGCTTTGAAAAAAATAATTGTTAAAATCGAACTGCATTCTTCAAAACTTGCACTAAGAATAAGCACAAGGTAAAATTATTACCTTTTTTATAGCAAGTTGATGCAGGTAGTTTATCCTGTCCCCTTCTGACTTTTAGCTCATGTAATTGAAAAAACTCCATTATTTATGGGATGACTCTCTATTTCTCTCTCTCTCTCTCTCTCTCTCTCTATATATATATATATATATATATATATATCACTTAACATCCGTTTTCCATGCTGGCATGGGTTGGACGGTTTGACAAGAGCTGGTGAGCCAGAAGACTGCATCAAACTCCATTATCTTGACTTCTAGGGATGGATGCCCTTCCAAATGCCAACCACTTTACAGAGTGTACCGAGTGCTTTTTATGTGGCACTGGTACTAGAGAGATCACCAAGTGCCTTGCAAAACTTCATCTCTCAAAGGGTGGAGGAGGGGTAGAATTGATGGCTTTATGCCAGGTGATGAGAGCTTAAAGTGTAGTAGAGGGACAGTAATAGGTGTCCTGCTGTATGGAGAGGTACATAGGTGCCTCTGTTTGAAGATAAAAAGGACGGTGGTGAAGATGTATCATTGTAACTTTGTGTTACAGGAAAGGTGAATATAAAAGAGAAACAGAATAGGTGAGTAAGCAAGTTTAGGGGAGGTGAGTGATGGATGGATAGAAAGGAATGCAATGGATGGTGAACACAGTTGAAGGTATTGGTCAGTTGAGAATATCAGTTGGAGGAGAAAGTGGTGGAAGTAGGTGTGGGTCAAGGAGGTAATAGGTGGCAACAAAGATGATGCGAATATGTAGAGATGGGATGTGAGAGAGAGATGCACAGTGCCTGGGATATAAAGGCGGAGACGGACAGGAGTAAGGGATTGGAATGGGAATATCCATTTGCAAAATGCAGGGATGTACAAAGGAAGGAGAGGTGAAAGCATTCGGTGGGAAATAAGGTGATATTGGATGATACTGAGACTGCATAAGAAAAAGGAAATGGTTCCATTGAGGGTGAGCTGTATGGGTAGAGGATGAAATATGTGCGGTTTTGGGGTGGATGTTAAGATGAGCTGTGGGAGGGATGGGCATTATGAGAATGGATTGTTGGGGTGAAGGTTCATCAGGGACAGATTGAATATATAGAGCATAGACATAAGTGACATGCTTTTAGGGCCTCGTTTTTGCTTAGATTGAAAGGTTTTCTCAAGCATAGTAAATTGCCAGTCATCTTGATCCTTTGTTGTCTCCTCCATGAAGTTCAAACCTCTGAAGTCATTCTTCACTACATCATCCCACATCTTCCTTGGTTTCCCTTTTCCACAGGTTCCATCCATGTTTAACAATTGGCACTTTATACAGCCTTCCTTATCTGTCCACATCACCTGACCAAACCAGCACAGTATTCTATCTTGCACACTACATCTGATACCACTTATGCTTAATATGTGTGTGTGTGTGTGTGTGTGTGTGTATGAGTTCTTGGCTTTGGGTAACAGAAAATACAGGAGGATCAATTAATTATTTTATTCAACATATTCCTCTCTCAGATTCACACACTTATTGCAGCAGTCCTTCAGTTTTTCTAAACCCTGTAAAAGAACTCCAAAGTTTGAGCTTCCAACCAGGCCTTTTGCAATATCCTTAAAGCCAAGAACTTTTCAGTATCTCTTCATATATATATATGTCTTGTTTCAGTCATTGGTCTGTGGTCATGTTGGGGCACTGTCTTGAAGGGTTTTAATTGAACAAACCAACCCCAGAACTTATTTTTGAAGTCTGGTACTTATTCTATTACTCTCTATGCTAAACTGTTAAGTTACAGGAATGTGAACAAACCAACACTGATCGTCAAGAAGTGGAGAGGAATACAAACAGACACAGAGGCATATGCAGATATATGTATATATATGACAGGCTTCCACACAGTGTCTGTCTACCAGATTCACCCACAAGGTATTGATTGGCCTAGGACTACACCAGAAGAGACCCAAGTGGGACTGAACCCGAAACCACATGGTTGCAAAGTGAACACCTTAACCACACTGCAATGTCTGTGCCTAATATTGGTTTCAAATTTTGGCACAAGGCCAGCAGTTTTGGGAGAGGGACCAAGCCCATTACATTGACTCCATTGCTCAATTGGTATTTTATCAACCGCAAAAGGATGAAGAGAAAAGTCAACCTTGATGGAATTTGAAATCAGAACATAGAGACAGATGAAATACCACTAAGCATCTTGCCCGGCATGCTAACAATTCTGCCAGCTTGCTGCCTTGTCTGTGCCTAATATTAAATGGCAACATGCAGGTACACTACTAGTTTTCTAGCATGCTTGGTTCCAGGCCTATGCTGGATTAAAAGAAGTTACTAAATACTAATTCAGATTATTTAGCGGGTTAGCACTTGGTGTTAGATTTAAATACTTTTGATTCAGTGTAAGGAGAGTGTTGCTGCCTCCGGAAGTTTTTAGTGAGTAAACCACATGTGTTGTGAATGCTTGGTAATGTTAAAGTTATTAATGATTGCAGAACATTTAAGTGTGCCCATATAATTCTGTTTAGATTAAAAAGTAAATGTATCATTAGTTACTGAAAGATCTCTAGTACACCTTTGTGTGTGTGTATATGCATATATTTGTATGTAAGGTATGTGTGTATATATATGTGCATATATATATATGTATATATGTGTATGTATATATGTATACTAGCAGAGATACCCGGCGTTGCCCGTGTTACATGCAATTGAAGGATGAGACTTTTCTCTTATATTTCCTGTAAGGAACTGGAATAGATATGATTCGAATTTCATCAAAATTGCACATGAGGGTTCTTTCCCTCTTTACACACCCTAAAAAAATTCTAATCATGAGACATGTATCCCATACTATTAATCTTTATGCACATATTCCAAAATTTCAGTCTTCTGGAACCTGTAAAAAGGATTTTGCTCCTGAAAAATGGAGCTCATGGAGCTCTAAAATGTGGGAATGAAGGCCCCTATTGGGGGTGGGTGTGATAATGTCAACCAGAGAAGTTGAATTGTGGGGAATGTTTTTAACTTTGGTCTTATAGT
>NC_069000.1:29400030-29401330 GCF_001194135.2 Octopus bimaculoides | reverse complement strand
TGATTGTTTCAGTTAGTGGAATAGTTTCATTTTTAAAGTGAAAGTATTTGACATGAGTGTTTTTGTTTCACTTTTGACACGTAATACTTAAATAGTGGAGGAGATATTATGTTGCTGTGGGCTCGAACTATGCAAGAAGTTAAACATTTTTTTTTTACTAAAACACAACCTGGACCCTAAGTAAGGCACGTGTAAAATTTGAATGAAATTGGTTGTGTAGTTCTCGAGTTTTAGGGAAACACACACACACACACACAGACAGACAGACACACATTCTCATTTTTATATATATAGATGATATATAAGTGTTTGTGTAAGATGGAGGGAAAGATTAGGACTTTTGGTTATTATGCAGTGATGTCCAGTTTGAGGGTTGGTTTAGCTTTTAATAACTAAGTTAGATGCTAAACTCTCCAGGATTTTCTATGTCACTACATATCTTTTGCATCTTCACTCTAGCAATTAGAGCCTCCTTCCTCAGTAGTTCATCTGTTGCACTGAGGCAATCTTCTTGATATAACAGTATTTGGATTGCTTTTGAGCTCCACTATTTGCTTGATGCTATATGATGACCAGCAATAATCTAGGACCAACATAGTCTCCTTTTCTTGTTCTGAATAATCTCAGAAGCCAACCAACCAGTTGCCCGTAAATTATTGTCATCTTACTATATTAATATATACAATCAGAATGATGCATCATTATGTGGTTTCCCACATCACACCCTGACTGTGACATTGGAATTGCAATAGCCCCTAGTCCTTTACATTTTGATTGAATCTGTTTGTGGGGATCTTGAAAATTTTCAACATTGTATTTGCATGTTGTTTTGCTCAGTCTACTTGTATATTGCAATTAGGATGTTGTGTATTGTATACTGCATTTAGTAGTTTTGCATCTTCATCAGGGTTCTTGATTGCCTGTACTATTTTCATATTATCAGCATAGCTGGTGAGAGTGGCTGAATACACGACAAAGGGCAATGTCTGAGAGAGCAACCACAAACAGTTGAGGTCCCACTACATTTCCATGAAGGACTCTGCTTTGATTTGATATCCCCTTAGTGACTTTCCAACTTAATTTTCCAACAATGCTGAGGTCACACATTTTGTTAAGATATTGTCATCAAATATATCAAAGGTCTTTGCAAAGTTGAAGTATATCACGTTCACATTTTGGTGATATTGCTGTTGTTTTAGTACCTTTGCAATACAGTAGTTGTATGAAACAACTTCTGATGCATATATGTATGTATATACGTACATACATACATGCATGCATATATATATATATATATATA
>NC_069000.1:29394329-29397785 GCF_001194135.2 Octopus bimaculoides | reverse complement strand
ACACACACACACACACACACACACACACACACACACACACACACACACACACACACACACACACACACACATACAGAGACAAACATATGTACATGTGAGAGTACATATGTATGTCTATATGTGTGTTTGTATATGTGTAATGTGCATGTGCATAATCTTTTCTTTATCAGTGATTTCTAATAATTATTTTTCTTCTAATTTTTCCCTTAATTTTCTCTCACTTCTCTTCTCTCTCTGAACTTGTTCACTTTTCATTTTTTTAAAAAACTTTTCTTTCTCTGTTCCTTTTATATACATTACATTCATCTGCATCACATTCATCTTACTCTGCCATGTGCCTCACCAATTTTCTTCCCTTGTTGAATTATATTTTTTATGCATTAGCATTGTATTGAACCCTCTTCCTCTCTTGCTCATAACTTTCTTCCTCATTACAGCATCTCACACCTTTATGTACACTTCTATCATCATCCCCCACACACATTTCTCTTACCTTCCCATTTACCTCACACTCACTCCCTCTCCCACTTCCAAGCTTTCCTCACACACTCTAAAATTACCCACGCTCACCAACGACTACATACCCTTCAACCTATGCCACTATACTTTTATTCTTGCTCACTTCCATGCATACACACACCATGATACCCCATACACATGACTCTTCCTCCCCTTATGCCATCTCAAAATGTGGATACACTCCTATATGTCCTCTTTCTCTCTCACACACAAATGCACACACCCTCCTTCCACCCTTCTTACAGATCTGCATTCCCACCTGTTCCCTAACCCCTCGTCCATTGATTTTTTTTTTCTTAACCACTTTCCCTTTGCTACTCTTTTGTATTTCTCATCTGATGAAGAACCAGAGTCCAAAAAGTTAAGACTACCTCTCTTTTTAAGTGTTAAACTATCACAATATTTGTTGAAACTTGTCACCTTTGATTTTCTCTCTTTGTTTTTGTTCATTGCCTTTATTAATATAACAAGGACTGCAAATTTATTAAGCAGAAAAGCAGACAGGACTCTACTCCCCTCAGGTAAATAGCGCTGCTCGAGGAAAGACTTCAGCAGGAATTCCATATGGTATACCCAGTGTAAACTATGGATACATAGGAGGTGCAGTGGTATCGCAGGAAGGTTAACAAAAAAATTAGTGTTTGTATGTGGAAGATGTACTGGAGCTATAAACACTGAGAACACACAGAAAATAGATTATCTTGAATGTCCTAGAAGTAGTATATAGTTTCAGTTACCTAGATGACCTAATTGGCAGTGGAGGAGGAGGTTCTGAAAGTAAAGATATTAGAATAAAAATAGGATGGAGAAAGTTCAGAGAGCTATTACCTTTATTGGCTGCAAAAGGCCTCTCTCTCTCGATGCTTGTGTATGAACAGCAATGCTACATGGTAGTGAGACATGGACCATGAATGCAGAGGACATGTGGAAACTAGGGAAGAATGAACCTATCAAACTCCTTATCACCTCCTATCATTTTCAATACCTTGTATTTGCCATCATTCCCTACTCACTGTACGCACCCGTGTATATCCCAACATCTGCCTTTCCATCACTCCCTCACTTTGCGCATCATCCCACAACCTTATAATCTATCCTCCATCCTGATCTTCTGTTACCTCTTACCTTTCTCCCTCTCCATGCTGATATTTCCTACCAAATGCACAACCAACCTTGTTCGTTTAATACATTCAATGCTACCCACATCTCTAACCATCTGTAACTCTTCCCTCACATTCTTATGAAACTACCCCCCTACTTCTCCCACTCCCAGTCCACTGATCATAATCTCGTAAGATGCTCACCTTCTTGTACTTTGAGCATTTGCTCTGGCATTCCATCACCACAATCTTCAAAGTCTTCACAGTTACTATGACTCACTCTTATATAATATTGAGGACCAATGTATCTCCTCTACAGTAAGACACCTGTGCTTGTCCATCTATCATACTTTAGCCTCTCAGCACTGACATAAAACTACTCCCCCGCTCCATAATTCCTTGCCACTCACTAAGTCATGGAGACTTTTTTTTATTTTTCTGTTCTTTTTCTGTCTTGCAAATTACTCAGCAACCTCACTAGTGCCAGTGAGATGACAAATGCTGTAAGGTGGTTTGGCATTAGGAAGGGCATCCAGCCATAGAAAACAAAGCTGACATAGGAGTGTGGCATATTCTCTCAAACCAGCTAATCCATACCAGCATAGAAAATGGACATTAAAAAATGATGATAGTATACATACATATATATATGTGCGTGTGTGTATGTATGTATTGGATCATCCCATAAGTAATGCAGTTCTTTTATACTTCTTTTATTTTTCAAAATTAAGACAAACAAAGTTCTTTTTTAATCTAAAATATACTCTCCATTTTCTACAATGCTCTTCCATCTATCTGGTAGACTTACAAATCATCCAGCCATAGAAACCAAGCCAAAATAGATGACTGGAGTCTGATGCAGCTCTCTGGATTACCAGCTCTGGTCAAATCGTCTAACTCATGACAGCATGGAAAATAGACATTAAATGATGATGAGGGGGATGATGATACGCACACACACACACACACACACACACACACACACACACACACACACACACACACACACAGTATAAATACAGGGAACATTAGAAATGAGAACGCACAGAAACAAGTTTGAGTAATAACATATTAGCTTAATTCATTAAAAGTAAAGAGAAATGTCCCAATGTTTAGGAGAAGAAGCTTTCATTAGAAGAAAGAAAGCATCGTGAGTTAAAAAATAGTGCTAAAGTGTAAACACACATATATTAGTTGGAAGAATGACTGTGTGGTTGAGGTGTTTGCTTCTCAACCACATGGTTCTGCATTCAATCCCTCTGCGTAGTACCTTGGACAAGTGTTTTCCACTTTAGCCCTAGGCCAACAACAGACTTGTGACAGAATTTGGTAGACAGAAACTGCAGTGTTGTTCATCAGAAAATGATAGAAAAACAGGTTTACAAAGAAGAGTTGTTTGCTTCATACTTGTTATGTGCTGATTGTGCCCATAAGAAAGAAACATAATACAGTGTAGCTGTAGGTCATAACACCCTGGCAACGCCAGGTTGCATTGCTAGTATATATATCTATATATATATATTTTAAAAAATGTGTAGAGGTAACACATGAGTAAGTAGATATTTATGAAAAAGAAGAACGAAAATGCTACTTTCTTAAAATTGGGTACATTTTAATTTTCCATTATATAAATACATTAAAAGAGGGATGTTTTCGTTTTATTTTACATGTTTCGGTTTTTGAAAAACCTTATCAAAAATATGTACTAAAATGAAATATGTAAAGAGAAAAGAGCTATTAATAAAATTGAATTAAAATTAAAATTAGGATTAACATTCATAGTTTACTTTCCTTTTTTCTAGAAGAGCATGTGGTAATTTCCTTTACTTTGCGTAGC
>NC_069000.1:29392425-29394308 GCF_001194135.2 Octopus bimaculoides | reverse complement strand
TATGGAACAAAAGCGCAATAGAGGACAATAAAACATTCGGACAGATAGACGATACAAAAGCAGACAGGAGAAACAACAATTAGAAGGACAGGCAAAAAAAAGATGGGTCATTCATAGCCTTCTTTCCTCAGTCGAGTATAGCAGAAGTCCTTACTGTTTCGGGCAGTTACACTTGAGACAGTTCGATCTGGTTGCCCCCCAAAAAGTCTAAGCTAAGAGCATTAGACTTTTTTGCAAAAAAGTTAGTGAATGTGTATGGTAACAAAGACAAAAAAAAAACCGGAGAACATAGTACACAATTACAAAAATAAACAACAAGAATATAACAGCAGGTGTCTTTCCACTGAGAATGAATCAAATGTATAGTTATTTACTGTGTGGTAAGTAGCTTGCTTACCAACCACATGGTTCCGGGTTCATTCCCACTGCGTAGCACTTTGGGCAAGTGTCTTCTACTATAGCCTCGGGCTGACCAAAGCCTTGTGAGTGGATTTGGTAGATGGAAACTGAAAGAAGCCCGTCATATATATATGTATATATATATATGTATGTGTGTGTGTGTATGTTTGTGTGTCTGTGTTTGTCCCCCCCAACATCGCTTGACAACCTATGGTGGTGTGTTTACGTCCCCGTAACTTAGCGGTTCGGCAAAAGAAACTGATAGAATAAGTGCTCTACTAAAGGCATTGCTCCATCATGGCCACAGTCAAATGACTGGAACAAGTAAAAGAGTAAAGAGAGTATATATATATATATATATATATATATATATACATGTGTATATGTTTTTATATATATATATATTGATAGAAATGGCAAGACAACAAAAGAATGAAAGAGACCTCGATATTATGTAAATAGAGGAATTTATCTGTAAATATATGTGACAATTATACGGTAGCTATGATAAAACTCCGAGTTTTGGATGTTGGGGGCGGAAACCCACGCCAGCATCTCTTTAGTTATTGGGCCATTGAAAAAAATGTTATGAAAATTACCATTAAACAAAGGAAAGTTACTGTGTGATTGACCGTTATTAAGACAAAAGAGCTATTAGAATGACCACTAAGTAAGGGGAGGGAATAAAGGTAAGGGAGTAAAAATGTCCATAGTATTCGCATAAGCGCACAAATCCATATCTACGCATGCGCGCCTGCACACCCACGTACATGCGCCTGTATGTATATATTTATCCACCCTCACTTGAAACACACACATGCTCACCTACACATTTGCCAAAAAAATATACATACCCACATACATGCACACACACAAACAAAACAAAACAGACAACATAATGAACGACCCTCCATCAGTTGTTGGCTGTTTTTCTATTCTCATAGTTTGAGCATTTAACAACAATAAACGCTTTTGATAAAACAGTTGCTCCTGCAAAGCAAATTAAATAAAATTTTGGATTTTACAGAGGGTCAAAATAGGTAGCACAAACAGGACAGTGAAAACAAAAACAAGAAGGGCTACTAAGGTTGTGATGGCGAATGCGTGAATCAAGCTAGGACAGGAGACAAACAAGAACAAGTCTTACTTATTCCAGCTACAACGGAGAGAAAGAAAGATGGCCGATGGTAATGTGGAGGCCACGTGAGAAAAGGAGGAGGAGTGAGGGAGAGAGAGTGACTGAGTAATAGGTTCCAATAGTGAGAGAAGAGGAGGTAAAAGAACAAGAGAGAGAAAAAAGAAAGAGTAATAAGATCGTATAGAGTGCGCATTAAGATAAAACTTACTTGGAAGAGGATGCATGGCATTCAGTCATATAATAATATAAAAGATATATATATATGCATATATACATATGTATATGTACATACTTACATTTATACGAATATATATATATATATATATATATATATATATATATATAT
>NC_069000.1:29391934-29392325 GCF_001194135.2 Octopus bimaculoides | reverse complement strand
ACATACATATATTTGTGTAACATGTCTGTATGTATGTGAATATATGTTTCTTTTGTCTTTTACTCATTTCAGTCATTAGACTGTGGGTATGCTGGGGCACCACCTTGAAAGCTATATAGATATATTGGTACTGATACATTTTCAAGTGAGCTTGCCTGTATTGCAGTGTTGTATCATGTGTGCATGTCTCTCTGACAATACATGTACAACTGTCTGCTGTTATAACTTGAATGTCTCCTAACTCATTCACTTCCTTCTTGGCAGCATGGTAATTGCTGCTCAATGGAGACAACACACTGACTCTCTTTCTTACTTTTATTCTCTTGCCAAATGGCACACTTCTCCTGTTACTACTACCACTTCAGTAGCTGTGCTATACCAATTATTATAT
>NC_069000.1:29390886-29391924 GCF_001194135.2 Octopus bimaculoides | reverse complement strand
TATATATACATGCACATACACTGACACATTCTCTTTCACACTTTGCATCTATTTTCTGATGTTGCAGTTGTATTCCTGTTTGGTATTCACAAATTCTATTGAGTTAAAACACTTACCACTCGCTCACAATATCTTCCCTTTTCTGGCAAAAAAAATGGAAAGCACATACATAAGCTCTCATTTTTACACTATTCTTTGGTGACAATTGCTATATGCTATTCTGAGGAATCCAAAAACTTCATCTGCATTGATGTGAAACTGATCATAATTATAATAATTATTTCAAATTTTGGTACAATGCCAGCATTTTCTTTTTTCTCATTTTTGAGAAGTAGGGATAAGTCATTTTCATTGATTCTGAAAAACTGAAAGATAACGTCATGAAATCAGGCCAATTTGTTATTTTAGGTCAATATTAGAAATCTTCATTACCAATATATGTAGAGTAATGAACAAAATGTATTGTCTTATTTGTTTGGCTCTCAACATTCTGAGTCCCATTTTGCTTTTTCCATCCTTCCAAAATTAATAAAAGAAAGTACCAATTGAGTACAGGGGGCAGTTTTATTATTGACTCTTTCTCATTCTCAAATTTCTAGTCTTGCTATTATGTTGAATAATAATTATGATGTTGATGACGACGACATTGACAACACTTTTAGGCCTTTCCTCCATAGGCACAAGCCTGAACTTTTGAGAAAAGGGTCTAGTTGGTTACATCAACCCCATTACTCAACAGGTACTTATTTAATCAACCCTGAAAGGATGAAAGGTAAATTTGACTGTTAGTAGAATTTGAACTCAGAACATAAAGTTAGGAGAAATGCCACAAAGCATTTTATACAGCATGTTAATGATTCTGTCAGTTCATCATAATAATAACGGTGAGCTAGCAGAACCTTTAGCATGCCAGACAAAATGCTTATCAGCATTTCTTCCAGCTTTATGTTCTGAGTTCAATTTCCACCAGTTGACTTTGCCTTTCATCTTTTCAGGGGCAAGAAAACAAATATCAGTCAAGCACTGGGGTTAATGTAA
>NC_069000.1:29378060-29390693 GCF_001194135.2 Octopus bimaculoides | reverse complement strand
CCCTCAAAATTTCAGGCCTTGTACCTATAGTAGAAAGAATTATTATTATTGTTGTTATGGCAGTAAGCTGGTAGAATCATTAGCACACTAGGCAAAATGTACTTTGTCTGTCTTTATATTCTAAGTTTAAATTCAGCCAAGGTCAACTTTCTACATAACTCCCAGTGGATTACTCTCCCTAGGTTGTCATGTCTTGTATTCTTTCTGTGCCAGCATGCTACATTCACTGACTATATGAGTAATGCTTTCCTCTTTTGATTTGCATAACTTACATTGGGAATCTACTTGGTTTTTGTCTACCTTGGCTTTTATCCAATTAGTCCTTAATACTTGATATTGTGCAGCTACTAACTAACTTTCTGTCTCCCTTTTCAGCATTCCTTTCTGTAACCATAGCCATGTCTCACTACTAAAATATTGGATGGTATTTTACAGGTTGACAGTGCAAGCCTCAATTCCAATAACTTTCAGTTTTTTAGGTAGCATTTTGGGTGTTGTGCCAAGTGCACTGATTACCTCAGAAATAATTGTTGTCTTAGTTTTCCACAGTCTCTTCAGCTCTCTGGATATTTCTCAGTTTTTTTTTCAATTTCTTAGGTATCGTCTCTGTTACCATATGGAATTGCAAAGTGTATGATCTTACACTGTTTATTTTGTTCTTTATAATCATATCTGGTCTTCTTGCTTCAGTAGTGTGATCAGTCTTTCTGAGGAAGACCCATTTAATCCTGTAATTCTCATTCTCTGTCATGGCCTCTGGTCCATGTTCATACTACTTTCCTGTTATTTCAAAGCCACCCCTGGTTAACATTCCAATGCACTATTTTACCTACACAATCTTCCCTGCTCTTATACTATTTTTGTGCTCGCTTACTACACTCTCTTTAGAGATTATTGATACTTTCATCTCCTTTCCTGCAGATTCTACATGTGTTGTCTCTCTGAATTTTGTTGATCTTTGTCTAATAGCTTATTTCTGAGCAGCTATACTTAGTGCTTCAGTCTTTCATTTCATGCTTCCATCTATCAGCTAAAGCCAGTGTCCTTTACTTCCAACCTTCTCAGTTTGTTGCATAAATTGGCCATGTAATTCCAAAAGAATTATTATTATTATTATTATTATTATTATTATTATTATTATTATTATTAAGATGAAAAGCTGGCAGAATTGTTAGCACACCAGGCAAAATGCTTACGTTTTGCATACATCCTTACGTTTTGAGTTAAAATTCTGCCACGGTCAACTTTCATCCTTTCAGGGTCAATAAATTAAGTACCAGTGAAACACTGGGGTCAATGTAATCGATTAGTCCCCTCCCCCCAAATTTCTATTATTATTGAGTGAGAGAACAGTGCATCAAAGTGACACTGGGGTCAAATATACGAAGCCCAGTGTACCCATCATGACTACCCGTCTGATAAGGGTACACCAGGCACATGCATCACAAACATATGTGTGCAACCTGGTGATCTCATATCAAGATAAACAGCACATGACCTTGCAGGTGAGGCTCAGTTAGAATTTTTGTCAGGTCGAGTAGCTCATCCCACTCAAAAGGTCCCTAAATAAGGGTTGTTTGAGGATGATAAACAAAACACTCATGTCTCCAAAGGTGAATTATTCAAACCCCAAAGAATTCCTCTCAACACATGGCTACGATGCTACCCCACTACTTCTGCTCGTGATCAGAGATGCACATATCGTCAACCAAGGGACATGCTCAAGTGGTTAATGTCAAGCAACTGACAAGCAAATCTATGGTATTGAGCAGAATATCTGCTGTAGCCCATCTTTTATACCAAAACGAAACAATGTATATAGTAACACTTCCAATCAGTTAAGATCAGAAGCCGTGAGAGCCACTGCCTGGTACTGCAGCAGAGTATTTATTATTATTATTTACTTTCAATTTGCATATTTATTACAATCATTTGCTGAGACACACCCAGCGCCCTAGGGTGAGTGAAGGATAATAGATGTTACAGTATGACTGAAATCTTAGGGAGGGGAAGTGGCAGGGGCAGTAACGAAATATCTTTATGTAATACAACACAGACGTTTAAATTGATAGAGTTTTTCTAAGGATGTGGGCAGTACTTGTCAGCACAATCTTTTGGATTTCTCTGAGACATAGTTCTCCTTGAATGATATCTAGATGTTTCTCACATCCCTTTTTTATCATACCTAGAGCACCTACAATAACAGGAACAAATCTCGCTTTAAGATGCCACATCTTTTGTATTTCAATTTCCAGGTCCTTATATTAACTTAATTTGTCAAATTCCTTTACTGATATATTTTTATCAGTGGGAACACTGACATCTATTAGCCTATAAGTATTTTCTTCCCAGTCCTTAATATTTACGTCTGGTTGATTAGCCTGGATCGTTCTGTCGGTATTGACTGGAAAATCTCAGAGAATAGTAACATTTTTACCTTCAATGACTGTCTCAGGATGATGTTCATACCAGTAAGCAGGAGTACTGATTTTGTAGTGTTAGCATATTTTCCAATGTAAATACTGTCCTATTCTATTGTGATGATTTTTGTATTCGTTTGGTGTCAGCACAAGACATCTTGAGACAAGATGGTCTTTTGTTTCGTCAGATGTGTTGCAGAATCTGCATATAGGGTCAGAACCATTTTGAAGAATGTTAGCCTGGTAGTTTTTGGTAAGCAAGCTTTGATCTTGTGCCGCCAATATGAAACCTTCAGTTTCTGTTTTCAGTCTGGACTTCTCAGCCACTGATGGGTTGTTGCTTGGTCTACATCAGCATTTTGACTTTGAAGTATATACTGTCCATGCAGAGGCCTCTGGCTCCACTGCTCCTCACATTTATTATTATTATTATTATTGTTGTTCTACATTCTTGATTTGAAGGATGAAGTGCATCAGGGATGAAGTGCATCACTATTATTTACAATTATGATGGAAGTGCTGGCTTGAAGTATAAAGGAGTTTACTATGGGAATTGCTGTATGCAGATGATCTGGTGTAAAGAGTAGATTATGGATGAATAAATGGAAGGAATGTATGATGGTAATAGCAAATGGTAAAATTTGTAGTGAGGTACAAAGAGCAGAGAAGTCACCAGGTACAATTCACAGGGGAAAAATGGAGTAGATTATATTGAAGGTACAATATGTGATGGGTGTGTTCATCAAAAAGTAATACTATGAGATGTTTAGTAACTAATATGGCAGCTACACTTAAGTATAACGTTTGTATGTGGAGGGAGTTGTAGATCAGGGAAATTTTGAACCAGATTTTGAAAATGGTGTGAAGATAAAAGGTGTGGAAAGATTTTGTTATCTTGGACACATGTTGTATGGGAAAAGGGAACTTAGCAACAGTGCAAGAGTATGATATTGTTCATGGAAGTAGTTCTGAGAAGCAAGTGATTTGCTAATGAGGAAGTGAGTGTTGCTGAATGGAAAGCTGCTTGGTGCATGTGTGTGAGTGAGACACAGGTAGGAAACATAGAGCACCAGAGACAGCTGAAAAGAACAGAAATGAGAATGGTTTTAGTGAATAAGTGGAATATTGTTGTGAGTGAAAGGAAGACAAACAGGGAATTGCAAAAAAGAATAGAACCAGAAATGAATGCTGTGAAAAGAAATGAGAGATGGCTGGGTCATGTAGTGAGGAAGGGTAAAGGTGACTGGGTGAGAGTAGTGATAGAAAAGAACATAGAAAGAATTAGAGGGAAGGTAAAACCTAGGAAGACATGGCTGAAGATAATGGAAGGGGAAATGATGGCAAGAAGGATTGTGAGTGTGGATGTAAAGAATAGGGCAAAATTGAGAAGAATATCATGGGGCATGCCAGGATAACCACTAAGTTTGCTTGGAAAATGGTTTTAAAACACTTGTTGATTTGTTTTGTGTAAAATAGTACATAGTGTTTGTTAAAATATTGTTGGCCCAAATAATGTTGAGCAGTATCACATAAGGGCTATTGTAAGAAAAAAAGTTGCCATGCCTGCTATAAAGTATCTTATAGACAACTAAGACTACACAATGTTTTATGTCAGGTAGTACAGGAAGATGGATGTTATAAACTGGAACATTTGTATGTTGTTGCAGTAACTGCCCATCTCTCAACTGTAATGCTGCATGCATAAATACCTGCTGTCCTGGTAACTTACATTTGTGGTTGGGTGGATAAGGTATTGGTCTATTAATTTAATAGGGCCTGAGTTTAAATTTATGGCAGGTTTAGGATGTTTTGTTTTTATTGGATTGGCCTCAAAAATTACTTCACAACTACTCTTAAAATGGTGAAATTGACATTAATTCTCCTCTTAAACAGTTCATGGAAAAATGTACTGGATGGAATTCCAGAGAACTGAAGTGATTAATGAGGCCTAAGAGATGGTTATTGTATGGGGGTTGTGTATTAGAGCAACACATTTAATTTTATATTGTTTCGGTTCAGTTAACTATTTAGAGCAAGCATCAAATCATGTGGGAATGAGCTGCTTTTTTTATCATCTACTCAACAGTCCGATTAAAACCCTTTAGAATCTTGAATACATTTAATTTTTGTAAATTCACATTCTGCTTACCCTGAAACCCTCAAACTGTTTGCACACCCAATAATCCAAATCCATCCTTGCAATAGCCCACATAATCTCAGTAGTTGATAAACTCTTCTATCTCTCTCCTTGGTAACTTACATACACACGTGCTCCTTCTTGTCACTGCTTTGTAAAACATGTATACAGGTGCTGCCATGGCAATAATATCTATATAACATCTTTGTCTATTCAGTGCTGAAATATTGATTTCCATATGTATTAAATGTTATGTAGTTGTATAATGACATCTTCAGCTGAGTTCCTTATTGAATATAAATAGATATAAAACTAATGTTGGTTACCAAGAGAGTGCTCTAGTCTTTGACGTCTTGATAGTGGAATGCCTACATGGCTAACAAAATTGCTTCACACTCTTGAAACACTGAGCAAGTTTCATGCCTCTTTAGGGATCGCTCTTCTTTTACTTCTTCATGGTCTCGTTCAAGAAACCCACCCAGACAGTGTTCTTCACGTGACCTTGCCCTGCCAGCCCCTCCAGTTTGCTGGTACCACAAACAGTTCAAGGATCAAGCTCATCATTGTATACATACTTGCTCTTACACCCTGGCGGAAAACTAGCCAGGGAGACCCTGTGCACGTCAGTCATCTCCTCCATTGAAAATCCTCACTGTACATTCTTCGTCCGAGGCGCAAAATCTTCAAAGTCTTTTATGGTAGACACAGGAGCCAGTGTTAGCATTTGGCCTCGACAGTATACATTCACTAATCCTGCTCGCATTCACCCACTTCGTTCTAAAGTTGAGACCATGAAGCGTTTGTCTCCTCCTGTGTCTTTAAAACAGTTAAAAACATTTCTGGGTCTAATAAATTTCTATAGACAACTGTGGCAAAGTTGTCTCCTTTGACCCAGCTTTTAAAAGGACAGCCGACTAAAAATGCTAATATTTCATTGTCTCCTACTGCTTTGCAAGCTTTCGAAAAGGCCAAGACCAAGCTAGCCAATGCATCCTTTTTGGCTCATCCTGCTCTTGACACCAGTCTGTCTCTAGCAGTTGACGCTTCTGATTTAGCTTTGGGTGCTGTGTTGCAGCAAACTGTAAATGGACAAACTCAACCACTGGCTTTCTTTTCTTGCCAGTTGAAACCTGCTGAATTGCATTACAGCATTTTCAGTAAAGAACTTCTAGCTATTTATCTTGCAGTGAAGAACTTTGCTCACCTTCTCGAGGGTAGGGAGTTCACAGTTTTCACCAAACATAAACCCTTAACGTTTTGCAGTTTACCAAAACTGACCCAGAGAGACCAGGCACTTGAATTATATCTCGCAGTTCACCTGTGACATTCACCACATTGTGGGCACAAACAACATTCTTGCAGATGCCCTGTCTCACCTCCCAGTTTGTTCTTTGTCGTCTCTTGCCTCAATTGATCTGATCACTATGGCTGCAAATCAACCTTCCTTGGACTCTTTGGACGTGACTTCACCACAGTTTTCCTGTTGCAAATTCAAGCACCTACCTCTTCCATCATTCTTTGTGATGTTTCCACCGGGTCACCCTGGGCCCTGGGCCCCAAGCATTATCGTCGTCCTATTTTTAAACCTTGCACTCGCTATCACACCCAGGCATTGTGGCCATGGATAAGCTTATTTCGGCTCGATTTTTCTGGCTGAATATGCGACATTCTATTACTGTTTGGTCACACGCCTGTCTACATTGTCAGCATGCGAAAATACACAGACATGTGCAAGCTCCTTTGGGGCACTTCCAGCTGCCGGATTCCAGGTTAAGTTTTCTTCGTTCTTGACACAATCAAGGAGATTTTGTGCAACTGAAACCCAAGTGTTTTTCTGGTCAGCTGAAAGTAGTTTTGGCACAAACTTGGCAGACATGCGTCTCATGCCCAAACCTTCAGTGATAATGGACTGAACTGGACTGTAACTAATCTGCACATCCTCTGATAACTCACGGATGGTGATTCGTTGATTTCCTCTCACAGATGCACACACATCTGTGATGTTTTTCTCAGTTCTGCTGGTTGTGGGTCTCCCAGAATGTTTGTCAATATCAACATTTTTTCAGCCATCTTGGAAACATCTGAACCAGTTATATACTTGTGTGCGGCTCATACACTCTTCTCCATGCACTTTCTGCAACTTTGCATAGGCATCTGAGTAGGCATTGCCATGACAACTTTCTTTGTCATGGTCAATGCGATAATCACATGCTACACACCTTCCTTCCAAGCACTGCTGTAAACAGCAGAAGTGAGCGAGAATATTAAAACTTAGTGCACATGCACAACAGATTTCAAGGTCAATCTTTGCCAAGTGGCTTTACTCTGCATGCTTTAGTTGTCTATATTTTCGCACTTATACATATATATAGACACATATGTATATATATGTATATATATCTATATCTATCTATCTATATATATATATATATATATATATATATATATATATATATATATATATATATACCCACACTCATATTTACATACTCATTTATACATACATACACTACTATTTAAAATAGCCTGACTCCGCTCCATGTGACCCAAATCTTCACAGACCTCCCACAGAAATTTAGCCCATTCCGGCTCAAATTACTGAGCAAGAAGCCCAGTCACACAGCCCAATTGAACTGCTTAAAACAATAATACTACATGTAACTCCTACGAAATGTGTTGCGTGCCTATTTCTTCTGTTTGCCCCCCCCCCCCACACACACACACATATGTACATATAAATGTACATATCCACACGCATACACACATATATAGTAAAAGAAGTAATAGTAATATTTGGATTAGAAGTTGTATTGATATTGTTATGATTATTGTGATTATTACTAGGATAATAATTATTATTAATGTTATTAAGTTTTTTTATAATTTAAGGAAGATATAATATCCCCTAAGCTAGGCTTTATGGAATAGCAGAATTTTATTGTATGTTTGTTGAATATTTTGTGGTATTTATTATGAGGTAGAAAGTGTTTTCTAATAGCTGAAAGAACAGAAAAGATACTTTAGTAAATACATATTACTAAATGGAGTATTGTACGATATGGAAAATGAAAGGCCACATTGATTCATTTGGGTATTGAACTAGGGAATGTTGATGAACAAATCACAGTAAAGTAGTCTGTCCAAACCTTAACAGTTTCGATCACTCCTTTATGATGACCAAATAACTCTAAACTCTTTGCTATAGCCATATTTTTGTGAAATATAAATGTATTGTGTTTGTTAAATTTTAATGAAAGGTTTTTCTTATTTTGCAGGCATAATGAACCGAAGAAATGAGAGCAAAAGTCGCCGTAGTCGTGTGTCGCCCCCGGGCCGCAATAAGTCCCGACGGAAAATAGCACTGACACCTGAGAGTCAGGAGTTAACTCAGATGAAATCCAATGATGACGAGAGTACAGATGGACAAAATAAGAAGATCTCTCGCAAGATAACAGCGAAGTATCCCACTGACCCTGCCACACCTTCTTTGGTTGCTTCTGCAAACAAACGCTTAGTGAAGGTCAATAATAATATGAAAGTGGGTCGTGCTCTTCGCAAGTGCAGCCCAACTCCTGCAGACTCTGAGGAAATGCCCTACGTTGATAATCAATCAATAGGTCGTACACCGAATGGTCAGAAGATGCCAGCAGTTGAGGAAAGCCAGAAAAAAGTTATTGCTAAACCCCCTAAAAAGAGAAAAGCTACAGAAACGGACACTTCCAGTCCGCTACCCTCGCCTTTCAAATTGATGTCTCCAACACTTACACAGAATGCACCCCCAATTAATTTAAGAGATTGGAACAATCAAAGAGTGTTAGCCTGGAGAGAGAATGTTTATAAGCCAGGTGTTATAAAGAATGCTACAGACAGACAAGTTGGGGTGCTATTTGATGGTGAAACTGAAACGAAAATCTACTTTGTTTTTGATAGTGACTGCAACAAGGTAATCTGTGACCACAGTCCAATGGGCAACAGTGTACAGCTTGGGGCAGATGTGTGTGTTCGAATTGACTCTGAAGAAAATGTCTTTATTGAAGCTAAGGTGATAGATCGGAAAGTGAATCCAGTTTCGTTCCAGATTAAATTGAAAAGTTCTCAAATGTTGTGGACGACTCGAGCAAACATCCGACTTCTACGGCCTCCATGGTGGGAAGATTTAGAGGACTGTGGTGAGCAAAACCAGATGTTTCAAATGTCTAATCAAGTGATGAGCCCTGTACAAACTCCAAACTCTGTTTATATTCAACCAACTGTAAATCCCACCTCGTTGTCTATTTGCTCCAGCAGCCCTACTCCAACTTTTGAGAAGCAGACCAGCTTTGAACGACCAGATACGTCTGAGGATGAACTTAAAAATGAAAATGTCTATTTTGATTCCTCTGGCATGAGTACTCCAAGATGTGGGAGTGCAACACCTGGGGCTTCTTCTCAAAATGGTAAGGATCGTAGCAAGCCAGCTTTTAAAAAGAAGGATGAGGTACGATGTCGTGCTCAGTCCGGTGATAGCAGTCGAGCAAGTACGCCAAGGTCACCAAATCCTATTAGCAAGTACAAGAAAGGGGATGTCGTTTCCAATGAGAAAAGTGGGGTCCGTAAAAAATTCAATGGTAAACAATGGCGCCGTCTGTGTTCTAAAGATGGTTGCACAAAGGAATCTCAGAGACGGGGTTACTGCTCTCGGCATCTCTCCTTAAAAGGGAAAACTATGCGATCATCAGTGCCATATCCCGGACATAGAAAAGGGGAGCTAAAGGATGGTCAAATTGAATGGGAAGAAACTTCACATGATAGTGAATACGACCAAGAACGGATTACGACAAGCAAACTGGATGAACGTGAAGCTGCATCACTTTTAGTATCGTTAGGTAAGTTTCTACAGCTTTTATCATTTAACCCAAGGTCAGTGCTGATGGTGTTCCAGTTATGCTATTTACATCATTTGGGTTATCTAGGACAGTAGTATCCAGTATATGTACTTTTCTTCCTAAAATAGAGTGTGGTTTATGAGTGATTTGGCTGCTGTTTCTAACAAATTGAGTGACTACATAAAGGGTCATTCATGTGTTTGTTATTGCTAAGTTAAAGCAGTTGGTCCTACTCATGTACAATATCTTCTTCATAGTTTGACAAAAAGAAAAATAACTCAGTTGTTGTTTAGTCCATGTGGAGCAGACCTGTGATCAAAGGCATTCCAATCATGACCATCCCCTTTTTTTTTCAGGCATAGTATATCCTGTGGAGGGCTAATTGGGCCACTGGCCCAAAACCAAAGAGAGTGATAATAATAAAGCATTTATTGGTACCTTACCAATATAGTATTACTTTAAATTCAGTTTAAATGAAAAACTTGTAACTTTGCAAATTTTTGGAGATCTTTTGAAATTTGAATAGAAGATATGTATATATATATATATATATATATATATATATATATATATATATATATATACATATATATGTGTGTGTGTATGTATATATGTATTGTGACTTTGTGTCTGTATTTGGCCCCCCACCACCACCTCTTGATAACTGGTGTTGCTGTGTTTACATTCATGTAACTTAGTGATTCAGTAAAAGAGACCAATAAAAATGTACGAGGCATAAAAAAGAAAGAACTGGTGTCAATTTGTTCGATTAAATTCTTCAAGGCAGTACCCCAGCGTGGCTGCAGTCTCATGGCTGAAAAAGATAAAAGAACCACTAAATTCCTTTAGCAAAACTAAGGGAGGTAACTCTTGTACCTCTCACAGTCACTTTACCTGCTCGAAACAGCAACCCAAATGCTTTTAAATCAGATCCCAGTGTTGGATGTTCAAGAACCAATTGAAGTGCAGATTTTTAATCTTGAGATCATCCTGATTCCAAAAAGGTATAATATGTCTATGTAGAGCAAATGTAGACTGAGATACAGGGATCCCAGACAGACAGAATTTCGTTTGAATATAGATGGTACCTCCCTTTTGTTTTCAGTGATAGGAGGGCATGATTTGAGAGAGATGTAGCTGCTATCTTTTAATAGGTTGAATGACCAGGAAGCCTGTCTTATCCTGTGTGGCCTAACTACTATTAAAGAAATGTTAGGAGGGAATTCAACAACTCTTTATATTCTTGAGTTCAAATCTGAAGTCATCTCTGTTGTTTATCCTTCTAGTAGTAGTAGTATGAGGAGGAGGAGAAGGAATATAGGGGCATGTGCTGTAACAGCAAATCTCTGCATCCACCATCTGTTGGTGATTCTCTACTCCTGATGGATGACACCTCTAACCCATGGGTCTGTTTGGGTAGTCAGTGGCGATGGTTTTTAGTTGCCTTTTATGACACACACTTTGGATTTATTTTTTGACATGCTGGTCCCTACACAGCACTAGAGCAATTCTCAATCCTGGAAGTGAACCCATGATCTGGCTGTCATGAGTGCAACCCTCTAACTACTAGGCCACACACTATCTAAGATTGATGAAATATAATGCTGATAGGTTTAACCAACTGTTCTGTACCCTTCCTCAAAAGGTAATGTTAAAAATCTTTATCATTGTAACCAGTAAATGAGGTGGGGGTGTTTCCACTGCATGGATTGTCTGTTTGTCTCTGGCTCAAAGTGATGAATCCAACACTCATCCTGGGTTAGGAAACGTTCAAGGAAACCAACTGGATCTGTCTCACACAGTATCAGATTTCCACATGATGTGGTCAGCTTGGTGTGCTTTTGATCACGTGTCAGAAGACCATGGCACCCACTGAGCAGAAACCATATTCATTCCAAGTTCATTGTGCAGAATATTCACAACTCTCTAAAGGAACATATGAATAGCATTAGCGCTTTGATTTACCATCAATCTCCTATCATCCACTGGCATGTGGTGAACACAATGTTTTCTTCAGTGGACGTCTAAACATTAGGACATCTATAAGACTCTCCCTTCCCCTCCTAAATTCAGCCACCCACTTTTGGACTGTTGATAGAACTGGAGCATCATCCCCTAATGTAGCAACCATATCAGTATGAATGTCCTTGGAAGTTAAAACCTTTTTCTGCAGGTACTTGATAACACCACAATACCAAATTTTGTCCATTTCCAACAGAATTCACAACTAGTTACTTTTTGAAGTCTTCTTTGAACAGTTAGATGCAGTTATTAATAAGAAGAGCTGTAATCAATACATGCAAGATTTCATAGATCTAGCATCACTCCTTCATAGTCAACCTATGAACTTTTCAGCCACCTTCATATAACACTCATTTCTAACATTATTTAGACAGCCATTAATTACAGCCTTTCCAGAACACATTAAATCTCAGTCTCTCCTTTCTTTTGCCCATCATAAAACTTGCTCTACAGGAAACCTATTTTCATGTGTCATTCACTACTGACAGTACAACATTCAACATTCTTTGGACTAGACAAAGTCTCTCTCCCTCCTCTAAAGACCCATCCAAAGTTTATAGACCCACACTCCATCAAATTTGGTGTGCTTATGCATCAGAGTCACTTCCTACAATACCCACACATACACAGATAATACCATTCTTCATCTACATCCTTATAAAAAGCAAAGTTTGTTTGTACATTGACTGCTGGAAACACTAAATAAAATTGATAATATTTCAGGTTTTTCCATGTCATTTAAATCAATTTGACCATTCTGCAGATAACTGTGCACTTATTTTCTGAAAATGGAATGGCAAGAGAGGAGTTGGTGGTGTATTGGCTTCTATTTCTAGCAATCCACGTACTGTCACTTCACTGTTATGCTTTTTACAGAATGAAAAAATACTCCACCTATCACTCAATCCACCTCCAACTTTCTCTAAGTTTATACATTACATTTATTACTTTGAAGTCACTGCTGGACCTCTGCTTTCCCTCTATCTACATGTCGCTCTCTATGTCTATCTCTCTCACTATCTTTTTCCTCTCTCTCTCTCTCTCTCTCTCTCACTACCTCTTTTTCTCTCTAGAGAAAAGACATCTGTGAGAGAGAGGCGAGGTTACAGAGAAAAAACAAGTGAGACACCAGACCTCTGCTCTCTCTATATATATATCTCTCTCTCACTCTCTCTCTCTCTCTCTCTCC
>NC_069000.1:29371171-29377880 GCF_001194135.2 Octopus bimaculoides | reverse complement strand
CTCTCTCTCTCACTCTCTCTCACTCTCTCTCTCTCTCTCTCACACTACCCTTATTTCTTTTTCTCTCAAGAGAAAAAGTATGAGACAGATAGAAAGGGGATTTAGGGAAGAAAAAAAATAAGTGGGACAGAGTGGGGAAGTGGTGGCAGTATAGATTAATAGGTATTAGTGGCAGCACAATTTAGATATTCTATATATACATGTTAAAAATTATGTTATGCAATATTGAAATACCTTTTAGCAACTTTTATTGTAAGGAGAATGGCATTATGATAGATGCCAATGTGTGCCTTATGAATACATTCGAGCATTGTACAGACCAGGCTGAAGGCCGGGAGGCCTGCTAGTTTCTCTCTAATCTTCAGCACCCTATCAACATGCAACCTAGACATCACATGCCAAATCTGCATTAACTCTATGAACAGAATCCTTGTGAACATCTTCCTAAGAAGTTACATCATTTTTGTGTCTTTCAACAATACAATAACACAGTTACTACACATATCAAAAAGACACTATTGCACTCATAACTTCTAACTATGAATAACATGCAACTAGAATCTGTAAGGCCACTACAAATTTTAAGCTTTACCGTCACATCCTGGTAAAAGCACATCTTCATAGAAAATATTCTATTCCCAACAACTACTGACATTCTACACAGCTTACATAAGATCCATGATGGGGTTCTGCTCCAAATTTGGTGCTGCTGCTACATACAAAGACATCCTAGACAGCATCTACAGAAAAACCACCCTTGACAAAGTTGCTCATAAACATGCTCTAAATTCTGGTCCACAGACATACCATGTCATCTCTCTGCCTTTTCTTTTGAAACTACACTGACCTCTACTTCTTGACATTGGCTGGTCTTGTATTATATTCACCAAGTTCTATCTTTCAAGAACATTGGGCTCTGGAAATCCTCTCTGCTCATAGTTTTCATGCAGTCATCAACTTACAACTATTCAAAAGGAATGTTAACTATTTCCTTCTCACTGATTAGAAGGTCTATGAAAACCAACATTGGCAGTCCCTTCTTTCAGACCAATCCAATAAAAAAAAAATTGTAGATTTCAGTTCAACTTGGACTCTAATCACCACTTTGTACTAACATGCAAATCACATATCCTCTAAGACATTAATATCTCATTTCCTTTCTCTCATTTCTCTACTCCCAGGACACTTTATACTCAAACTTTGCTGTAAAAGGCAGTGACTGTGCTTGCATACATTCTCTTCTCCCACCACTTTCCTCTTTCACCTGTATATCAATGACTTCTAATTACTGTAGCTCAAAATTTCCCTTCCTTCTCTAAATTCATCTGCTCTCATTTTCTTTCCTGAAACTCCGCTACTATCAATCAGTTATTGACTATCTCTGTTCCTGCATATCTAAATTCACATCGCCTCTTTCTGTAGTCAATATCATCAGTGACTTCAATGTACACAGCAATCCCTGTCTCTTACACTTCTCTCACACTCTTACACTTCTCTCACTCTCCGTCATTTGCACCAGTTAGCATCCATTCATACTTATATTTATTTCACACACACACACACACACACACACACACACACACACACACACACACACAAATAACTTTGACCTCTTTCTAACCATCAAATGAAACCTTTTCCTGACCATCATTGTCTCTTCATCCATTTGGATCAGCCAATCATTAATATCAACTAAATGCACCTCATGACTTTCCACTGCTCAACAGCCTCACCCCAAACTCTCTAGTACTCTAAATTAACTCCACCAGATCTATCCTGAGTTGCAGTAAATGTCTTTCATTCCCAGTCAGTTTGAGACAGCTTAGGAGATAACTGAAACTTTCCCATGAAAGAAACAACTTTGTTTATCAGTTAAAAAATTAAAAGTACAAATAACAATAAAAAACATTGAACATCTAAAAATAACTTAACAAGTAGGCATGGTTGTGTAGTAAGAAGCTTGCTTCCTAACCACATGGTTCCAGGTTCAGTTCCCCTGCATGGCACCTTGGGCAAGTGCCTTCTACTACAGCTTCTGGCCGACCAAAGCCTTGTGAGTAAATTTGGTAGATGGAAACTGAAAGAAGCCCGTTGTGTGTGTGTGTGCCTGTCTGTCTCTGACCCTTCCCACTACCACCACTTGACAACTGGTATTGGTGTGTTTACATCCCTATAACTTAGCAGTTCAGCAAAAGTGACCAATAGCATAAGTACTAGGCTTTAAAAAAAAAGTACTGGAATCAATTCATTCAGCTAAAAATTCTTCAAAGCAGTGCCCCAGTATGACCAGTCTAATGACTGAAACAATAAAAGATAAAATGACAATTTTACAAGAAATAAACTTGGTTAATTTCTCTGTTTTAAGATTAAAATATTGTTTGAATATAAAATGAAAGTGAATGGAACATGAAAGCAATATTTGGTTAATTCAAGGCAGCAAGCAGACAGAATTGTTAACATGCTGGGCAAAAGTGGCATTTTGTATGTCTATGTTCTGAGTTCAAATTCCACCTTTCCTCCTTTCAAGGTCAATAAAATAAGTACCAGTTGAACATTGGGGGTGATGGAATCAACTTGTCACCTCCTCTCAAACTGCTGCCTTTGTGTTTGAAAGCAATATTTGGTAAATTTATCAGGGCCCAGAAATGTTGTGCCTGTTTTCTTGGGGGTTGAGTGGACAGAAAACCAGCTTGTAAGCAACAAAGATAAAAATTGAATGATGACATCAAGGACTGGGTAGAGAAAATAGGGAGGGTGTGTAGTGAAGAATGGTGGGTATATTTGAGATACCTACTCCTCAGCTATGAGGATGGGAATATTCATCCATTCAGGTATGGAATAAAAAGTTATGTTGTAAAAGAGTGAAAAGTTTATTCTTACAAAATTTATTCAAGAAATAGTGTATGTAGGAGCAGACGTGGCTCTGTGGTAAGAAGCTTGCTTCCCAACCACATGGTTCCTGGTTCAATTCCACTGCGTGGCACCTTGGACAACTGTCTTCTACTATAGCCTCAGGCCAACTAAAGCCTTGTGAGTAAATTTGGTAGACAGAAACTGGAAAAAAGCCCGTCATGTGTGTTTGTGTATGTGTGTGTGTGTGTGTGTCGCCACTGTTTAACAACCAGTGTTGGTTTGTTTATATCCTCCGTAACTTAGCAGTCCAGCAATGTGACCAACAGTATCAGTACCAGGCTTAAAATAAAGCAATTACTGGGGTCAATTCATTCAACTAAAAGGTGGTGCCCTAGCATGGTCGCAATCTAATGACTTAAACACATAAATGATAAAAGATAAAAATGTATAGAATAAGGATCAAATTGTTAAACTAAACTTAAAATTTACTAATATTCTCTTCTTAGAAACAGAATTGCTTCTTTCTGATCCTCCTTCATAGAAACTCTTAAATCTGATTTGATTGTTTTTAAATTGAGATCTGTGAAATCAGAAATTTTAATGCATTCTGTCTTCAGAGTTGTACAGCTTTACTGATTCCATCCCTGACAACCAAATAATAGCTTCTAACTTGAACTCATAGACTTCTACTCCTTAGCTGACTGCTATTGCTTGCATGTCAAGCAACCATGTACAACCTCTCTTATTGGCTTATGTGATACAGTCATTCTTTTACTAGTTGCAATAATTGGATTGTTGCCATGTTGGGGCACTTCTTGTATACAATAATTGGATCTTTTCCATTTGACTGCCAGCATTTCAAAAATTAAAGTTTATCAAAAAATGTTTAATTTGGCACATTAATGTACTTTTCCAAGCTGAATTGCTGGAGTTATTTCACTTTTTCCAAAAAAAAATGCTTTTAAAAAGTTATAGAGGTTTAAAGTTTGATCATTGTCACCCAGTCAGGAAACAGGATTTGGAAGCTGTCGGTATGTGCATGACTGCACATTTTGTTGTCACCATCCTAAAAATAGCATGTGTTGTCAATATTTGTATTCTGCATGCAGAAAATGAGTAAATAACACATCTTTTGTAGTTTGAAGCATTTAGTATGCATTATTAAATGCATAGCACAAACTTAAAAGGTTTATCCAAAAATGTCATTTAGCTGTTATTTTTAGCACACTTCAATGACAAAAAAAAATGGGTAAACAACATGCATTTAATGCATTAGTACAAACTTAAAAGATTTATTCAAAAACGTTATTCAGCTGTTATTTTTTGCACACCTCAGTGACAAAAAAGTGTAAATAAGACATCTTTTGTAGTTTTTAAGCATTCAATATGCATTTAAAGCATTAGTACGAACTTAAAAGATTTATCTAAAAACAAAATAACGCATCACAGATGAAATATTTTTAAAAAAAAGTAGAACATGTGTGTGTGTATTCATTTCCTATAGGAGAGGGAGTGCTCCACAGGACTTGTTTATCTTTTTTAGACACTATAACATGTACCTCAGTATCAAAGTCTTACTTATCAAAAGTACTTTGTCTTTAAGGTGCAACTAGGCACCATAATGCATCCAGTGTTCCTTAAGTTAACTCCAGAATTTATTCCCAAGGGTTAGCTCTAATGTAGGAGACTTATTATCAAAGATGTTCCAATCACTCTGTCCTTTCTTTATCTCTGGGAATACGTTATCAAATGTATCCTTTCCTTCTTTTAATACAGCTGGATGGCATCTGAGAGAGATTTTGGTGCTACTTCTTGCCAGTCTAGTGACTGCATAGAGGCCTCCCTTGTTCAGATAAACAGTAGCAGTAGTAAAATGACTTGATGTAAGAGATGGCCTCCTCAAAACAGTTGCTCACCTTTTAGGGTTTCAGACAGAGTGAAACAAAGAGATTGCTCCATCCTTCCTGCCATCATTTTGGCATGTCTTTAGATGCTGCATCTTACTGCTAGTATTGATATAATTAGATGAATTAGCACTGAAATGAGAGGAAATTCACTGGTTGACTCTGTGTATGTGTGTGCGCGCACTTATAACTGTGTCTGTTGGTGTGTATTTTATGTGAGCGTGGTTGAGCCTATTTGTGTGTGTGTGTGTGCATACACGCATAAACAAATGCATATGTACACATGTATACATACACATACATACATACACCTATATGTATGCCTTGAGTACTTGGGGCAATGATGTAAGCTTGTGCATATATGTCTACTTTTGTGTACATGTGAAGTGCTTGTTTGTGTCTGTAAGTTTGTATGCCATTTTATTTGTGTATATGTGTACATATATGTATGTATACCAGTGTTATGTTGGCAAGAGAACAAAACGGCAGGCTGTTAATCAATCAAATTTTCACTTATTGAATGTAAAATATCACACAGTTGTTCACACTTTAGTCCCAGCTGGTTTACATCATCATCACTACTACCACCACTATCATTACCATCAACATGACTACCTCTATCACCTGCATGACCATCATCATCACTGCCATCAACATTACCATTATTACTACTAACACCCTTATTAATACTGCTACCACTACCACCACACCTGGCACCTTCATGTCTTCCATTACATCACCACCTGAATAAGTACCATAGTTTATTCCTCCTATCTGTAAATAGATTCCATAGTTAGGTACAATTCAATGATGTGCTAATATAGCTTGGTGAAAGGTGATATTCACATGTCTAGTTTTTATGGAAGTCTACATTGACATATCTTGTAGATGGTGGTTTCCATGGCAATTGATCTATGAATGTAGTCTGTATGTCTGTGGGCTGCCTAAGGTAGAGAGCAAATGTTTTCAATTGTTGTATAACTCCAGGCTGACTCTGATCCAACAGACCTATGGCCAAAGCTGTTCCAACTGTGACCATTCCATCTTTATTAGGCCATAGTGTGTGTGTGTGTGTATATATATATATATATATATATATATATACAGTGGTTGGACAAAATAATGGAAACACCTTAAAATTTCAAACAAATTTATTTTAATACGAGGTAGGACTGCCTTTGGCAGTAATTTCAGCTTGAATTCTATGAAGTATGGATTCATACAAAGTTTGAATTGTTTCCAAAGGAATTTTCGTCCATTCTTTAGCTAAAGCAGTCTCCAGTTCTTGCAGTAATGATGGCGGAGGATATTGACTCTTTACTTATTTTTCTAAAATGCACCATAAATGTTCAATAATATTAAGATCTGGAGCCTGTGGTGGCCAGATAAAATGTTCGACTTCACTAGAATGTTCCTCATACCATTCAGTAACAACTTTAGCTGTGTGAATTGCTGCATTATCATCCTGAAAGATTGCGTTTCCCTCTGGAAACAGTTCCGCAACCATAGGATGAATTTGAAGGGAAACCATTGGGCCGGTGGATTTCTAGATACTCCTCCATGTTTAACAGTTGGAAGATGGGTCAAATGCTTCTTTCAGCTGTCTCCATACGTATACTCAGCTGGTGGTCAGAAATAAGGTAAAGGATGACTCATCTGAGAAAATAACATTCTTCCACTGCTCTAGGAACCAATTCTGTAGGTTTTTACTCCACTCTAAACGCTTTGCAATGTTTGTTTTTGAAAGTAGTGGTTTTCTAATTGCAGCCCTCCTGTGAAATCCAGCTTTGTGCACCTTCCGGCGAACAGTTTTTGTGGAAACTGGATTCTCGAGGTGGTCGTTAAGCTCTGCAGTAATTTTGGGAGCTGTACTTTTGTGATCCTTTCTAACAATTCGTGTAAGAGTCCAACGGTCCTTATCTGAAAGTTTGGGTTTTCTTCCGGAGTTTTGT
>NC_069000.1:29365371-29369997 GCF_001194135.2 Octopus bimaculoides | reverse complement strand
ATATATATATATATATATATATACTTACACACACATATGTGTGTGTGTGTGTATATAGGACTTACTGTTGAATGTTTTCTTCCTTGTTAATATTGTTTAGACCAGTGTTTGTTCTGCTCCAATTGACCTATTATTGAGATAGGTCTTTTATTTTCTTTTATTTGGTTTATATAGCACCACATTATGCAATGTGCCCTTGTGCTTTGAAGACTGTAGTATGCGATTTCAATGGGATTTAGTTGCAATTTCTTTCAGGTTGAGTGACGGTACAGAGACTCCCTGATAGTTAGCAGTTGAGTTTTGGTTTGTGATAGAGAGCTTGAAGGCCTGGGCAGGATTGTTATGACATTGACAGTGTTTGATATACTGAAACATTTCTAACTGGATATACATAGATGTGTCCTCAATGTCACTGAATACTACAAGAGCCAACAAAAGAGCTTTTACATGATCAACTGATCACATAAAAATAACTGCCATATCTCACTGAAATCACTTTCTTTCATCTTGAAAGAGGAAGACCAATAAATTAGTAGTGTTATCTTAAAAGGATTTAAACTGTATTTTCAAAAGATTTGATAAATGTTTATTTTATGAAAATAGCACTTAAAATCCACTATTACCTCCTTTCTCTACTCATCATCACCATATTACTACTCTAATTGCCACTGAACACCTGCTCTCCATCTACCACTCACCAGTATCAACATCACCTCCATCATTGCATTCACTGTACCACAACAAATATACCTGTGCATGGTCTTTACTCATGTATTGATCATGGACAGATGTGTATATATATAAATTAGGGCATGTATGTAATTTGTATACTGGAATACTTGTATATGTGTGTGTATGCATGCTCATAATATAATGTGTAATTTTGTTTATGTGGTCTGTCTGTTTAGGAGTGTATGAATGTACATGTTTGTGTGTGGTGTACAGTAATAAATCAATCAGTCAATGATAATCTATACATATAAATGCTCATGTTATGGTCTGGTTAGTTTATTGACCAACCAGTTGTTACATTAGTGACCTTGGGCACAGAAATAGCTATGTTGACCTGGAAAGGATTTGATTGTGGGACTACTAGTCACCTATTATCTAACTACTACTGTGAAAGCACCTTTTTCTTGTTTTAATTTTTATTACAAAATGCCCTTTATGATCAAGGTTGACTTTTGATTCTTGTAAAGTCAATGAAATAAGTACCTGTCATCTGTTGATCATTGACTCAATAGACTGTATCTTTTCTCTGCCATTAACATGTGGGATTGTGCCCATTTAAACAATTAAATCATGTCTTTTTATGTTCTGACTTCAAATCTTGCTAAAGTCAACTTTGCATTTCTTATTATCTCAGGTTTAATGAAATGAATTTTAGTCAAATATTTAGAGTGATTTCATCAACTGTACCCTTCCCCTTGTGCCTAAGTTAAGTTATTATTTGTATTTGATATACTGAACAATTTATAACTGGATACACACAGATGTATCTTCGATACAGGAGCCAACAAAATAGCTTTTATATTGATCAACTGATCATGTAAGAGTAACAGCCACATCTCACTGAAATAACACTCTTTCATCTTGAAAGAAGAAGACCAATAAATTAGTAGTGTTATCTTAAAAGGATTTAAACTGTAATTTCAAAAGATTTGTTTTGACTCTTTACATTCTGCATTTTATCCATTTAAAGTTCAATAAGATAAAGTAACCAGTCAAGTACTGGGGTTGATGTGATCAACTAGCCCCTCCCTTCCCCTCAGAATTGCTGGCATTGTGACTAGATTAGAAACAATGAGGGTGTAGAATGATAGTCTACTGATATTGAATAGATTATTAGTAGATTTTCTTTGTCCCTTTATATTCTGAGTTAAAAATCACTCCTGGGTTGTTTTTTGCCTTTCATTTGCATGGAATAAATAAATACCAGCCAAATAGTGAAACACATCCAAATATTTAGGACTTTAAAAAAAAAGTTGTCTTTGTTTGTGTTTTTAAAGACAATAATCATTTTGTTGAAGCTGCTACATTGACTCTTAGAATTCTGCAATTAAACTGCAAGTATCACCAAGTTACAAACTGCACATAACTGCAGTTCAAACAGTGTTGTTGTTTGGTGTTGAAATCTGGAACTAAGCACTCTTCTGTGCAGGAAACAAGGATTAGCCTCATTTTAGTAAGAACTTCATGTCAAAAGATTTCCTGTTTGCATTATTCATGTTTATTTCTTGCATTCTTCCTTTAATTTCCAATCATAACAACAGTTAATACCTCAAGTGGTGAATTATAGATAGGTGATATTATTTATTTATGATTTAGATAGAGAGAGTTTGGACTTGGTGATATCATCTCTATATGTAAGTATCTGTGATATTGGGATTTATTGATTTTGAACAGGGGTATTAAAAGTAGGTTATCTGCTTACTTTATGAAGTGAGTGTAATTATTGTAATAAGGGTAAATAACACTAATTTTTAGATCTTACAAAAACCTTTGATTGGAGGAGAGGAAGGTTTCTCCCAGAATGCTTTTTCTGTTGGAAGTTTGTGCAGTGTCTAAGTTACAGAGACTAACTGGAACATAAATTCAACTCTGTATTGATCTTATAATTATGTATGAAAACATCTATGTGTATGTAATCAACTTACTTGTATTTAGTCTGCCTTGGCAGGTAAAAGTGACATGACAAGTAAATCAACAACACATAAAAATCATATTCACTGTATACTAATGATCATTATATTGTATCAGAAAATTTCATCCAAATTCATGCAGTAGTTATATTTTTATGATTTTCATACTGGACTAATAGTATTTCATCAAAATCACTAGTTTCTAATTAGAAAGCGCAACAAGATTTTAAGAGTTAAGTAGGTCATATGACTTGACAGAAATTCCATTGTTTTCTTTCTGATCCCTACCTAACTCAGATTATTAGTGACTTTGAATATTACCGTTTTGTCTCTTGCATACCAGTTGTAGTGAGCAAAGACTATATTGATTCATAAGCATTTACTTGTTATCTTGTTTATTAAGATAAAGCAGCATTTATTCCTTTATATTTATCTATTTTCTTCTATCACAGGTAATTCCCGGTCTGGCACCCCTTCTTCTCCATTAGGGCAACGACAGTCCCCATCAACAGCTTGTGGTCAGTTTACTCCTATTGTGGCGCCTCATAACCAAGGTCTCATCAATTCGCCAACTAGGCACTGGATGAACAACTCCCCAAAGTCAGGCAATTCATCTGCAGAGCTTATGCCTAACATAGGCCCTCGTCCAGCTGTCACCCTGATGCCAGCATTTTCAGTACATCAAGAAGAATCTTATGCTTTGAAGAAGAAATCTCCAGAAGTCTTTGTTAAGCAGGAACAGATGCAGACTGAAAACCTCGACTCAAATGTGACCATTGTTCCAATAGTGGGTAAAAGTGGGTTCTCAACGGCGATACCAGGTACAGACAACGGTGGCATTCTGATATCTGCCATTCAAGAGAAGTTGTTTGCAACATTGGCACAAGACGACAATGCTAGTGCTTTTGTCACCACATCACAGAAGGACAGTGCAAGAGCACCGGCGAAATCTCCATTGAACACCATGCACGAGACGTATGTTCGGGAGGACAAGAGCATGAAAGTGAGAGATGCAACCCCCACGCAACAAGTGGTGTCTGTAGAGTACATTACAAGCGGGACTCCAACCAACATCACATCATATTACACACCACAACCACAGCAGCAGCAGCAACAACAACAGCAGCAACAGTTGCAACAGCAGCATCAACAACATCAGCAACAACAACTTCAACAGCAACAACATCATCACCAACAACAACAGCAGCAGCAACAGCAGCAACAACAACAGCAACAACAACAACAACAACAGCAACAACCTATACAAAACAAAATGCAGATTAACACAAAGGGGCCAAATGCCTGTTGCCATTATGATATGCACTCAGCTAAAGCACCCTCTGCACATGGAGATTTACACTTTCGACAGCAAGTCTCAACGTCAGTCTCTAATGCTGCATCCCCTCTCGAGAATCTTGTTTCTGTGCAGCAGCATGCAAGAGGTGTTGTGTCTCAGTATCAGGGCTCTGCAGCACACCCATCTCCTGCTGCCTTGCTACCAGTCATGCCTGTTGGGGAGCCTCCCAAAGATCAGCGGGTTGATGATGCTTCAAGTAAAGGACCCGCATCAGGTAAGTGCTTCTTACTGCTTCATTATCATAAGCATCATCATTTTTTTCATTGTCATCTCCTTCATCACCACTACTACTATTACTATCATCATCTTCATTATAATTATCACCACCATGCTAGTACTACTAACACTATCATATTCTCACACCACTGTTATCATGTCCACCGCACCAACACCAACAATATTCTCACACAACAAGCCAGGTACAGAAGCCTGTATGTGGTCATTCAACTTTCTAATTTCCCTCAGATTACATCTTACAGGCTTCAAAATCAGGGCCACAAAAAGACAGACTGAGCACTGCTGGAATGACTTTGATCATTGCACTGCTCAATCAGCTTTGACTTGCAGCTAAACAATAATATAATAACAATAGCACCCCCCATCAACTTGTGTCATCTCTATCTACAC
>NC_069000.1:29347997-29365361 GCF_001194135.2 Octopus bimaculoides | reverse complement strand
GCCACAAAAAGACAGACTGAGCACTGCTGGAATGACTTTGATCATTGCACTGCTCAATCAGCTTTGACTTGCAGCTAAACAATAATATAATAACAATAGCACCCCCCATCAACTTGTGTCATCTCTATCTACACACACACACACACACACTCTCGCGCGCACACACACATGCACGTGCATACAGAAATATTTTATTTTTGAATTTTATATTGCACTTTGTGAATAGCAGCATTAATACTTACAGATTTTTAATAGTCACTGTTTCACTGCATTTGCAATGGCAGTTGTGACAAGGGATTGTTTATGCAAATTCAGGCAGAACAAGTATCATGAAGGATTTTTTTTACTTAAAAGCACTAGTTTATTGGGTTTTCTCACTGTTGTTATGTACTCCTTTTGCTGATACACATTACCTAAAGTCATTCACACACACACACACATTGAGTCACAAGCATGCCCATTAAGCACAGGCATGACTATATGAATATGGAGTTCACTTTATAACCACATGGTTTTGAGTTCTTTCTTGGTGTGTGACACCCTAAGCAAGTGTCTTCAACTGTAGCCTTCAGTTGACCAGTGCTCTGTGAGTGGAACTGTATGGAAACTTATTGTGTTTGGGTGTGCAAATGGTGACCATCTACATATTTACTTGTTACTGGCCTGAGTAAAATAGTGGATCGATGTTTACTTCCCATGTTGACAAAATGTCCCATTGCTCTGTGCTTTTGAAGATCAGTGGAATAACAAATCCCTTACTTGGAAAACAGCTAAGGTTTGGCAACAGGAAGAGTATTCAGTTACAAAATGGTGCCTGAAATAAGCTCCTGTTCAGTGTATGCTAGCATGAAAAAATTGGTGTAAAACCAAATGAAACGCACAAACATGCACACACATGCATGCATGCGGACACGTGCGCACACACACATTAATATGTCATTATTAAGGTACAAGCATGGCTGTGTGGTTTAGAAGTTTGCTTTGCAACCACATGGTTTTGGGTTCAGCCCAGCTGCATGCTACTTTGGACAAGTGCCTTCTACTATTGCCCTCAACCGACCAAAGCCTTGTGAATGGATTTGGAAGAAGAAAACTCAAAGAAGCCTGTCAGTGTGTGCGTTTATCCAAAAATCAACTGCTGGCTTTGCTTTTTTGAAGACATGTAATCTCATACTTGAAAAATAGCAACAGGAAGGGCATCCTGCTCTAGAACAATGCCACAGAAATATATTTGTGTAACTCATGCTAGCATTGAAAAATGAATGTAAAAATAAAATATATGTATGTATATATATTGATATATCTTCATCATCATTTAACATCCCCTTTCCTATGCTGGCATGGGTTTTATATGTGTGTGTGTGTGTGTGTGTGTATGTACAAGTTTTGCCTGTGGAATTCTGCTCACAGCCTGAAGTTTTAGTAGGAGAAACTTGCCCAAAGTTCATGCAATGGGATCAGATCGTGATCATTGTTTATGGTTAAAAATGTCACACTACTTGGTATGGAATTAATCATTGTTACATCAGTAGTTAATTAATAGTTAAATGATATTATTGTTATTGATATTTAGTTTTAGTTTTCTGACCTATCATGATTTGTTTATGCACACTTTTTTATGTTGGCTTGGATTGAATGATTTAACTGGATTTGATGTGCCAGAGGACTTTCTTGCTCCATTGTCTCAGTTTTGGGTTGATTTCTGTGGCTGGTTGCTCTTCTGCACACTAATCTCTTTACTTAGTGTACTGGATGAATTTTTTCTGACACCAATACTGTAGAAGTTTGTTTTGCCCTCGGCATTGACATGAGAGAAAGGATTATTTGTTGAGCTTGCATGTAGACATAAAACAAATAAAAAAAAACATGAAAATCTCAAGGTAAGGAGAGAAACAGGAAGGTGAAAAAAGATTGAGTATTAAAAATATTTATCACAAGAACTTCTACATAGGAGGGAAACAAAATGCACAAGTGTCTACTTTCAGGTATTCCCAAATAATAAAAGGAAAATAGAAATGTTCATATTGGAGCTTCCGGCACAAATGCCAAGCAGTGCAGCATGTCATTTCCAAATTTCTGGCAGAGCAAATTGCATCATGGTGTTGCTTTTCTCACAGATGGTACCCAACTGACCCTACTACACTGTGTAGTCAACAAAATCAAAAAAAAAAAAACAATGCGCATGCATGAAATTAAAAATATAAAATGGCAATAATTTAGCCATCACACCCTGCATGTATCAGACAGTGAAGTGTGAGTGATATGAGAGAAATTTAGCTGCTATTTCTAGTAGGTGCATAGAGACTTTGTCATTGATTTGATTGTATGTCATCAGTATTTATATGTCAAAAAATGCTAGCACATGAGTTATTGTACTCCTGAAGAAAGTACGTAACCCTACTTGCTTGTGTTTACTTAATTGACTCCCTTCTTCACAATTGATTAACAGTAGGAAGGACTTTTAGTTGCAAAAGTATAATCCTACAATAAAAAAAATCATACTTTTATCTTTGTAATTCTAATATACAGCACTTGGGGTACTATGTGCAGCATTAAAAACTTATTTTATTGATTAGATTGGCCAATATTCCTATGCCCTGACTTTATACTTTCATATCTAAATAGGTTCATACATGCACAAGCATGCATGCACGAGTGTGCACACACACACATGTATATATATATATCTGTGTGTGTGTGTGCATGCATGTGTGTGTTATTTATATATAATGGGCTTCCTGCAGTTTCTATCTGCTAAATTCTCTCACATGGTATTGGTTCCCTCCCTGAACTATAGTAGAAGGCGCAAGGTGCCACACACACACATCAAGTGAGGGGCAGTTTATTGTTTTGCTTACATATTCTTTATTAGATTGATTTTCATAAGTGTTTTTGTGTACACATAATGTATTTTATTGGGTTTTTTTCTTACATGTTTTGTTAAGTATAACATTGAGTTTAGCAATAATATCTGATGTGGTAGTGGTTGTGGTAATGTAATACAAACAGTCTTTAAATGGAATTAATGAAAATATTTTGTTTTCTCTTCTAGCAGATGACAGTCACCATGTCCCTGTATACCGCTGGCACTCGTTGGTCCCTTACCTTACCAACACTGGAGGTACCCAGTCCCCATCCCATGCAGCTATATCCCCACCACCCACATCTCAAGTGATGTCAGCAGCCCTGGAGAGTGATAACTCCACCACACAGGAGTCTACAACATCCAGTGAAGCTAATCCACCAGTGTCGGTCAGCCAGAGTGTCTCTGAAGCCTGTAAGTAACCATTAAAATATCAAGTCATCATCATCATCATTTAGCATCTATTTTTCATGTTGGCATGGGTTAGAAAGTTTCACTCAAACTGGTAAGCCACAGAACTGTACCAGGCTCCAGTCTGATTTGGCTTGGTTTCTACAGCTGGATGCCATTCCTATTACCAACCACTCCAAGAGTGTAGTGGGTGCCTTTTACATATCACTGGCACAGGTACCTTTACATGTCCTCAGCAGTGGCCACGACTGATTTCACTTGGCTTGGCTTGGCTTTTCAAGCCCAGCAAATTGCCAAAGGTTTTGATCACTTGTCATCACCTCCATGCAACCCAACATTTGAAGATCATACTTCATCACCTCATCCCATGTCTTCCTAGGTTTATCTCTTCCACAGGTTCCCTCCACGTTTTGATAGAGAAGGCACCTTCCCATTCTCTTCTTGCAGAAAGGAATAGACATGTGCCTGTGTTTTGTATGTGTACAGTGTATATGATTAATGTGTGATGATAGTTTTGTATAGACGGCAAGTTAGTAGGTTCATCATTGTATAGAGTAGGATAGAGTGCTTTGCAGTATTTGTTCTGACTCCTACCAAGGCTACCTCTGCCTTTCATCCTTGCAGTATCAATAAATAAAACACAAATCAAATTCTGTAGTCAATTCTTTTCTCACTTTCTCTGTCTGTCTGTCTCTCTCTCTCTCTCTCTCTCTCTCTCTCTCTCTCTCTCTCCCTCTCCCTCTCTCTCTCTCGCTCGCTTGCTTGCTTGCTTGCTTGCTTGCTTGCTGTGAGAAAAGCCATGAGATACCACTCACAGTTTCCCTCGTCACATAGAAAAATAACTCTGCTATTGCAGTGGTTTCCACTCTGAGATAAATTTGCTCCTGGGAGGTAAATTTTATGATTTTGTTTTAAGATTTCCTTTTTAAGTGAGTCAATACTTCTGAATGAACTTGACAGTTTTGCTAGTGCCAGAATGGTAAATGTGGAAGGGTGTTTTCTTGTTGAAACCGTCATATTTTTTGAATTAGGTTAGTAAATAGTGTGATGGTTGTGGTGTGAACCTGTGCTGTGCTTTGGAAATGGGTGTGTGGTTTATCATGTCAAGGATTAACTTTCCTGGAATTTTTTATAGTGTGCATAGGGTGGGGGGCCAATGAGTCTGTAAAATATTGCTTCATATGGATTTATATTGGGCTTCAGCGATGTTATTATTTTGTCTGACTTCCAGAGTCAAGAAATTTGACTGTGTTGGTATATGTACTTGTAGATGTTAATGAGTGCAGTGATTCCTCTGGTCCATAGATGTTCATCATCTTCATCAGCATCCTTTAATGTCCATTTTTGATCCTGGCATGGGTTGGATGGTTTGACCAGAGCTGGCAAGCTGAAAAGTTGCACCAGGTTCCAGTCTTTTGACTTGGTTTCTGTGGCTGAATGGCCTTCCTAATGCCAGCCACTTTACAGTGTGTGCTGGGTGCTTTTAACCTGGCACTGGCACAAGCACTTTTATGTGGTACCTGCACGAGTGCTTTTTACGTGACACCAGCACAGGGTTCTAGCAGGCCAACCAACCCTCTTTACCAAGGAGTGTGGCCTTAACACTTCTGTTGTGGAGAACGGTTCTTCTTGAGTACAGCAATGCGCTAAGTTTGTTTGGCTCTGAGATGTCTGAATTTTTAGATAGCCTTATTATTTTTGAGTGTCTGCTGGAAGAAAGGAGTTAAAATCCTAATCTAGCTGTGAAGTGCATATTTAATGTATTTGGTTCCTATCTTCTTTGTGTGGTTTTTGTCTGACTGACTTTCAAGAAATGTCTAAGGATGTTTGTTTACTGATGTAGAGTAAGTATATTGAGATTGTTACTCTGACATTAGGTGTGGTGTGTCTGTTGATGATAATGTAACTAATTACACTCTATAGTGTTTTACTATTAGTTTTGTGGTCTAGGTCGGTTTAGGTAGGAGACAAATGTTTTTCTATTTACAATTTTCTGTTTAGTTGTTTGATGCTGATTTTTGTGTTAATTGTATGAGGTATTGTACTTGAAATTGTCCCAGGTTTTTATGATATTGGTTGTTTCTGGTGTGTAATTGAGAAAATATATTTTATGTTGTTTTGTGAAATATTTCTTTCCAGATGCATCTATAATTATTTTGTTGAATGTATGTGCTGCAGTGTCTATGTTGCTGACTGGAGTGGTGTTAATTCTATATATATAAAAAAAAGGAAGAAAGAAAACCTTGAATCTGTTTCTTGATGAAATAAGTTCCAAGTTTGTGAAAGCTTTTTTGCTTTCTTCATTAATGTGTTGTAATAATAATTGATTGGTAGTCCAAACAATGTTGGGAAAATATTTGTAGTAGCTAAGGTATGTGGAGAAGACTTTGATGTCTGGGAGTTCTGTTGTGATATTATGTTATCTCTTGTTTACAATTTGAAAACCATAAGTTGTTGAATGTATTGAAATTTTAACTCAATGGTGTTGTTTATTAGTGTTAAAAAGTAGTTGGAATAGGTTAGGGGAGGTCATTACTAGTATATATGTATGTTTATAATATCAACGCATTTTGTGTTGCTAGGTTTTACTTGAAAGCCTGTCTTTCATATTAGGTTATAAGTGTTATCTATACTCTGGAAACAAATTCTATATATGTTATAAGGCCACCTCCATCGTCAGAGGTCTTGGCTAGTCTAATTTAAGTATAATCTGAAATTGTGATTGTCCTCTGTACTGGTGTTATGAATGTTTCCTAACTTGTTGCCCTATGAATATCATAGATAAATATCATTTTATCATTCCATAAGTCTGTTTTTATGCCAAGAATGTTGCATTACTGCATTTTTACATCTTTTTAAAAATTTTTGTCTTGTGAAGCATTTATTTTTAAATGTATTTTGTGTGGACACTTGATGTTGGGAAGGGAGACAATAAAGCTACTTCCTTTTTAATTATTGCTGTTACTGTCAGCATAATTGCAAAGCATCAAGTAAAGTATGTATTTTTCTGATTTGTTTGTAAATGTTGTTATTGTTCGGTAGATTTTGTAAAACAACCCTGCTTCATGTGTATTCATAGCCACTCCTGTTCCCTGAGAAATGTTTCTGTGCTACAGACACATTAGTTAACCAGCCTTCCTTTGTTCCTACCATATTAGTTTATCCTATATAGTTAGCCATTTTGAAGATGGTACAGTTGTTTTTGAGGATGATTTGGTTGTAATTTCTTGCTTGTTAACTGACCATGTAGAGGCTTCCCAATATGAGACTGCAGCACAGATTTTTCTTTCCATTTTTATTTATTGTATTGGTCTCAAGAAAGTGCTGTACTCATGGCCATTGCAAGTCCTCTAAGACCTGTAGGGTTGACGGGAGGGGAAAACAGCTGTTTTTGACCTTCGTTCATATCTCTCTTTTTTTCTAGTTAATTCTAAAGATGACTATGATATTGATGATGATGAAGAAGAAGATGATGATGATGATGATGTGTTCGATTGTGCTCCTGATTCTCCAAAGAAAGATTCTAGCACCCGCATAAAACGGCGAACTCAATCCCTCAGTGCTCTGCCAAAAGATAAAGACGAACCAAAGAGCCCTAGGAAGGTAAGATATTAACCTGTTGCTATATGTATGTATATGATGGTGGTAGTACTTGCATGATATTGTAAGTTCAACCTTGATCAAGTCGACCTAATCAAAGATTTTCTACTAATAACTGTTCTGCCTTCTGTAAAAATATGTATTTTAGACAATAAGGTAGGATTTGAGGATGATATGTGACTTATATGTGGTAGTGGTATAGGTCCGTGAGATGGTGCTGGGAGGTGTAGGGAGTTTAGTGGTTATGCAGTTAAGAAATTTGCCTCACAACCTTTTCTATCCTTGAGTTAACTAATACCTTCTAAGTAGAATTTAGTTGATAGAAATTTTACTGAAGCTTGTGTATGTGTGTGTGTGTTTGTTTAAACTAAACTGGCACTCTGTTGGTGATGACAACAAGGAGTTCCAGTTGATCCAATTAACGGAATAGCCTATTTGTGGAATTAATGTGCAAGTGGCTGAACACTTCACAGACACAAGTATCCTTAATGTATTTCTCAGGGAAATTCGGCATGTGACAAGGCTGGTCCTTTGAAATACAGCTACTACTCATTTTTGCTAGCTAAGTGGACTGGAGCAATGTGAAATAAAGTGTCTTGCTCAAGGATACAATGCACCACCAGGAATTGAACTCACAACCTTACAATTATGAGCCAAATACCCTAACCACAAACACACATGCCTTTACTTTGTATGTGTGTGTGTGTGTGTGTGTGAGCAAACCAATAAACCATTACTTGGAAGCCAAATCAAATGAAAATCCTTTATTGTATTTGTTCTACCTGAGTTACTCTGACAATCCCTTGTTACTCTCACCATCATAAATGTAGTGAACCTGTGACTGAGTCATTCAGAACCTTTAATCAACAATGATTATTCTTCACAAAATGCAACATAAAATAAAATATAGTAATCAAAACTTTTGTTGTGTATTGAGACAAGCCTACTTAATACTCCATTTGGCTCCATTTCTTGTATGGCTTTGTTTTTTTTTGTTTTTGTTTTTTTTGAATTTGAGGTGGACAGACAATCTGTTGAAATATTGTATAACTCTTTCAATTCAATAAGCAGAGTCAGTCTCTATTAAAAATCACATCATGCAATAAGAATATTGTTTATTTACCTTTGTGAAGAGTTGTGTCAATTTTCATAACTTTTTTTCCTTTTTTAAATCTTCTCCTTCAAACACTCATATGTCAAAAACGATAGGAGTGACCATCAATAATAATAATAATAATAATCTTATTACTATTAATGTCAGAGAGCAGTGGATTGGCAGATTCATTAAACATAATAAAAAAATACCTTACAGTATTTGTTCCTGTTCTTTACATTTTAAGTTCAACTCCTGCTAATGTCAATTCTGACATTCATCCCTCCGGGGTCACTACAAAGTACCAGTCAAGTACTGATATTGATGAAACTCTGGTTTCAAAATTGCTGGCTTACGGTGAATCATTTGAGAACCAGATATCAATGTTTTGCAGTATTTGTTCCAGCTCTTTATATTCTAAGTTCAAATACTACTGAGGTCAACTTTGCCTTTCACCATTCCTCAGGTTGATAGAATAAAGTTCCAGTCAAACACTGGGGTTGATGGTATCAACTAACCCCACCTCTGTTCAAAATTTTTAGCCTCATGCCTAAATTAGGAACCATTATTATTATTATTACCTCCGCCTTAGCAAAGGCAGAAGTACTGTTTTCAGTCGTGTTTGTTTGTTTGTCCGTGGACAATACCGTATGCAGGTCCTTTCCGTTTTCTTTCATACACGGATAAATTTTTCACTTTAGACCTTAATGTTCGCAAAGACACTATATCAGTGAATAGACTAAAAAAGGCCTTCATAGAGAAAACTGTCCCTGTTCCCACTGCAGACAACACACATACAGCATTACTAACACAGCCTGCACACCGACCTTCACATTCCATGACTACCATTGGGATCGATCAGGTACTGGACAAGGATTCTGGATTATTTTTCTGGTTTTTTTACTTAATTTTTGAGAGCAGTCAGGTTTATTTCAGATATTCTCATTTTAAAATCATCTCTGGCTACTGTTTGAGAGGACATTGGTGTTGCTTTGGTGGAGGTTTGCACTCTCTGATTGCTCTTGTTATTATTATTATATATAATACCAAGGTGGTGAGCTAATAGAATTGTTAGTACACCACATAAAATACCTAGCAGCATGTCTTTTATATTCAAAGTTCAAATTCCGCTGAAGTTGACTTTGCCTTAAATCCTTTCAGGGTTGATAAATTAAGTACCAATGAAACACTGGGGTTGATGTAATCAACTAGTCTCCTCCCACAAAATTTCAGGCCTTGTGCTTTTAGTCGAAAGGATTATTATTATTATTCTAGACGTCGCACAATATACAATATCGTGAGGTTGTTGATTGAAGATATTGTATCTACTGGGGGTTTGTACTGTTTGTCTAGTCACAACAAGGACCTCAGACAGACAGTACTTTGCACAATATACGTGCAGTTCCAAGTAATGCCAACTTTTGCAATACATCTAGATTGTAGGTATCTCTAAGGTTTTCAGATGTTTTTTCAGATTGGGTGGTATTGAACCCAATGCTCCAATGACAATAGTAATAACTTTTATGTTCGACTCTCATAGCTGCCACATCTTAGCGACCTCAATTATCAGGTTTCCATTTTTATCTTTTTATCTTTCTTTCATGATGATATGTTGATCTCCTGACACTGTTACGTCGATTATTAGGCACTCTTGTTTGTCCCTCCTAAAGGTTACTATATCCAACCTTCGGTGCTCTAACACTTCGTCTGTCTGGGACTTTGATTTCTTCCATTACCTTTTCCTGTGTATGTTGGTACCTAGCACCCGTAACTTCATATCCATACTTATGGCATAGTAGCCAGTGGAGATTTTGGGCTACTTTGTCATGTCTACGCTTCTACTCTTTCTGTGCAAGACTTTCACAAGCACTAACAATGTGAGCCACACTTTCGACCCTCTCCCCACACGTTCTGCAGAGGTCTGATGCACTTGTGTGGTATATATTCTTTTTCACTGAGTTGGTATTCAATACCTGGTCCTGGGCCACGATGATTAGGCTTTCAATATTCTTTTTTAGGTCACCCTTCTGGAACCACTCCATGATGCTCTCTGGTCTTTTAATTTTTTGGTTTCACGGTAGAACTAACCATGTGATTCCATACAGAGTAAGGTTTCTTCTCTTTCAGCGGCTGTTCTTGTTCGGAATTCACGAGCACTCTCAAGTCCATTTTTGTTAACTCCTTCTGCACCAGCAGCATACTGTAGCAAGTCTCCTTTGCTGTTTACCAAATATTCTGCCATGTTTCTTCTTTCACTGTTAATGCACTCCCAAATGCTAATCAGCCTACATCCACCCTCACCTCTCTTCATGTAGAGCCTGTGTACATTTGCCTTAGAGTGGAGAGCATCTTGCATTGTCATTGTCTTTCGGGTAGTGTGATCGAGTTGGTCAATCTCCGCTTGTGTCCATCTCAGGATGGGCACACTATAGCGGACTACAGCAACAGCCCATATGTTGATGGCAGTCACAAGGTTCCTTGAGTTGAGCTTTGATTTCAAGAGAAGTTTGAGGCACTTGAAATATACAGTGATGACCTTGTCTTTTATTTTTCTGTGCAAGATATTGTCCAGCTCCTGGATCCCAAGCTACTTGTACCCATTATCATCCAGGTCTTCCATTCTCTCTGTTTGGCAATTCTGTGCCCCTACAATTTACTCTTTTCCCCTGCTTCAAACTAAGTACTGCACACTTTGAGATACCGAATTCCATCCCTATATCCTTGCTGCACATTTGCACAGTCTCAATCAGCCTCTCCATTTCAGGCTCTGTTTTTGCGAACAGTTTTAAATCATCCTTGAAGAGAAGGTAGTTGAGACGAGGTCTGTTCTTTCTCAGCTCATAGTGCACATTGATTTTATGTAGGACTACAGAAAGTGGGATCAAGGCTATAACAAATAACAGAGGTGAACAAGAGTCTCCTTGGAAGATACCTCTTTTGATGGTTACCTTGGCTAAGTGCTGGTTGTTACAGGAAAGACATTTTCCAACTAGGCATGCTGTTCTTAATCGATGCACACATGTTGAGTGTTTCCAAAATCCATGAATGTGGCAACATATCGTAAGCCTTTTTGAAGTCTAACCATGCCATGCATGTTTTTTTGGTGCCCTTGGATCCTTTTCAGCATCCCTTTTGTTCTACTGGCAGAAGATTGTTTTCTGCAAGGAATGTATATATTTTCCCTACGAGGGTACCTGTTAATATTATTAGGATGGTGAGCTGGCAGAATCGTTAACATGCCAGACAAAACGCTTAGATTGTTATTGTTATATAATAAATATATAAAGTATACGAATATTGAAACGTAAAACCCTAAATTTTATAAGGTAGAAAGGTGAAGATGAATATTTGTTGAATTCTCCATCATTTAGTCATCAAGTTTTCAAAATTGTTTTTTCGTGTTTTTCACCTCCACCTTCTCCATCATTTATTCATTTAATCTGGTCATTTCAGGTACGAGATAAAGAACACATCCGCCGACCAATGAATGCTTTCATGATATTCAGCAAACGCCATCGAGCTCTGGTTCATCAACAGCATCCCAACCAAGATAACCGAACAGTGAGCAAGATTCTCGGAGAATGGTGGTACGCCCTGCTGCCACGTGATAAGCAAAAGTACCATGACCTGGCGTTCCAGGTGAGTAGTCAGCCAGCAGTGCACATTATCTCAGTACTTGTTGTATCATATAAACTAGGCCTTGAGGGTAGTGCTATGACCTGGGGTCCCAGCTGAGTAACAGGCTTCTAGAACAATATAGCTTGTCACCTTAGTTTTTCATTCCTCTTTAGTTACTGTTAAATCACATTACCTGAGCAACAAGAGTAGCAATTGTTTTGATGCCTTATGTTTTGGTTGAATGACTTTGTCCTAAATATGGGTGCCATTTCATACCAACTGGAACTTGATATTAGTAATGGTCCTTGCATTTTTTCTGTTTATGCTTTATGTACATACAGATGTGTGTTTGTGTGTATAAGAAAAGGGGGGACAAAGGAATAACAGATTATCTTATGAAGCATTTGGGACATGTATATTAAGTTCTACACCAGGTTATTAGTATCATGGTGCCTAAGTGAAATATTAAAAACACACACACACAAACACATTTATATACATAAGTACAAGGTGAATAAACGGGAATGGGGACAGAAGAACCAGGAGTGTTGGCTGGTAGAGGCTGCAAAAATGCATGGGAAAGTGAGTGTGGAGATGAATATAATGAATGAAAAAGAAGTGTTGAGGGATGATAAGTGAGAGAGGTAGGGAAAAGTAGCTGATAACTGTGGAGAGTGGATAGGGTTGAGGGGTAGGTTACAAGTGTGTGGTAGGAGAGAGAAGCATGCATAGTACATGAAGAGAGTAAGAGACATGGTGATGAAGGAGGTGAGTTGATTCAGTGGTTAGAGGAGAGAGGCAGTGTAAAATGTGGGTGGAGTGGACAGTTTAAGGATGTGGAATGGGTATCAAGTGAAATGGTTCCATGTAGTGAGGAATAGTGGTATCAAAGAAAAACTGTAGTTAAGGAAATGAAGAGTAGCTTCTTTACTACATATCAAGCAAGGCCATTTTCCTGAAGATACCAGGCTCCTGTCCTTGCTCAGTTTACCTTGAGGCACCTCGATTCTTTGTTAGCTTTCCATGCCTGAAATTTACTCTCTAATTCCCCTATTGATTTAGCTAGGCGTTCCCATTAACATCCAATTTTAAATTCTATGATGGCCTGTAGGAATTATGATGAATTGGAGAGGATTGAGAACTAAACTTTGGGGAACTACTACCTTCAGGTTAAATTTGTCTTAGAAAACATTGTTGACTCTCACAATACTTACTTTATCTTTGTACATGACTTGTACATTCCTCACAAGCCATTCATCTACATTTAGTTTCCTTTGTGACCACCAAATTACTGAATGAGGTACTTCTCAAACACCATCTTCAAGTCAACAAAATTCAGAAATAACATTTTATTCTTAGCCAAGTATTTATCCTGCTGTTGCTTTACTAGGAAAATTGCTTGTGTAGTGCTTCTTCTGGGCACAAAACCAAGCTGCATCTCATTTTGGTCTGTCATGGATCAGTTGTGCTATGACTCTCTCCATAACCTTCATAACTTGATCCAGTAGATCCTCTATAATTTCCTCTCACTAAGGTATCTCCTTTGCTTTTGTAGCAGTTTACAATGCTGATACTCTAGTCATATGATATGACACCTTCCTATATAACTTGATTAACTATTCAAGTGGTGATTGCATATCCTACCTCACCAGATATTTTGAGCATCTCTACGACTATCTTTGATAAACACGCAGCTTACCTTCTCTTCATGTCTTTAATCACTTCATCTACCAAGTTATTGTCAACTTGAATTGCTGGTCTGTCTGTTGGAGCCAGCATGAAGTAGTCCCTCTTTATCCCACGCATACTCCACTTTCAGCAGCCTTTCATAATAGCAATTCCACACCACTTTTTTGTTTTATGTATCATAACACATATCATTCCAAATACACTTCTTGCCAGTACAATCTCACATACAGTGTCATGATTTTGAACACTTCATGCTTCTGATCCTTTGTTGTAGGACATGTGCTAATCTCTCCCTTTGTTCCTCATCCTTAGCCAAATATACCCATCACCTAGCTGCTCTTCTAGCTATTTGATAATGCTTCCTACAACCATCTTTCTTCCAGGCTTTTGAAGCCTGTCTCTTAGTCTTTACCACCCTTTTTAACTATGTCATTCCACCTCCATGTTAATTTCGGTTTGCTTGGAACTTTACTCCAGCTGCATGTCTCATCTGTAGCTCTAAGCAAGTTATCTCATTGAAATTCCCAGTTGTCATCTATGCTACCAGTATCTAAATCTTTCTCCCTGCAGTCATATGCATTGATTTGAATTTCTCTAAACCTATCTCAAATTGCAGGATCTTTTAGTTTATATATAAATAAATACATGTAGTTCTGTGCATGCATGTGATAGAATTTGACTCAAAATTGTTAGAGCTGCCTCAAACAGTCAGTAAAGAATTCTGTTAGAGGAAACATGACCAAGAGAAAGAAGCAGGTGGTAGCAAGCATGTAGTATGTTGTATGAATGCTAATAATACAATCCACCACCCCAACACTTTACACCATTGACCATTGAAAGCAAACAATGTTGTGATGTTCATTGATTGTACGAAGCCCATGTACCAGCAAATTATGCCATGAGTATGAATGGACAACCAAAGTTGACGCATGCAAAACTTGCCTACTGAGGCATGTTTTCAAGATCTGATAATGTATATGACTTGTTAACAAGTTGTCTTGTTAATAAGTTGCAAAGTGAAATCTATGGTGACAGCATATAAAAAGAGACTTCAAATGATGATGATGATGATGAGAACAATATGCAACACTTGTACATGGATAAAATCTTAGTTATCTAAAGCAGAAGAAAGATATATCATTAGATTTTCTTACTCAATCACTTGCAAAATCACCAAAAAAAAAGGAAGTAAATATTAAGATAATTTGGTATTACAAATGGTTGCAATTCAAATTATTAAATTGGCTTCATCCATCAGATTTTTATTCAAAATTACCCATTCCTAGACAAGCTGCCTTTACCACTGTAAGACCACTCACAGTGGTCTTATTGTGCACTTAACAGAAACGTTATAGTGCTAAACCAAAAATCTAGTGGTGTTTCATCTGGCTCTTTACAGTCTGAGTACAAATCCTACTGAGTTTAACTTTGCCTTTCACCCTTTTGGGGTCAATTAAATAAAATACCAGTCAGTTACTGGGATTAATGTAATCAACTTAACACATACACACATGCAGAAGAGAGAAAAGAGAGAGAGAGAGTTTGTGTGTGTGAGACAGAGAGAGAGACTGGACAGGAAATGTTTTATCTGGTAAGCAAAACCTTGAGTATGACCCAATCTTATCAGGCACAGTATCACATTGATTCTATATGAGAATTACATGAAGAATGAAAGCATCTGTGGAATTTTCAGCTATTTACATTATGATACAGTAAGCAGGTAACAAGTACTATTGATTGAACAAATAGAACAAAATTAACCATATATATCACATACATACTTAGCACATTGCTAAGTATGTTTATGATATGTGTTTGTGTACATGCTTTTCACCTTATATCTGTTATATACTCACAGGTAAAAGAGGCCCATTTTAAGGCCCACCCTGACTGGAAATGGTGTTCAAAGGATCGTAAAAAGTCCCACACAATTGCTGCCACATTAAAGCAACGTAACAGCCGTCGACTGAGTTCCTCAGAGGATATTCCAGATGATTCTGCAGAAGGATTACCAGAATCAGATATTGTTGGTAAGTAGCTCTGATTAACATAATACATAGACCCCACCTCATACTGCCTGTTACTCTCCGAATTAATATACACTCTATTTCATTCTGCCTGTCACCATCAGCATCATCATCATCATTTAACATCCGCCTTACATGCAGGCATGGGTTGGACAGTTTGACAGGAGCAGACTATGTAGAATACCTCAGGCTACTGTGTCTATTTTAGCAGGGTTTTTACAGCTGGATGCCCTTCCAAATGCCAACCACTTTACCGTGGGGACTGGATGCATTTTACAGGGTCACCAAGTAATTTGCAAGACAAGGAATTTTGTGAGGAGGGGACCTTGTGTGGGATGATGAAAGATTAGAGTGTGACAGAGAGGCAGAAGCAGGTATCTTGCTAGAGAGGGGGGAACATTGAAGGAGGTTTATCACGTGCCATGATGAAAGTGCCAGAGTATACTCGCAGGTAACAGGGATCACAGCATAGATGGGATGGTAGAGTAAGGAAGACAGAGATAAGTGGTGGCAATTGCCAGGGCATGCCCTCAAGGTACAGAGATCATAATATACATGGCCAGGTATTGCCTAGAAGGCAAGAGTAGGGAGTGGAGATTGCAGCAACTGTCCTAATTTACATTCATTCTACACCTTACTGCTGTCTCTCTGCTCTAAGTCACATGCACTCCTCTTTGTGCATACTCATACAAACAATATATATTCATATGCACAGACGATGTGCACATACATGCACACACGCACATACACACACACACACATTCAAAGATACTCAAAATATTGATTTTCTTTTGTTTATGGTTCAATAATTGTTTAATTGTAGAGTTTTTCTGAGTTACTCTGGATTTATTTCTTAGTAATTACAGTCATTACCTCAGTTGAACAGATTCTATATGTAAAACATTTTGTCTTGCAGATGATTCCAATGAGGGTCGAATGCCGCTGGCAGAAGGATTGGAACCCGGGTTACATTGTTGTGATGAAATCGAGTCTTCCAACGTCGCTCAGATGTCGGCAGTCAGTTACACGTCTACTAGAGATATGTATGAATCATCAAAGGGGCGCTCACAGAGCCTATCAGCAATGCCGCATCGAGATGAAGGGGGAGGCACGCAGTCCATTATCAGTGGACAGCCGAGCTGCAGCCAAGAAAGAAGTCACAGTCCATTTCGAGAGGTTTGTACCTCTTTGTAACCTATTCCATTGTGTACCTAGTGAGAAAGTCATCAGTTACTTAGTTACATTCCACCTTGCTCTAGACTCACATTTCCATACAGTTGTTGTTGTTGTTTCATTTGCATGTCAGCCTCAGTTAAGCAGTACTATGATCAAAACTATTTCAGCTATGACCTTCATTGCCTTTTTCTCATGGCTTTGCCTGACTCCAGACTATATTAGCCAGGAAATTTGGCTGCTATTTCTAACAGTTCAAAAGACCTTATAGAGAGTATCATATTGGTTTTACCTGGATATACAGGTCAGATGTCCTTAACAAGTAAATGTGTTAAATCGGCTTCCTTTGTACAGTTTTAAAAGCAATGTTCTAGTTAAAGACTGTTCAATGAGGACCCAGTGAAAGTATAACAGAAGGATAACAATGAAAGCTTAAACTCGAAGTGGTTTGCTTGGATGTGTGACTAATTCTGGTTCTCTTTCTAACAACTCCCTATTTAACTTTACCAGTTCTTTTGCCCATGGTGCTTAGTCCCCTTCACGCCTACTCCAATACAATATCAGAATCTTCTGAAATATTTTGACTTGAGTTGGTATTTTCCACATTGTGATGTCTGATCAGAGTTTCTCCACCATTTTTACCTATGGACCTCTCATAGCCATTCAATGCTTAAAAACTAATTTTATAGAAACTACTTTCAAAATTGCTAATTTGTTATTCACACATTTACTTGTATAGGTTGAACAATGTAAAATGTTAGAGAAAGAAACCTAGCCATATCTTGCAAAATATACATCTAAATCAAAACTTTTCATAGACCCTTAAAATACTACTGTGGCTCCCCGATTTACTATTTTGCTAGTGTGGACCCCCCCCCCCCCAAAAAAAA
>NC_069000.1:29342002-29347987 GCF_001194135.2 Octopus bimaculoides | reverse complement strand
CAGCTGAGAACTACTGGGTTAGATAGACTAAGGCCATTTGAGAGGTAGGTGTTTTTGCATTGAACTCAATATAGTCACTGGTGATAGGATATCAGCCACGAAGCAAGCACCTGGTTGTGCTTTTACATGGCAGTGCATGGTCGCTTTTATCTGGCACCAGCACAGGATTCATGCAGATCAGTCCTCACCACCAGGGGGAACAGTCTTAACAGTTCTGCTGCCCAACTCCTGAGCTTCGAAGCTATCATAGAAAACACTTCTATTCACAGCCATGTCCATGTGGTTAAGAAGTTTATTTAATTGTTTAGTTATGTATTTGATTTTTTTTTTTGTTTCTTTTTTGCAGAAACGAGCTCAGCCAGTGAATCAGTTGCAAGGGTCAGTGCAGTCTCTGCACCAGTCGCAGCACCAACTGAAATCTCAGCTGAACTCACCGCATACTCCATCTGCATCGCTCCAGCAAGGAGGCATGCTACCATCATCATCGTCACCACCACAGCCGCCACCTTCTCAACACCATCCTTCTTCACTCATGCCTACCCTGCCTCCAGTTTCTGCCTCCTACATACAACAGCACTCTTCATCTGATTCTGTTGCTACACAGTCGAGGCAATCACATCCAATGGATGATGATGATGACAGTGATAATGGACATATGGTCATCTATGAGGCAGATGATGGTAGCACGGGTATGTCAGCCTTATCATCACACAATCTCTTTTATCCTTATCTTTTCTACTTCGAATTTCTATTTTTGTCTCTCTAATTTTGTCCCTCTCTCTCTCTCTCTCTCTCTCTCTCTGATTTTTTTCTCCTTTCCTCTCTTTGTCATTCTCTCTCTCTCTCGTCTGTCTTTCTCTTTTGTTCTTTCTTTGTTAGTTTAATCATTATGATAACCCTACATTTTTCCAAGTCATCTCAGTCCTACTGTGTATTTAATTCAACCATTATTATGTGTTTTTTTTTTTACAGGTAAAGATGATGATGATGGTGGCGAAATAGACTTAAACTGTAAAGAGCAGGTCTCTGACAGTGAGACTGATAGTCAAACCGAAGATGATGGCATCATTGAGAATAAAGCTTTCCCCCAACAACGTTTTTCTCCCATGATGACTCATATCTCTCCAGCAGACTATGCATATCGGCCAGAGCCAAGAAAGAGTGTTCCAGGCTCTCCAGGCAAAACTAACCTTGATAAACCAGACATGGTCAACTCAATTGTGCCATCCAGTCATGAGAAGTTTGTGTTTCGTCCATCCCATTCTGGTTCCAGTTTCCAACCTGTTGGTGCTATGTTCAAAGCAAGGAACAAGCCCGAACGGACCCCAGTATCCAACATGCGAGAGGAGGTGTATGAGAGAGGAGAACAAAGAGTAATGCAAGGTACATTATATTTTCTTATGCTTCACCTGCTGTTGTTAATTTCCCAGGAGTCACAAATGGCTTGAAGTTTATGTTCTTCATTTTTCAAATTTGCCATCATTCCTGTCAGTTATCTCCTTGCTTTTACTACCTTCCTACTCCTCTCACATCATTCACTGTTTACATTTCTGTTACTTAAATACTATGCTGTCAGTAGTGCCAACACAGATCCTCTTTGATCACTTTCTTCAACTTCTGGATTTTATTTCTTTGCCTTTATTTTTCATAGATTCTTTTCTTTCCTTTCCTTGTTCTTCTGTATTTCAGTTTTTATTTCTCTCACTATTCAAATTCTATTCCTTTGGTGTTTCAAGAAACATTTCCAACAAAGGGTTCTGCCCACAACATTGAACACTTCCTTTTCCTCATAACAAACCAATTTATTCCAGTTCTAAATTGTTTACGCTTGCTAATTACTAATACAGACCATTGTTAGTTTCTTAAGACAAATAGTACTGCATTGTTTTATGCATGGCTCCATGCAAATAAGCAATAGGCTGGATTCTGTCAATGTTTTTAACCAAAGAATTGGAAGTCACATCAGTCCTGTGAAAAACACTTATATTCTGTCATTTAGATTATTGTCCCCAACTATGGTTCTCTTATAATGTTAAGTTCACTACTGGAAGAAATCCAGTGATCCAAAGGAGATCGCCTCTATACAACAGTTGTACTACTGAGAGAGGTTGAAAACTATGAATCCACTCCTTGAAGTGAAGAAAAGTCATACAATAACATTTATTATGTATCATATACAATTTTTTCCAGATTTTTAAATCTATATGTTTGGGGTATATTCAAGTGCAACACCATATTTAATGTACATGGCTGGAAGTAAGCTATATCTGTCGTCCAAGCTAAATGATGTGTAACTTGTCATTGTTTTATCATTATAATAATAATAATACCTATAAGTATGTCCATATCAGCAGTTGTATCAATCAATGTCTAATTAAATAATGCAAAATTTTTCTCATAATTTTTGATATCAAGTAATCAAAATAAAATTGACATTGATAGCATTAAAACACAGATTTTGTTTTTGAAGTAATTTGTACTGTAAATTCATATTATATATGTATGATATCTACACAGTTTATATGTCCTTCTTGATTACATTTTTAATATTGAATTGAATATTTAAAATATGTTTTTTCACTGTCTGAAATTTTAAAATACTGTTTCAATGTACTTACTGTCTTTAAAAAATTATTGAAAAATGAAAGACAAATTTTTTTCACAGTGGCATGATATTAAAAGTGCATATCATACATGAAAGATTTTTTTTTTCTAGAATTTCTTAGCCCATAATTTGTGCTGCACACTATATGTGTATGCATATTATACAAATGTATACAGTAATTTATATCTGAATAATCTTGGAAATACTGACAGCCAACTTTCTCTGCTGTTTTGTGTATCAGATGAAGAAGGATCACAATAAGTATTGACACATTGTGCTGATGGAAACCTATCTGTTACTCATGTGCTCTTAATACTTATTGCCTCTGTGCAACTGCAGCATGTAAAGTCTACCTCTTCTGTAAGCCTACTTGTAATTCAACAACACTTTTTGTGTCTATACACTGTAAATGGTCATTTCTCTGATGGTAGAGTTTTGCTTTCTCTCATACTTACTAATGCTTTAGTCTTTGCTAAGTTTTCTTCAATGCCTGTCAGTTCTAAGTTTTGTTCCTATATCTATGAACAAAAACTATGGACACATAAAAGGTGCAGCAATATCAGAGGGGGGTTAACAGGGAAAATAGCTTTTGTATGTGGAAGATGCACAGGTACAATAAACATCGAAAATGTACAGAAAATAGACTCCATCAATTGCCAAAGGAACAAGCTAGAGTTAGTAGACAGCTTCCGTTATCTAGGTGACCAAGTTAGTAGTGGAGTTGGATGCTCCAAGAGCATAGCTGTGAGAATAAGATTAGGCTGGGCAAAGTTCAGAGAGCTCCTACCTCTGCTGGCAGCAAAGGGCCTCTCCCTCAGACTGAAAGGCAGATTGTGCAAACAGCTATGCTATGTGGCAGTGAAACATGGGATGTGACAGCTGAGGACATGCATATGCTTGAAAGAAATGAAGCCAATATGCTTCACTGGATGTGCAATGTCAGTGTGCATGTTCGATAGAGTGTAAGCATCTTGAGAGAAAAGTTGGGCATAAGAGGCATCACATGTGGCAAGCAAGAGAGACAACAGAGCTGGTATGGTCATGTGATGCATATGAACAAGGACAGTTGTGTAAAGAAGTGCCAGTCTCTAACTGTGGAGGGAACCTGTGGTAGAGGTAGACTCAGCTGCAGAACCTCTGCCAAATGAGACTGGAGTCTGGTGCAGCCTTCCAGCTTGCCAGCCCTGGTCAAACCGTCCAACCCATGCCAGCATGGACAATGAATGTTAAATGATTATGATAATATATATATATATATATAAAAGGGGGATGTTAAAATGATGGTGATGTAGACACATATTTATATTGCATTGTTTTAGGCCAAGTTTTTCATGTTAACACTAACCACTATGTGAAGCAAGAGGTAGAATTTCTCAGTGTAATTGGTTTTCTGTCTTTTTGCTGTTTTCCACTTGACTATACTTTCATACACACATGTATACACACAGTTTAATGTAGAATGAATCTGTATTTTTAGAATTGCTGTTGAAAGATTGCATTTAACCATCATTATTTTTATTTGCATGAATTTGTTCTGTTTATTTTTATCCTAATTCATTTCCATTTATTGGATTCTTTTTTTCTTTTTTTTCTAGAACGTTCTGAGAAACAAGAAGTAAGCCAACCCCAATATAACCAGAGCACTCAACAACCTGTTACTCAACAGCAAACCGTTCGGTTAGGTGGCATGAAGATTCACAATATAACAATGACAACTCATGAAGACCAGCAAATAGTTTTCTCATCCAACACACAAACTACACTGGGCAAACAGAATGGCCGTGGACCCATTGTAGGTAAAATGACTCAGAAGGCATCGAAAGTTAAACAACAGCAGGCTAACACCCAGAGTCAAACAGTGGCTTCACCCACAGTCCTCCAGTTTGTATCAAGCAGTAACATCCAAATTTTGAGTGCTGCAACACAGCCGATGCTTACGACTGGTTATCAGAACACTAGTGGTCAAATAGCTCCAACCTATAGCACTACGTGTAAACCCATCACCACACCTGTGCCAATTGCATCAAAACCACCTGGTATGACCAGCCATAATTCAGCATCCAATATGCCTGTTACTTCTTCGGTTAATGTGACACCTGCTCAGGTGAAGACTGGACTGGCTGGGATTAACGTTCAGCCACAGCCTGTTATACAAGCAACCCCCAAAACACCCATGAAAAGTGTCGGACCAATACTTGTACAGACTATTCCTGCAAACCAGTATGGGATGGCAACAGCTGTCACGTCTGGTAGCTTTATGACATTAAGAAATGTGGCCCCTCCTCATACATCACAAGCACAAGGTCAGCCAGTGAGTCCTGCTGTCACAGCATCTGGTCCTTTAGTTACCAATTTGGTACTGAAACCAACTAATCAAGGTTCTTCTCTACAGGGCAGCCAATCTCCAGGAATAGCAAATACAATTAACATTGGACAACAAGGAAACATCCAAGCAACACACGTTCAGTATATCCTGCCTTCATTTCCCCTGCCCCAAGGTTCTATTCATTTGACATTAGCTGGTGGTCAGAATACACAAACCCTCAATCAACACACCTCGAACAAGATCCAGGTAGCACAGACAAATATCAAAACTAGCAATGCTCAACCACAGATACAACAAGTTGTTACACCTTCGATCTCACCTAATATTGGGACACAGACTCTGCAGATTTTCAACCAGAAGCAATCGTGTGCACCAGGTCAGACGCCCCCATTGGTCACTCAGTTGGTGACTGTCAGTCAAGCTGGGTCGGGAGCAGGCAACCCTACAGCACAACACATACAGTTACCAGCTGGCACAATTGGCCAGCCTGGTGTCTCTGTCACCGTGCAACAATCTGCAGGCCAGCACATTCCACAGCAGCAGCAGCAGCAACAACAACAAGTGATCTCTCAGCAACCTACAACACAACAACACCAACAACAAACTACACAAAGGGTTCTACTGCCACCAGCAAAGGCGTAAGCTTGTTTTATTTTTTAAATCAATAATATCATTGAACTATTTTTCATAGCTTTATATACTTGGTAATGAGTATGTGGGTGTGAAAATATATAATATAATTAAATATATAACATAAGTTATATAATTAATTAATAATATAGGTGTGTATGTGTTTGTGTGTATATATATATATATATATATATACACACACACATTTTTTTTTTTTTTACAGAATGTAACCACATGTGAATCATTGGTGATTTTCTTCCTGTCTTCCTTTCTATTGGACTTTCCTCTGTTTCTGAAGAAGAGCTTTGCTCAAAATGCTAAATCATTTTTCTTTCCTTCCCTGAGCATCTGCCAATACTTTACAATGTACCACGTCCTCACGTTGTTTTTCTGTTCTTCTTTTTTGGGGATTTACTATATATAT
>NC_069000.1:29329150-29341920 GCF_001194135.2 Octopus bimaculoides | reverse complement strand
TATATATATATATATATATATATATATATATATATATATATATATAGTGTGTGTGAGTATGTAAGTTTTCATTTACATAAAGCATAATTAGCAATGTAGGTATTTGTGTGTGTGTGTCTGTGCATACACACTGAAATATCAAAATTTTAATCACAGGTTTTATATAAAAATTCTGACATTGGCAAAAACATGCACATATATATACATGTATGCAAATACTTGTTTTCTTTTTTATAGTATAATTAACCTTATAAATAATAAACTGTTCTATTTGGGTGTGTTTGTGTATGTATGTGTGTGTGTCTTTGAATTATGTCATAGTAAAGATACAGATGGCAGAAAATAATTTTAATAGCTTTTAATCAGATTTTCTAGCAAACTTTAACACCATTATATTGTATATGCACATTGTTTAGTTTAGTCTATTCTAGCTGGGATGGTTTCACTCCTTTCATTTGCAATGTCTTCTACATAGTCTGGCAAGAGTGAACCTCTTACAATTCATTCATACCATATGAGCTCTCCAAATTCAGTTAAGGAAGTTCAAGTTATGTAAATTTTATTTAAAGAACTCCAGAGTCTAAAGTTTGGGGAGCCTTGCTCTCCTTTTAGAGAGTGAGCAAAGGCGGAAGTGCTTGTGTCCCTTAAGCTTGAGGCAAGTAAATGAAGAAGGAATTGAAGTTGAAGGAGTGGTGTAGGGGATTAGAGTGATGTCTTACAGAGTGGTGACATAAATGAGGTCATTGATTAGGGAAGCTTAGAAGACAAATGAATAACTGAAAAACTCAGTCTCTTGTGATGTAACTGTTGTTGTTGTTAAGTATTTTGTCCGATGCAGTAATGATCATTCCAGCTCACCACCTTAATAATCACAATAATTACATATGATGAAAGTACTTTGGTTAATGTTGTTCTCTCAGCTTATTTCTGCTGTTGTTCACACATACTAACATTATCCATCCAGCAAAGCATCTGCATCTCATTTTCATCCAGACTTTAATGTTGACCTTTTTTTACTTCCATGCGATATCACAGTTCATACATAAGGCATGGCTGTGTGGTTTAGAACATTGATTTTCAACCACATGATTTCAGGTTCAGTCACACTGCAAGGCACCTTGGGTGAGTGTCTTCTAGACTTACCTCAGGCCTCCTTGATGTAATTGTTGTAATTGAATATTATTCATTTCCAATATTGTCTGACCATGAGGAAATATTATCTTGCTTGGAAACAAGTAAGGAATGGTAACAGGAAGTACATCCAGCCATAGAAAATCTGCCTCAATAAACTCTGTCTGAGCCATGCAAGCATGGAAGAATGTGTGTTAAATTAATGATGCTGAGGAAGAGGAGGACACAAGTATCAAGTTTGCTTCTGACTTAGAAATACAATATCTTTGTTATCGGCAAAGGTAATAGCTCCTTCTACATTTCCATCCCATTTTCATTCTAGCATATATTCTTTCAGAACACCCTTCTCCACTACTAATTAGATTGCATAAATAGTAGAAGCCATCAACAACTTCTAGGGAGCCTTCCAAAAATTTTAAAGAATTTATTTTACAAGTGCTCTTACTGCTAACTACTCCAGTGGTCTTATATTAAAAAAACCCTCTCTGTTAGTTTGCCTGTCATCAGTTTACATTTGGCAAACAGTACAAAGATGCTACCTATTCCTTTTCTGCATACTGAGCTTGGTCATCTTCCTTGTAACACCTATACTGAATGTATTTTTATATGAATTATTTATTTTGTAAAGGTTATATCTTTTGTCACTGGATGTAATTACAATCTATTGAGTTTGAGGCACTGTGATTTCTTTACAAATTTGCCCAGTGCAGTTCTAATAAAATAGACATTCGATCAAAGGTATGACAATCCTGTCTTATTTTTCAAGCATAATGTATCCAAGACTACATTATTCAATGTCTTTCCATTTTTTTCAGATGGTTAGATATGATGTAAGATTTTTATTTAGCTACTATTTCTAGCATATTGTCACATTAGTTTATTTTGAGGCATTTAAAAAAATTTGTTGCTAGAAATAAACATAGTCATATCTAAACCACTAGTGTCACTTTTATACCATTTTTTTCATATAGTTATTATTATTATTAATAATATAATAGGTGGTGAGCTGGCAGAATTGTTAGCATGCATAGATATATACATATATCATCATCAGAATGCGCAGTGGCATTTTGTCTTGTCTTCATGTTCTGAGTTCAAATTTTGTTGAGATTGACTTTGCCATTCATCCTTTTGGGATCGATGAAAAACGTACCAGTTGAGTACTGAGGTCAATCTAATCGGCTGACTCCCTCCCCCAAAATTTCAGGCCTTTTGCCTGAATTATTGTTATTATATGTGTGTGTAATTATATGTATATCCACAAATACTCTGTTGTGTACTGCACTGTCTATATATATATATATATATATATATATATATATAAATGTATATATTTCTTTTTCTAACACAGGCTTTATGTTCAGCAAGCATCATTGAATCCTCAATGTAAATCTGATAATCAAACAGTAACACAAACTTATATCCAAGCATATCCTGTCCAACCAGGTAAGCAAATAGATGACCACTGTCACACATACACATTATCATAATCGTCATTTTAACATCTACTTTTCCATTGTTGCATGGGTCTGACAGAATTTGTTGTGGTAGATTTTCTACAGCCAGATACCCTTCCTGTCATCAACCCTCACTTGTTTCCAAGTAAAGTAATATTTCCCCCATGGCTAGACATGTTTTTCACAGAAGACTAGAAACAAAAAAACAGAGAGAGAGAGAGAGAGAGAGACACACATATACATATATCATCATCATCGTTTAACATCCACTTTCCATGCTGGCATGGGTTGGATGGTTTGGCTGAGGACTGGCAAACCAGTAAGCTGCACCATGCTCCAATCTGTTCTTGCAAGGTTTCTACAGCTAGATGCCTCTCCTAATGCCAACCACTCCGAGAGTGTAGTGGGTGCGTTTTACATGCCACCATCACGGGAGCCAGTCAGGGGGCACTGGCATCAATCACATTCGGACAATGCTTTTTTTGTGTCTCTAGCACAGGGAGCCTGTCAAGCAGCACTGGCATCACCCCACACTTGAATTATTATGTGCCACCAGCACAGGTGCCAGTCAGGCAGCCCTGACCACGACTACGATTTTGATTTCACTTAACAGGTCTTTTCAAGCACATCATATCACCCGACGATTCAAAGGTACTTTTAAATGGGCTTGTTATGCGACACTGTAATCGCCCATGACTGCAATCTCACTTTATTTGCTCAGGTCTCCTTAATCACAGCGTATCTACAAAGGTCTCTGTCTCTTGTCATTGCCTCTGTGAGCCCCAACGTTCGAAGGTCATGCTTCACCACCTCATCCCTTGTCTTTCTGGTCTAACTCTTCCACAGGTTCCCTCCACTGTTAGGGTGTGACACTTCTTCACACAGCTTTCCTCATCCATATGCATCATATGACCATACCAATGCAGTCGTCTCTCTTGCACACTACATTTGATGTTTCTTAAGTCCAACTTTTCTCTCAGGATGCTTACACTCTGTTGTGTATGCACACTAACATTATACATTCAGCAGATCATACTAGCTCTCTGAACTTTGCCCAGGCTATTCTTATTCTAGCAACTATGCTCTCAGACAGAAGACCAAACTGTGCTGGTATGATCATATGATGCATATGAATGAGAACAGCAGTGTGAAGAAGTGTAATACCCTAACAGTAGAGTGAACCTGTGGAAGAGGTAGACCCAGTAAGACATGAGATGAGGTGGTGAAGCATGACTTTCGAATGTTGGGGCTTGTAGAGGCAATGGCAAGTGGTCAAGACCTTTGGAGATTTGCTGTGCTTGAGAAGACTTGGCAAGCCAAGTGAGATTGCAGTCATGGCTGATGCCAGTGTCGCTTAACTAGCCCATTTAAAAGCACCCTTGGATCGTCGGGCAGTATGCTGTGTTTGTGAAGACCTGTTGAACCAAGTGAAATCATAGTTGTGGCTGATGCTAGTGCCACCTGACTGGCATGTAAAAAGCTCCATTCAAGCATGGCCAATGCAAGTGCCACCTGACTGGCTCCTGTGCCAGTGACACATAAAAAGCACCCACTACACTCTTGGAATGGTTGGCATCTAACTGTAGAAATCTTGCCAAATCAGATTGGAGCCTGGTGCCTCTCAGCTTGCCAGTCCCCAATCAAACCCCCCGACCCATGCTAGCATGGAAAGCGGATGTTAAATGATGATGATATGAATCATCATCATCATCGTCCTTGTTTAATGTTCGCATTCCATGGACGGTTTTACTGAGGACTGGCAAGCCAGAAGGCTGTACCAGGCTCAAATCTGATCTGGCATGGTTTCTACAGCTGGATACCCTTCCGAACACCAAGCACTCTGAGAGTGTAGTGGGTGTTTTTTATGTACCATCAGCATGAGGGCCTGTCAGGCAGTACTGGCATCAACCATGCTTGAATGGTGCTTTTTATGTGCCACCAGCACAGGAACCAGTCAGGTGGCACTGGCAACAGCCACAGTCGAATGGTGCATTTTTACATGTCTCCAGCACGGGACCAGTCAGGCAGCACTGGTATCAACCATGCCCAAATGGTGCTTATTACATGCCACCTGCACTGGTGCCACTCAGGCTGTACTGACATTGGCCACGACAATGACTTCACTTAACTCAACAGGTCTTAAGCACAGTTTATTGCCCAATGATTGAAGGGTGCTCTTAAATGGGCCGGTTATGCTGCACTGGCATAGGCCACGGTTACAGCCTCACTTGGCTTGCCGGGTCTTCTGAAGCACAGCACATCTCCAAAGGTCTCGGTCGCTCAGTATGTTGACGTGTATATAAGTGTGTACTTGTGTGTTTATGTTCACATCTTTATATGTGTGTCTTTCATCATCCTGATCATCGTTTAGTGTCCATATTCCATGCTGTAACATTGTATTTGTGCCTATGTCTCTAACCAACTCTTGCTACAACCCTTTTGTTGAATAACAGGTCAGTCAGTGATGTTTCAGTCCAGCCCACCCAGTCAGTCACCCAGTCCAGCTATGTCTCCTCAGTTGACCATTGCTCCCAAGCCAGCCAGTACTGTTCAGACCTCCACTGTGACCCGTTCTCCACAACAGAGTCCTTCACCAGGACTCTACTACCAAAGTAATTATCTTTTCAGACTTTTTTTTGATAAATGTAAATGAGTCCCCCTACACAGACACACACACACACCACTTTCCTCCTTTAACTCTTTAGTATTTAAACCAGCCAAATCCAGCCAAAATATTCTACCTGTTTTCTGTTCAAACCAACCAGGTTGGGTTTCTCAGACCTGCCTTACAATGTCATTCAAAAAATATACATCATCAAAATCTCGAAGATACAAGACAGTGCCTGATTAATTCAAAACAATGTCAATAAATAAGAATTCTAATACAATTTAATCTGAATTCTAATGGGTTAAACATTATGGTGGTGAAGGTGGTAGTAGTGATGGAAAGATCTAGAAATTGTTGGAAGAGATGTGGTGGTGGGGTGTTGTGTAAGTAGTTCCCCACATCTTCTCTAAATAATACTGTCTTTCAATCTCTTCAACTACCATCATCATCATCATCCCCATGTGTAGCTTTCTGTATTGTGTGCACACCAATGTAATGTTATGTGTGTATGAATGAATGCCAGTGTGTTTGACTGGTTTGTGCATGTGCATATATCCCCATGTCATGTGTATGTTGTACTAGTATTATATAGAGTAGCCTACCACCACCACCCTACAGCCCTGCACACCATTTTGTTGCCAATATTGTTGATGCTGATGATGATGTTCTTGCAGATGTCAGCACTAAAGCCTCCAATATGATGGCAGTTGGAACTGAACAAAAGTGTGACATTGGTTTCTTCTCCTCTGTATCATCTCAACCAAAGCGAGTGAAGGCTGTTGTGGCTAATATACCCCTAGCCAACGAGCCTTTACCAAAGAATGCAGCAGTCACAGGTAAAAAGATACTCAAAGGAATATCTCTCATAAGGTTTTCTTGTCCAGCAGTGTGTTTCTAACCTCTAAGATGGTACTCACTTCGTGTCCAGGATTGACTCCGATTAGATTAGTGTCCTAATCTTTTTTCTTTGGGAGAATCTCTCTGGTTTCTGGGGCAGTACTCACTACGAGTCCTGTTCTATCATTTACATTGTCTTGAGGTTTAGTCTAATTCAAATTGTATGGAACTACAAGTTCATTATCCATGTGGTTGGTGAATAATCCAGCATCTGAACCTGGCAGCCATTATGCCCCCCACACACATACATTCACTATTAGGTGATTGTTCAAGTAACATAACTGAATTTACCATTTATTCTGAGCTAAATTTGAATTATGCAAAAATAATGCTTTAAATTTGCAGTCATACATCATCCAACAATTTCAACAAGCATTCAATTTGTTCAATCAGCTGAAACATTCAAGTATATCATAGCATTCCTATTAAGTTACTTTAAATTTTTTGCTATTTTTCTTATTACTTGTCCTACTATTCTTACTACTTGTCCATGTTGGTAGGATGCTTTTATAAATTGAAAATTTGCTTATTGTTGGAGCAGGTGTTTTAAAAGTTGGGCAGTAAGTACCCTTCTTACTGCTAACTACCACTCAACCAAAGAGGCATGAGTGGAACCTGTTTGTCAGCCATGTAGACCCCTTGACAGCTCGAGTTATATTCATTGCCTAAGAACACAACAAATGTAGTGTTGAAGTTCTTAACTTTATTCTCTGTATTGTTGCTATTGAGTTATTTATGAGGTAGGAGTATGGAATCTTGCCTTGTAGCTCTGGCAATATGTGTCTGCACTGAGATATAAATGCAAAATCATCTGGTCAGTCATCCAGTAGCTTGAACTCAAACTGATTTATTCATTGCTGTTCTAAGCATCAGCCTAGAATGTTTGATGAATATCAATCTTTATGTGACCACATTTTTGATGAAAATATACTGATTGTGTTTTGATTAATTTTCAAACCAATCGAGAATTTGGAGGCATTATGTTTAGAAGGTAATGAAACTTTCTTTCTTAAAATTGTGATGGATGATTTTAATTTAAATGTGAATCCTTTAAAATGTAATGTTTTGTATGATAAAACCAGCAGGTGTTTCAGATGGATTTACATCTACAGAATTAGTACATCCCTGGTTAATTCATAGATTTGTATTTATTTATTTATTTATTTCAGACTGAATCCTATAATTAAGATTTTATAATAACTTTTAATTCTGGAAAATTTCTTTTATTTTTTTCCAGCTTTTATCAATGCCACAACAACCATGTCTCCCGTCCCCATTGTCCAAGCGACACCTGTTACAACTACTGCTGAAGTAACTACTCGTACCGAGAAATCTGTCTCCTTTGCTGCTACTAATTCGGTTACACCACCGAATCATAGACATGCTCCCCTCAGCCGACACGCTAGTCTTGACCGGCAGCAAAATCAAGAAAGAAAATCGACTTTAATTCGCCAAACCAGTTTAGATCGGCAATCTAATATGGACCCTCCTCCGAGTTTTGAGCATCAGTCCAGTATTGAGCGTCAATCAAGTATCGACCGTCAAACAGCCATTGAGCGCCAAGCAACCCTGGAACGCCAGTCTAGTATTGACAGGCAAACCAGTATAGATCGTCAAACAGCCATGGACCGGCAAATAGTCATGGAACGTCAATCAAGTATTGACCGGCAAATGACCACAGAACGCCAATCTAGCATTGACCGTCAAACAGTAATGGACCGTCAGTCTAGCATTGACCGCCAGACAGTAATGGACCATCAGTCTAGCATCGATCGTCAAACAGTGATGGACCGCCAATCTAGTATTGAACGTCAAACAGTAATGGACCGCCAGTCTAGCATTGACCGGCAAACAGTGATGGACCGTCAAGCAAGTCTCGAGCGTCAGTCAAGCATTGACCGCCAAACAACTGTCGACCGTCAATCTGCCCTGGAACGGAGCCAAAGTGTGGAGAGACAATCAACGTTAGAACGACAGTCGAGCCTGGAACAACAAGCCAACCTGGAGCGACGAACAAAACTGGAGCGACGGCCTAGTATGGAGCGGCGTGCAAGTGTTGACCACCCAAGCAACGTGGAGCACGTGTGCCAAATGGAACGGCAACCACCGATGGAACGCAAAATGAGTGTCGAACATGTAGGGAGCGTCATCGACCGTTCAAACAGTACCGATCGGCATTCTGCCTCTGATTGCCAGTCTAACTTGGAATATCAGTCTCACAAGGAGTGGCAAGCTGCATACGGCCACCAGTCGAATTTGGAACGTCAGTCGAGCAAGGAGCAGCAGTCAAATTTAGAGCGACAGCCAAGTCTGGAAGGACAGACTAGTAGTGAGCAGCATCAGCTGACTGTTGACAAGTATTCAACAGCTGAACACAAATCAAATGTCGCCCGCCATTCTAGTCTTGACCGTTTTGTACCGGTCTTCTCACGTCATGCCAGCCTCGATCACCAGCCTCTGTCTGGATGTCAGCAACGGAAACCGTGCTTAGTTCGGCAGCATAGTATTGATGTTGCTGATATACCAGATCGTAGCTGGGTTCACGAGTCAAATCAGCCCCAGATGTCAAGCCAGACAGAAAATGATCCCAAAGACTCAGAACTTGAACAGCGACAACAGCGTTCTTGTAAGGGCAAGCGTTACAAAGAGATGGCAGCAGATGGCGGCAGCATGAAACTAAAAGGAGACAAAAAGGTAAGTTGCTGCATTCTGGACACTTCTGTTTCTCTGAAAAGAATATAAAATGTCCATAAAGTGTGAGTGAGTGTGAAAGCCAATGATACTGAAAAATAGCTACAAGTTTGTTTTAGACTTTGTCTTACAGATTTTGATTTTAGTTCATTGACAACAAGGTTTACAGTTAGATTCACAGAACCATTAGAGTGTATTTGATTCAATTCTCATTGAAGTTATCTTTGCCTTTCATCCCTCCAGGGTGGATAAATTAAAGTACCAGTACTGGGATCAATTGTATCAGCTAATTCCCATCCCGCAAAATGCTAGTCTAAATTTAAAATGGTTATTATTAATTACAGCAACAGTAAGTTGATAGACTAATTAGAGTGCTGGAGAAAATACCAAATACTAATTATTTGAACTCTTTACGTTCTGAGTTCAAATCCCACCAGAGTCAACTTTGGCTTTCATCCTTCCAAAGTCAATAAAATAAAGTTATATGTACTGAGGTTGGTGTAATAAACTAAACCCCACCCCCACTCCTCTTAAAATTACTACCCTTCCTGTTTGGTCAAGCCCTTGACAACTTTCTTTACAAGTTTGTCTTGAAAAAGAAGATGAGGGTAGAGATGGAAGTGCTGCCTTCCAGTAAATTTGTTGAAAGGTGAATGAGAGTGGTGAGCATGGTTCAAATAAATAGGCCTGCTCTGCACGTGTACATGTAGAGTGGAGGAGAACATGTGAGAGAGGGTGCTTGCTTTAGTGTTGAGGTGACCATAGTTTGTTATTGTGAGGCTTCTAGTAGCTCTTGGAGGTCTTCCCCACTTTAGGAAAAATTTTCTTTGTTTGAATTTCTTTTTAGTTATTTACATATCATTTTTTTTTTTCCAATGTAATCCAACACTTAGTGTCCTATACCATTTGCAATCTTGTTGATTCTAGTGGTTAATAAAGAAATGATTATTATTATTATTGGTAGAACTGTTAGCACACCAGGCAGAATGCTTAGTGGCATTTCATCCTTTTGAGGTTGATAAAATAAGTACCAGTTGAACATTGGGGGTTGATGTTATTAACTTACCCCAACCTTTAAAATTACTGGCCTTGTGCCAAAATTTGAAACCATTATTATTATCATCATCATCATCATCTGTGATGCTTTTGCTCTGACAGATGTTATACCAACACTATACATAAAGAGTGAGCCGTATTCAATGGGTCATTCTCATTTCAACTTTCTAACACCTTCCTTGGAATTCTTGGTGTTCCTAACAAGGCTGGTTTTTTTTTTTTTTTTTTGCAACAGCTCCATTCTGATGATAATTCCTAGCTTCTCAAGCCATGCATTCAACCTTTTACTAATTGCCCCCAGTGCACCAACCACAACCAGTACCACTTTTAAGTGCCCAATTCTTCATAGTTTCCTGATTTCCCTCTTCAGCTCCTGATATTTCTTAACTCACTTTCCTTCTCATTCACCCTTTAGCCCAACATTGAAGCAATATCCATTATCATTGTTTTCTTCTTTTCTAACAACAATGTCAGGTTTTCTGGCCACGGTATGATGGTCATGTCCCACAAGATCTTATATTGTTCATTTTCAGCAACCCTTCCCAGTTAGTGTTCATACCATTTCTCACTTCTGCTCATGTCATACTTATGACAGAACTTCCAGTGAACCAATCTGGTAATGTTGTCGTACCTTCTCTTGTACTCTTTTTGTGCAAGCATCTTACATTAAAAAATAACACGGTTTATTGTTTCACCTTTCTCACTACACAGCTTACAAAATGGGAAAATCACTTACTTGGCAGTACTGAACTTGATATAGTTTGTTCTCAGTACCTGTTTTTGGGCTGTGAAGATAAGGGCTTCAGTTTCAACTTTCAAGTCGCTTTTCCTAGTCCATTCCCAGATCTTATCTTTGTCAACTGTTTCAAGCATTTCCTGCAAGAATCGACCATACATTTCTTTTCTTTCCATCTATTCAAGGTGTCATTCTGTCTGTCTTGTTTAAATTCTCCATTTTCCTTTACTTCATCACTGCTTAGGACTTCTATCTTTCTTACTCCTACTGTCAATCCCTCTTTTGTATTTTTTACGTATGATGCCCCATTATTTTCTTCAAATTTCACACACATTTCACAATTAACAAGACCTCTACCTCCTCTCTATCATGAGAGACACACCCTGCCCAAGTCACTTTTGGGGTGCAGAGCCCCTTGTAGTGTTGTCATTTTCTTGGTCTTCCTATCTAGCCCCTTAAATTCATCACTTCTGTACTCTGTCACACCAGTGCTATATCTTGGAGCTGCAGCTGTCATCATTGTTGTTGCTGCTGCTGTTATTGTTATTGTTATTGTTGTTAGTGGTGGTGGTAGAGGACAGTTTGGCAGTAGATTATCAAAATCATTACTATATGAAACCCTGTGGTATTTAGCTATGGTATTTTACATTCTGAGTTCAAATCCTCTTTTTGTCAACTTTTCTTTTCATCCTTTCGATATTGATAAAAGAAAGTTAAACAGGAGGAAAAATTCTCTGTGATATTTAGTCATGTCCATTCACATTTTGAGTTGAAATCCTGCTATGTTCAACTTTACTTTTCATCCTTTTGGCATTGATAAAATAAAGAACTAGTAATGTCTTGAGATTGAGTTTAAATTAATTTCAACACTTCTTCAGAATTAACAGGATTGATTGTTAGCAGTAGCAGTTGTGATATTTGTAGTAGTAGTAGTAGTAGTAGTAGTAGTAGCAGTGTTGGCGGCAACAGCAATAGTTCTGATAACATCAATAGCAATAATAGTAGTAGTAGTAGTAGTAGTAGCAACAGCAATATAGTAACATTATTACTATTATTATTTATTTTTATAACGTGCTTTAACTTCACTACCGAGCGCAGCTCTGTGTGCCTTGGGTATGTGCTGTGGTTTGCTGTGATGCTCTTATGGTTACTGTATTGAAAGTGTTTTGCGTAGGATGTGTGCAGTGCCCAGTAGTGCAATTTTCTGTATGTTATATATACTTGTAAGTCCTGGTGTTTTTGTTATGTATTTGTCTGAATATTTTTTTTATTATACCTAAGGCACCTACTATGATAGTAGGTGCCTTGGGTATAATAAAAAATATTCAGACATTATTATTATTAGTAGTAGTAGTAGTAGTAGTAGTAGTATCAATGAAAATACAGGCCTCCAACTAGATCTCTTATCATTTCTTTCAGGCATACAAGTCATTGGATATTTCCACTGAATGTCCACCAATGAGCAGCAGTGATTCCATTCCTACAGAAATTCTGCCTGAAATACAATCCAGAGAAAGGTCAGTAGGACACCTGGATGGTCAGCCTTCTCAACCGGCACCACACATACTCCTACAGGTAAGTTTATTTGCTATAACTTTATCATACAATAATTTACTGCCATCATCATCATTATCATCATCCCCACTATTTTCACTGCCTGCATTACCATCAACACCACCACCACCATCATCATTGCTACCATCTACATTACGAACATAAACACCATCATCGCCATAATGATTACCATCATCCTCTCCACCATAACCCTAACCCTAACCTCTCATCATCAATACAGTCATCTCCACCACCACCATCATTATCATTATCATTACCACTTGTTCATTGTTGATTACAATATGACTTATTTGATTGCAGCAGAAGTCAGAAAGAAGTAAACAGAAACCAATACCTCCACCCATCCCGGTACATAGTCACTCGATACAGTCATCATTAACATCACCCAGCATATCTAGTCCACGACGTAGTATTTTTAAGAAGAACATTGATGATGGCATGGACAAGTAAGTTGATGGCAAGAGAGAGTCTTTTTTGTTTTGTTTCCTTCTTCTCAGTCTTTGTTGACTCTACTGCATCACTATTGCTGATGTTTTTCACTACACTACAACACAACTTCTGACTCCATTGCAGCTTTATTGCAGCCACTGCTAAATCATAAACACGCTCCCCCCCCCCC
>NC_069000.1:29321567-29329110 GCF_001194135.2 Octopus bimaculoides | reverse complement strand
CCCCCCAATACAATCAGCATGATCTGTCGGTCAATTCATTGAATTCATTTTAATATCCATTTTTTAATTCCACAGGGTTCTGGAGACAGTGGATTTTGAACGGAGATTTGAGCAGCTTCCTCAGTACATCCCCGACCAATCTGATGCCACAACCCCGGTACCACAAAGTCCAAGGGCACTGTTGAATATTTACAGGAGGAAAGCCCTTCCAAAATCTGATTCAGTTGACCATGACAGCATCACAGATTCGTGCACCGTGTCGCCTGCTTACCTGAAGAGTTGTGACTCTGAAGCTGGCACTCCGAAGACACCAAGAAATTCCGAAGACAATCAGTTCTTTGGTGCCTCCTTTAATCTGGAATCACTTTCTGATGCAGCTCTCAAGAAAATGGGTATGCCACCTCCTCTTATCAATGTTGGCTGTGGTACAGTTTTTGTAGAAAAAGGTCTCGTATTTGTGTGTTTATATGTGTTTCTACCTATAGTTTTGAATATGTACGTTTGTGTGTATCTGTATATCATCATCGTCATCATCTTTTAACATCTGTTTTCCATGCTGGCATGGGTTGAACAATTTGAACAGAGCTGAGCAGCTGTACCAGGTTCCGGTCTGATTTGGCTTGGTTTGGGTGTTTTTAACATGCCATTGGCACAAGCACTTTCATGTGGCACTGGCACAAGTGCTTTCTACATGGCACCATGATTGTGTATCTATGTGTATTGAGATAAATCTAAGAACTACATAGAAGCTCCTTCACTGACAGCTGTGATCTCTGTTTAAAGATGACAAAGTACTTTTATTCCATTCGTCTGTTCATCATTTCATTATTGCTCTTCTGGTATTGGATTGCAACCTTTGGTATTTAGCACCTTTCTTAATGTTCTTGATGTGCCAAGCAAACAGGCTTTCTACAGCATCAATATCCAACATCTTCAATCATCATTTAGACTTCTTGTAACTGTTATGAGGTTAGAAATGTCCACACAGAAGCAGTAATAACAACATTACGGCAATTCTAAATTCTCTGAAGTATGTGTTTTAGGTCTTGGTATTTTCTATTTTCTCACATTCTTTGTCTACCAGTATCAAATGGGCAAACAACAGCAGTTAAACAACACACACACATATATATATTATGAAAAAGTGAATATAAATTAAAACAAGACAACACAGGAGGGCTAAGTTTTAACAAATATTGTATTGGTGGCAGAGAATAAGAGAGAAAATGTTGAGTGGGGAAGAGAAAAAAAAAACAGGAGAAATTGATAAAAAATCATTTTCAATAAAATGCTGATGAATACACACACACACACACACACACACTAGTAAAACATCTTGGAAGATAGAAGCTGATAATCAAAAAATATGCAAAAGCGGTTTAAGTAGGTGTAAGAGTTTTTAGAAGATTTATAATGGAGGAGAGAACTAACATTTGAAAACATTTTTACAAAGTTGGAGGGTGTCCTAAGAGTCCAAAAATGGCAAAATGGTAAATTCCAGCAGTAAATTATGTGGGAGTTGGGGACAGCTGAAGTGAAAAGAGCTTTCTCTAGACAGGAAGATCAAGGGGAAGAGAGGTAAGACGTGCATGTGTGTGCACTAAAGTGTTGCACAAATGCCTTCCATCATCTGTTCCAGCTCTACTTTCTAAGTCCAAATCATGTTGAGATCAACTTCACTTTTCATCTCTCCAGAGATTCCTAAACTACAGATTAAGGATTGCGAGCTGACAGAACCATTAGAACACTGGAAAAAATACCTTGCAGTATTTTGTTCTGGCTCTCTACATTCTGAGTTCAAATACTGCTAAGGTCAGCTTTGTTTTCATCCTTTTAGGGTCAATGAAATACCAATCTAGTACTGGGGTTGATGTAATTTATTAGCCCCTCTCCTTAAAATTGCTGGCCTTGTGCCTAAATTAGGAATAATAGTAATAATAAAAATGGTTTCAAATTTTGCTACAAGGGCAGCAGTTTTGGGGGAGGGGATGAGTCAATTACATCGACCCCAGTGTTCAACTGATACTTATCTTATTGACCCCGAAAGGATGGAAGGTAAAGTCTACCTCAGTGGAATTTGAACTCAGAAAGTAGTGACAGGTGAAATACCACTAAGCATTTCGTCCAGCATGCTAACGATTCTGCCAGCTCACTGCCTTAATAATAATAATAATAATAATTCTTTCTACTATATGCACAAGGCCTGAAATTTTGGGGTAGATGGAGGAGCTAGTCGATTACATTGACCCCAGTGCTCAACTGTTACTTATTTTAACAACTCTCAAAGGATGAAAGGTAAAGTCAACCCTGGCAGAATTTGAATTCAGAACAGAAAGACACGAATTGCTGTTAAGCAAGCTGCTTAGTGGCATTTCATCTGTCTTTATGTTCTGAGTTAAATTCTGCCATGGTCAACTTTGCTTTTCATCCTTTTGGGGTCGATGGATTAAGTACCAGTGAAACACTGGGGTTGATCTAATCGACTAATCCCTTCCCCCCAAATTTCAGGCCTTGTGCCTATAGTAGAAAGCATTATTATTACTATTATTATTGTCATCATCATCATCATCATCATCATTATTAAGGTGGCAAGCTGGCAGAATTGTTAGCACACTGGGCAAGATGTTTAGCGGGATTTCATCCATCTTTATGTTCTGAGTTCAAATTCCACCAAAGTTGACTTTGCCTTTCATCCTTTTGGGGTCGATAAGTTAAGTACCAGTGGAATACTGGGGTCAGTGTAATCAGCTAGTCCCCCCTCCCCCAAATTTCAGGCCTTGTGCCTGTAGTAGAAAGGATTATTATTATTATTATTTCTCTGGGTGACAGAACAAGAGAATGGCAGATAAATGATTTGCAGTATTTAGTTACATGTTTTGAGTTCAAATCCCCCTGCTAGAGTCAACTTTGCTTTTCTTCCATTGAGGATCAATGGCATAAGAACCAGTTTAGCAATGGGAGAAATGGAAGTCAACTGCAACCTTATTTCTGCAATTATTCATCCCTCAACTATTTTTCTTCATTCATTATATTCACTGCATCACCCCTGCCTCATTTTTTATGAGTTCTTATTCTCCCTATACACACTTGAAACCTTTACCCACTCATACTTTTTGTTCTTCTGTCCCCACTTACTCCCTGTATCTTGAGGGTCCAAGTTGGTACCTCATCACCACTTTCCAGCTCCACCCCAATTACTCCCACTTAATGCAAGTAGCTGTTCTGGTCCCTTCTTTTATACTTTAACCTATCATCATCTGACATAAAGCCACCTCCTCTACTGTAGCTACATTCATTTGAAGGAGATCTTAGTTTTTTGAGTTACATGGTAACTTCACTAATGCCAGTGCCTCAAAAAAAATGCACTTAGTGCATTCTGTGAAGTGGTGGAGATTAGGAGGAGCATCCAGCTACAGAAATCATACCAAAGCAAACATTAGGGTACAATGCAGTCTTCAGAGCCATCGTCTCCTGTCAAACCTTTCATGCAAGATGGATATTAAAAGCTGATGATGACTATGATGACTACTATTATACAAAGTATGTTATGAATTGAGGGAGGGCCATGTCAACGGATGTTATCAACATCATGCTGTTGGACACTTCCCAAGTAGTGAGGATCAACATCATTCTGAAGGAATACAAGGCATGGAGGAGCAAAAATCAACTTGAAGAAGTTGGTGAACTTGTAGCTCAGTAACTGGGAGAGACAAGTTGTAAGAGGTTGGATCAACAGATCATTTTAAAATGCTCAGGATCTGGTTCAGTTCCAACTTGCAGGAGGACCAGTACTGGGACAATGTAACAAGAAAATTGATCAGTCTCACTCAGAAAAAATACTGAAGAATCTGCTCTTTGGTTTTTTGTGAAAGGGACATGTTTCACTAATCAGCTGTCCATCTCTTACCAGCACCCTCTGCACAGTAAGCTGAGCATGCTGTAGATGCTGATGCACAGGCACATGTTCACACTTCCCCACCTGCCGAGATTCCTGGGCAGTGAGCATGTTTAGTGGCCATTCATGAGGTACATCTTTCTGCAGCTTGTCTCTTTGGTGGTGTTGTTTTGAAGCCAGACTGAGCCCCTGGCTTCTTGCATGTCATTAGGTGCTCACTGCCCTGTCCCACACTGGCAATCTATAGATGGTTAGTGGAGGGAAAGAACAATGATGTTCTTGGAAAAATTTTGAGCATCAGTAAAATTGAACTGGCTGGTCTGTTTTGGAGCTCTTTCAAGATGGAGATTGTTATGGGCAACTTCTAGAGGTCCTTGTCCTGGTGATGCTACTGTGGAGCTCGAATGGTTTGAGATAAATTTTACAGGCATGGAAGTGCCATTAGATGAGCCTGTTCTAGGTGCATGCAGAGATGCAGAAAGCATTTTGTATGCTCTTGTTCAGTATCCTGGCATTGTTGATTTGCAAAGTTACATTGCTGTCATGTGTGGGACAGATTTAACATTGGGATGATTGTTCTGCCACTTCTTTTAACCAGGCAGGGATGGAAGTTTTCTTGTCTGGTGGCTGTAGCTAAAGAGTTTGTGTAGTGGATAATTCATGCACTATCCTCGGTCAATCCGTCATTGATTTTCACAAGTTTTACTTAAAAGGGAAGATGAGATTGGAGAAAAAGGTACTGTCCTAAAGTGAATTTATTGAAAGATGGATGAAAATTATGAAGATAGCAAGAGTGGATGAATGGACAATTAGAGATGGTATTTGCCGTTGGTATTCAAGGCGATCTTTGATGATGGGATTCCTTGAATGGCTCTGGATAGAGGTCATCCTGTATCAGGAGAATTACATCATGTATACTTTTAATCATTTAATTTTTACTCATTTGATTTAGTATAACCCCTCCCAACACACACAAATTCATGTCTACAAAGACAGACTTCATGTCTCTCTTTGTATCATCCCCCTCATACATTACCCTGGTGGCAAATATAAAGAATTTACTACTTCTACTATTCAATTTCAGATTTTACAGACAGTGAAGTGAATTCCCCTCGCACTCCTAAAACTCCCAGTTCTCCAGGAACCTATTCCACTCTAAGACGTGTCCTTGATCAAAGACGGCAGCTCGTGATGAAACTCTTTGAAGAATATGGACTTTTCCCATCAGGTAACAATGCCTTTGTTTGTTATTACAATCTTTGGGGCCCAAAGGTGGATGAAGTACCTATGAGAGGTAGAGTTTGAGGGGGTATTGTTACTGATGACATTAAGTGGACGCTGGCAATATTCTTTTATTCTTTTACTTGTTTCAGTCATTTGATTGTGGCCATGCTGGAGCACCACATCAAGGGGTCTTATTCATATAAATCGACTTCAGGACTTATCTTTTAAGTGTAGTACTTATTTTATCAGCCTCTCTTGCTGAACCATTAAACTACAAGGATGTAAACACACCAACACTGGTTGTCAAGTGGTGATGGTGGAGACAAACACAGACACAAAGATACACACGCATGTAGATATATATACATATATATATATATATATATATATATATACACACACACACACACACACACACACATTTATATATACAATGGGCTTCTTTCAGTTTCCATCTACCAAATCTACTCCCATGGCTTTGGTTGACACAAAGCTATAAAAGACACTTGCCCAAGGTGGTTGGGAAGGAAGCTTCTCATCACACAGCCATGCCTGTGCCTACTCTTTTGAAATGTCTTTCTATTATTAGGTTCTAGGGGGTTGTGTAAGCTGCTCTTCTGTGATAATACCTTAGGGTAGTTGTGGCTGAAGCAATATGTTGTAGCCTAAGAATGCTATAGTTGCTAATTCTAACCGTTTATCTAACCTAGAAATCTTATCACTATTGATGCAAGCTAAGGATGTATCCTGTGCATCATCGTTTGATCCTCTAGAAATAACAGTCAAATCTCCATCAACTCACACTATACTATCTCAAAGAAAAAAATAAAAGCAAACTAGATAATGTAGTCCAAGATAAACTTTTTGAAAAGGTAGAATAGTGATGGCTAGAATTTATTTGATCAGAGTTAACCTGGAGGTAAACCAAAGCTCCCAGTTTTTCAGGAACTCATTCCACTCTAGAGTGTGTCCTTGATCAAAAATGCTACATCTTTGGTATTATATTTATCTAACCTAAAAACTGTACCCCTAGTGGCATTACATCTGAGATTCTACATGTGTCTAACCTAGATCCCACCATTAATTGAATTATATGTCTATAACAGAGTATCTAACCTGGAAGTCCTATCATTGCAGGAGTTACCATTATTAGTATTACACGTTTCTTTTTTTTTTTTGATTTTGATGCTTTTGTGGATTCCCATGACTGTCTGTCACCATCCAATTCCATTATTATGAATTTGAATTGGGAGCTTGAGTCATAGGGAATCTTTCATGAGCTGATTACACAACCCTGGATGCCACCCCTGTAGAAGCATTGTAGTTACTCTCTCTTGATAGAGCTTGGTGATCCTGACTGTTGAGCTGCTAGGATTCCTCCACTCAGCATCAATGTAAGAAGCTCAGTTGAGCTCTTCTGCTACCTCTTCACAATTCACCATGCTGCAGTCCCATGACTTTTCCGTATCCCTGGCAGGGTGGTTGAATGGATGCTATACCTTGCCAAAGGGCAGCCTGTAACTATACAGGGCATAGTTGTCACTCCATGAAGTATTTTCAAAATAACTGCATACAATTTAAATTTGAGTTCATCTAAACCAATGAGTCCCAAATCCACTAGTTTAGATAGCAAAAGCTGATGTTTTTAACCTTTCCATATTCCTGCTCACAGTAGATTTTAATGTCCAAATAGGGGTCACTCACAGCAAGAGTCATTCTGCTATAAAACTCTTGTTAACATGTTCATTAACCGTCAAGTCATCCCCGATCAAGTAGGCATATGACTAAAAACATTCCAACCGTGACCATCATGCCTTTTTTTTTTTTGACATAGTCTTTCTTATGAAGGCACATGGTTTATTGGTTAGGGTATTCAGCTCACAATTGTAAGGTCACGAGTTCAATTCCTGGCAGTGCATTGTGTCCTTGAGTGAGAGACTTTTGCGCCAGTTCACACAGCTGGCAAAATTGAGCAGCACATGTAATTCAAATGACCAATCATGTTATGTTGAATCTCCATAAAAACTATGCTATGGGTACATGTGTTTGTGGAGTGCTCAGCCACTTGCACATTAATTTCACAAACAAGCTGTCCATCTTTACATTCTAAGTTCAAATACCACCAAGCTTGACTTTGCCTTTCATCCTTTTTTGATCGATGAAATAAATACCAGTGGAACACTGGAGTTGATGCAATTGGCTTACCCCCCCCCCTTTCCCCTCAAATTTCCTGGCCTTGTGCCAAAATTTGAAACCATTATTATTGTCATTGTATTCATTGTTTTTCATGTTATCTTGCAGCATCAGCTACTACGTCGTTTCACAGCAGACACATCAACCTGTTTCCAACGAAGACAATGCTGCAACTGAAAATCCGTGAAGTACGACAGAAGTTAATGGCTCAGTCGGCACAGATAGCAGCTG
>NC_069000.1:29315840-29321557 GCF_001194135.2 Octopus bimaculoides | reverse complement strand
AAATTTGAAACCATTATTATTGTCATTGTATTCATTGTTTTTCATGTTATCTTGCAGCATCAGCTACTACGTCGTTTCACAGCAGACACATCAACCTGTTTCCAACGAAGACAATGCTGCAACTGAAAATCCGTGAAGTACGACAGAAGTTAATGGCTCAGTCGGCACAGATAGCAGCTGCGGCGGAAGGTGAAGCTGGTTCTGCACCATCAACCCCGTCCGCTTTGACAGCCAGCTCCAACAACAGTGGAACTAATTGTTCAACCAGTAGTGCCGTCTCCGTCTCATCCACCAAACCAACATTTTCGTCTTCACTAGGCCCTGCACCTCTTGGTGGGAACAGCAATGTGAATGTGACTGCCACACCAGGGGGTGCTGGGGTCACGCCGTCGTCCACTACGTTGTCTTCGTCCACGAGCGGCGAGCTCATCCCCAATCCTAACACAACGGCCCCTTCAGCTGTCCTCGGCTCCAGCAACGAGGTTACTACTACTAGTATTACAACCACCCATGTGCCTTCCTGTGGATCACAGCCACCACCACTTCCACCACCTCCTCAACTGCCGCCGCCACCACCACCAACACACGCCACCACCTCCTCCTCTTCTACAGCTGCAGTTGCTGCTACTCTCTCTCAACACCAACATCAGCATCAACATCAGCATCAACAACAGCAGCAGCTGCAGTATTCCTTTGCGCAGTCGCCATCACAGCACTCGTATCATCACCACCACCACCAGCAGCAGCAGCAAACAACGAACCGTGCTGTCATTGCCTCCGACCACACACCCTCATCATCATTGTCATCCACGGCTACGCAACCTCTAGGCACTGGTGGTGGATCAGCAGGTGCATCAATTATGCGACATGACTACGGCAGCGACAAACATACTTGAAGCGTGGAGTGGGGTGAGGGACACACACCCTTCCCTCTGCATACCACTCCTCTTCACTAAATGGCTTTGTTACATACACAAATATATACATATATATATGTATATGTAGACTTGTATGTATATACATACTCACACATTATATATATATTATATATACATATGTGGTTTACTGTTGTCATGGAAACAGAACAAAGTATTTGAAATTAACCTCGTTGGATCTCTATCCCGATCTCCCTTCTCCACCCCTCCAAGAAAAACAACATACATTTTCATAACTTGTTCCTCCACTTCACTTCTCTGTCCTCCTCTCTTCTCCAGCTCATCCTCTTCTTCCTTCCTATTGTTGTTGTTATTGTTGTTGTTGTTGTTATCAGTCCAACCAAGGGTATAATGATCAAAGTTTTCCCTGTGAAAAAAAAAAAAGCAAAAAACTTTGTAGAAACAGACTGATACACAGATAAAAACAAACGAAAAAGAAAGTTACATTGAGGAAAGAAAAAATTTTTTTTTTTTTCTAATTTCTTTATTCATGAACTTTGACCCGAGAGATCAACATTTGTGACCTCTCTGTCTGTCTCCACAATGATGTTAAAGATGAAGATGATAATTTGACATATTGATGCAACATACAATGACAGTAATGTGGTAGGATGGTGGTGGTGGTGTTTGTAAACTGTAGGTTGGTACTACTTACACATGACCTACCAGGACGATATATGGGTGTGTGCATGTGTTTGTGTATAGATTATATATATATATATATATATATATATATATGTATGTTTGTATGTATGTATAAGGGATGGTTGTTGTGGGTGTGGTTCGTAGTTGTTGCTCTGTTGAGTAGACCTTTGCCTACAATACTGAATGATGTGGTGTAATACAGTACAAACTGCTACAGCTTTAGGGTGTGATGATAATGTTCTCTTATGTAATCCACCCAAAGCTATAACTCTATGTATGTCTTTTTTTTTTTCTTTTTTCTTTTTCTTGTATGTGGACAATTATGTATGCAATCTAGCTTGTCTGAATGTGTATATATACACACACTCACACTCATACACACTCACACACACACATTTACATTTTGAGACAGTTAACCACATAAGCTGTCAATATATCCACTGTCAATGTGTCCAGTAACTTCACAATAAAACTGTTTTTTATTCAAACTGCCAAAGTCTGTCATTAGTGTTGGACTATGCAAGGTCAAAGCTTAAAGGCTTGTTGCTATTTTGGTTTCTATATATGTATTAGGAAACTTCTCACACACTCTATGTCCCCTTCCCTTGGAAGGTGTGAAGTAGCAGAAAACGGAGTTTGCTACCCTAATGTGTGGTATTTGGGTCTTGTTTTTTAAATAATTTAAAACGAAATTGTTATATTGAATATTAGGAAATTTTTTTATGAAACTGACTATATGTATGTGTATCTACATACATATATATATGTGTACATATGTCTATGTTTGTGTATGTGTAGTATGGTTCCTTAATCCATATGAGAGAGAGAGATTATGAAGGTATAACATGTACAATATGTTGTATGTATTATACTCGTCTCCAAACCAAATTTTCTGCTGCATTTGAACTCATCATTTATATTTCCTTTGTCTTTTTACTATTCTTTCTTCTCTTCCTCATTTGTAAATTTATATTCACTCAAACATGTATGCGCATACGCACACACATATATATATATATAATGTGTATGTGTGTGTACACATGTGTACACAAATACACACACACGCTCACACACACACACACACACACACATACTTCTCCACCAGCTCACTGAACTGTCTGTGTATATGTATTTAGATTTATATGTACACTGTATCATTGGTATTTAAAATGCACATTGATTAGCACATATATTTATAAATTAGTAAGATATATGAATATATATACATCTTCATTCAAAGCTAATTATTAACTCAGTCGCTATTCCTGAGTAATAATGGAGTGAATAGTCAGCTTTGAATAAAGAAATACACTCTTATCTTCATGTATTGAGTACTTCTTCTACCATTTGAAATAAATACCCAAAGTCATATATGCTCTCTTCTATATAGGTTAGTTATATTTTGTTATAAACTTTTTGAAAAATATAGTGGAAAGCTAGTGGCGAAAATAGCAGATGTACCAGAGTACAAATTAGGATACGGGCCAGATTGAATCTCAGCTTACACTCTCCCCACACCCTCTCATTCTTTGTCTTTTCTATATGTCTATGAGCATATGTCTATTTTACATATAGAAATGTGCAATATGTATTTATACACACCTATACAGCATACAAACTGAGGGATGAGGTACAGTGCTGTTTTCCAGACCCATTCAACATATGCTAATGTGGTGATTCAGGCACAGACAAATGATGATGATGATGATGATGATATCCATCTCACACACACACACACAAACACACCTCATCCATGCATGCCTACCAGACAAAACTAAATAATCTTCTTTAAGATTTGGATCCATTTATGAAAAATCTACTCAGAAGATTTCTTTTTTTTTTTGATATGTCAATTCTTTGGTCTCCCTCTAACCACTTTCCGTCTGTTTCCTCTTTTTTTCTTTACATACATACATACATATATATATACACACACACACATGGTTGTATGTGTTTGTGCAAGTTCGTATCTCCTTTTACAATTTAGTTAATCTACTTTCATCTACATGCATACACAACACTTTTTCTTCTTCCATGCCTTACCTCATCCATAATAAAAGTCCCCTCGCTTTGACTCCTCTTCCATCACTTCCTTTGATGTCCTTTGCTACCCCATCATACAAATATCAATGCTTCTCCTATTCTACTCTTTCTGTTACTAGTCTGATATTATTCTTCACTGCTGGAAACTGTTGCGCTCTCTCATTCCCACCACACCCTCTAACACCAGGAAGAAGAGGTGGGGTTGGGCACAAATTTTTATCTACTCTACTCCCATCCTACCTCACTCATTTTTTTTTTTCAGTTGGTCCTTCCCACTTGTCCTCTATGTCCTTCCCATATACATGCACACACACACACATATACGTATAGTTATGTGTGTGTGTGTGTGTATGTGTGACTTACAAGCTTCTTTCAACTAAATGGAGGGTAACTTAACTGTCGCACAAAGACTTTTATATTCATATAAGGTGTGTAACTTATGAAGATGTATGTAATGGTTGTAGATGCTCATATTTCCTTTTAGCTTATCTTGTTTGTCACATATTTTCTTCTGAGGTAAATATTTATCTGTCCACACACACATTTACATACCTGCTATATACATTTGCTTTGTTTGTGTGCAGTGTGCATGCATGTCATAGGAAATATGGAATGACATATAAACAGAAAGCTGTAAGGGTAGGAAGTGCATCAGCTAGGACATAAAATGGTTCAATGGGGTTGTGTCAATAGATGCAGCAGTGTAATCTTGTGCAACCTTTGCCATGGTGGAATAACAAGTATAAATTATGATGATGACAATGGTGGTGGCAACAGTTAGTTGTCATGCCTCTATGTATCAGGGTAGCTGGCATACTGCACTCCTCTCCCCATACCTCTGACTATTCCTTACTGGACTTTATCTGTTTCAAACATTATTGCTAATGGTGTATTGTTGTACCTCAAGCATCTGAAAGTTTTAGCGAATTTGATTATATTTCATAAAATTCCAAACAATTTTTGTTGATTTTTATCAGCTTTGGCAGCCTTTTCACTAAAACTCTGCTTCCTCTCTACACACACGTGTGTATCTGTTTAGATGTGTGTGTGTGTGTATATATATATATATATATATATATATATATATATATATATAGTGTGTGTGTATCTGTGTGTGTGTCATATACAGTGTTGTGTTGTTGAAGGTAATTCCTGTCTTACGGCAGCTTTCATTCTTTTAACTTTTGGTCTCCTGCTTCTGCCTTCTCTCCCTGCTAAATTTTTCTGACATCAAAAGCCCCTTTGGATTTGAGCATCAGAATTTTGGCAAGAACAATCCAGAATATGGAACAACTTGTTGATCTTTTAATACTACTAGCCGTAGTTGCATTAAGATTTATAGCTAAATCATATAACAACTACTATAATTATTTATAGTCATAATTAAGATGGAATTAATGAAAACAATAGACTGTCACACTTTATTTTTTTGTCTTGTCCATGTAGAGGTAGTGAAAAGATTGGCAGGTCTATAATGTGAATACTGCTTTCTTGGTCCCCCCTTTATGTTGCCCAATCAGAAAGAGAAGAAATCAGTCACAGTCCTTGACTTATCAACCTCATGTAGATATCTTACATTATTTTATTTTTGTCTCCTTCAACATTCTGATTGCAAATCCTGCCAAGGAGTGTCATACAGTTAGGTTATTCAGATAACTACTCTATAGTGTAAACTTCAGCCTTGTGCCTAATGAAAACAAATAAGTCATTAATAAGATAATTAACACTGGGGCCCAGTGACCAAGTTTAAAGTCCTGGACTACTACCCCCATAATTATAAGTTCAAATTTTACCACAGCACAATCATTATATCATATTTTTGAGCAAAACATAACACTGTTTGTTTCAGTTTGCCTTAACTGAACAAAAAGGAAGTATGACTCTAGTTCCTACTTCACAATTAAGTGGTTAATGGCTAGATGGGACATCTTCTAAACTGTAACAGTATTCACTCTAATACAAAGCAAACCATCTAACCCATAGTCCATGGAAAATGGTTGTAAATCAAAAAGAAAATATCAATTCTTTGACAGCATAAATTTTGTAGGTGTTCTCTCTCTCTCTCTCTCTCTCTCTCTCTCTCTCTCTCTCTCT
>NC_069000.1:29309182-29315650 GCF_001194135.2 Octopus bimaculoides | reverse complement strand
TCTCTCTCTCTCTCTCTCTCTCTCAATAGAGGCAAACTAAAACAAGAAAAATGACTTTTTTTGTCTTTTCATATGTAGCTGAATTTATTTATGTGTACTTGTCTGTATTTTCTACCTTCGATGGTTCAAAAAGAATGCTGTTTGTAGCTTATCAGTGGCATAGTCATGTGTTTGTAGCCAAAACATGTAACTCTCAACAACACTGTTTACCAAGTTCTAAGAAGGCATCACAATGTAATATAATTCACTGTACTGTGTCCACTTAACTATCAACAACCTAGTGTTCCAAGCTGTAAGTACCACAGTACAATAGTATACCTAGCCTAGACACTTAACTGTCTACAGCCCAGTCTACCAAGTTTAAATAGATACCCAGTATAACTGACTGTGCTCTATTGTTTGCATGCCTGAAACAACTCCATCAACTGAGAGGTAAATAGGCATTTGTAGTGTGTTATAATTCACTGTACTGACTGATATTTAGCTGTAATTAGGTACCACAGTGTGGTGTAGTTCACTGCTGTCAGTAGCAGAAACACCATTCTAGAATTAACAAGTGATTTGTTAGATTGTTGTACCAGAATCAGTTCTTCTGTCTTCTCATGGGAAAATTTAGCTGAAAGATAGTTGTTTCTTATCAGTTTGGTGGATTCTTGTAATTCAGAGGGAAGTTGCTTTGGCATAGTTCCCAAACATTTTGTTTCTTCACTAAACAATCTGATTGGTTGACTGACAAGAGAGCATCACATCTTGCCACAGCTGACTGCAGGCCACCACATCAAGCCATAAGCTGATCACAAGTCACATCTGATCTTAGACTGCCATGCTCTGCTTCTATCTATTTTCCTCACATCCATAAATTAAAAACTAACCTTTTTTTATTGTATGTGAGGGTGGAGAGGGATTGATTTAATATTTTTAAAATATAATTTTGCTTATATTTATATTTTTTCTTCTTTTCTCCCTTACCATTTCATCTTGCAAACATATACAATTTCTTTTCTTGTTTAGCCCCTCAATCTTCCCTTTTTGGAGTTTCATCTTCACCCACCATCTCTCTCTCTCTCTCTCTCTCTCTCTCTCTCTCTCTCTCTCTCTCTCTCTCTCTCTCTCTCTCTCTCAAATACAACATAAGTATTACAATTTCCCCTTTTATTCTGGCCTATAGATCTGAGGCTTCATTGTGCTTTTGTAAGAGATTGTCATTTTCTTTATTAACATGGGCATTATTTTTATTAAGGTGGTTGATGGCAGAATTTGGTAAAGCAGAGGACAAAATACCTTGTGATATTTAGTTACATTCCTTTACATTCTGTATTCAAATCCTGCCAAGGTCGACTTTACACCTCTCCAAGGTCAATAAAATAAAGTACCAGTCAAGTACTGGCATCAATGTAATCAACCAGCATCACCCCACTTCTCAAATATTGCTAGCATTTTGCCTAATTCAGTAACAGTTATTATTGTTGTTATTATTCAAGGTTAACTTTGTTGTTCATCCCTCCAGGTCAATAAAGTACCAGTCTAGCACTGGGGCTGATGTAATTGACTAACCCCTTCCCATCAAAATTGCTGGCCTTGTACCTAAATTAGAAACAGCTATTATTATATAGGGCCATGGATTGGTAGATTCCATAAGTGTAGCAGACAAAGTATTTTGTGGAATTTCATTATGTTCTGAGTGCAAATCCTACAGAGGTTATTATGTATAACATTTTCAGTCTGATAAAATAAAATAAGGTACTTGTCAGATACAATGTTCACTAAATTGACAATACCCTCTCTCTACATTTTTATCATTTTTGCTTCAGCAGTTTGTAAATCTTTTCAGTTGTAAACAAAAGGTTGTTGTTTTTTTTTTTATCTCACCACAACTACTATGTTGTTCACAATGATATTAATGTTGGAGTATCCTCATTCTCCTTTATCCCCTAGGAGCACAGCATTGGAGCAACTTCAGTTTTAATTTGGAGAATAAAAGCCTTTACTACTCCAAAAGGGGCCCCTATAAACTAAATTGTTGATGCAGTTTGGAAAGGTATACTTGCTCCAACATCAACATCCAGAACATGAATTCTCTCCTTCAATATCTGCTTGTTTCTATGTAATACACTTTGTTATATCAATCTACATATTTAAACTTACAGGCATACACACACACACATTTTTATGTTAGACACAGTGTATAGACAAACACTTTCTATGCACAGCTGTAATGTTGACCACTGTCCACCACATGGCTCTTTAGTTCAAATGATTTTGACTGTAACTGTTTAGTTCAAGTAGACAGTTGTTTGGTTTAAGTAACTTTGACCTATGGCCACCAAGCACCACCACATTTAATATTTTAAAATCTGATTGAGAAGCTATTCTAGAAAGTTCTGCCCCAAAATTCTGTCCTTCTGAAATCTTTTCAAATTCTTCTCTTTTCTACATGATGAAGAGTTACTCCACAAACATCTCTCTGTCTCTCTCTCTCCACTTGCTGAACTTCTTGTTTAAGGTCCTGTCATCTTTTTCCATCTTCCTAAATACTTCGTAACGATGTTCAGTTTATATGACAATATTGAAAAGCTTGCCTAAATATTGTTTGTTTGAGACTATAGACACAAACATACTCATGCACCACATCACTCTATCCAGCATACTATGTCACCATAACAATGCTATGTAATCAAGTCTTTGCCCCTGTATCATCATACCACAACGTCACACTATCATACCATGTGGGTATGCTATGGCCACTGAACCATCACCATAGTATATATAGGCATATATACATATGATGTATCTCAACCAGTGGAGGTGGGGACGTGCCATGGTAGCTTTTGTGTTAGACAGTCTGGCCCTGAGCAGACCTTCTTCATTATAGTCATTCCATCAAATCCTCATGATTGTGCGAAGTTTGTGCTGGTAGAAACATTTAGTCACGTCAATACACATTGCAGAGTACTTCATGGAGTACATCCTTTGGCAGAGCTCCCATTGGATATATCAATGATTATTGTTAATGTTTTCTTCTTAGTTTAGAGCAGTGTGGAGTTCTTCATCCAATAGGAGAATATTACTAAAAGTGGCTTCATGATCTGTAGCTCAGTTCATATACAGCCATTACAAAAAGATGATCCCTATAGTCTGTGACTTAGTTCATACAGTCTCCTTTACAAATAGGTGACTACTATGGTATGTGGATCAGTTCCACTGTAACATATTATTGTTCAACTGCATTTTTATATATTTGTTTGCTTGTAATGTTGCCTTTTCGACATCTTACTCTCATATGAAGACAAAGTTGAATACTTCTGTGTGTCAACCAAGTTATTATTGGTACCAAAATATGAGGGAACTCTCATACCCAAGGGACTGAATATTAACATATCTTATCATTTGTGTTTTGATATAATCTTTGGATGATGTCCCTAGCAGAGCATATATTATTTTGCATACTCTTCCTTTCATACACACACATAGACATGATGGGTTGGTGCCTACAGTGCTACAGATACAAACCTAACTGATTGTTGGCTCTCAAAGCTCTTCTCCACACACACAACATAACCGTATTCATCCATCCCCAGCTCCAAAGTGTGAGTGGTTTGTAGACAATAATTATATAATTCAGGGGTTGCCTGAAAGGTTTAGCTTTACAAATGAGAAAATTTTATGTTCACACGCACACACACATTCATTGAGTGAACAAATGAAAGGAAGCAGCACTCAGCACATTTGATCATCATCATCATCATCATTTTAACATCCACTTTTCCATGCTTGCATGGATCAGATGGAGTTTACTGAAACAGATTTTCTGTAGTCAAATGCTTTTCCTGTTACCAACTTTCACCTGTTTCAAGCAAGGTAATATTTCCCCATGGCCAGACATGCTTATTCAGAACACTGTAAATGGATGCCACTGCTTGTATGATAGTGACAATCATTTGTAACTCCCATGTTATGTCAAGGAAACACAAACATACGCACATATGCATATGTATACAATGGGTTTCTTTCAATTTCCACTCATCAAATCCATTAGCAAGGCTTTGGTAGAAGACATTTGCCCAAGGTGTCATGCAGTGGGACTGAATGTGAAACTATGTTTTTGGAAAGCAAATTTCTTAATCAAACAGATAGATAGATGTGTATATGTATGTGTGATTGTATATATTATATGTGTGTGTTGTTTGGCACCTTTTATCTGTTACATTTTTTTCCATATTGCTGCAGCAGGTTCACAAACAAAGGAATAGAAATTTCTTTAGTCACCATACTAAAAGGCAGCACCTTCAGTTATTTCATGTATCTGTGTGTTGTTGTGTAACTACTAACTTGCCAGGTTAGCCTCAGTCAAGCAGATATTGTATGTAGTCAGCTCTATTCTAATAGACATATGAAGTAGTTTGTATTTCTGTTAAAGCATGATGTACATTCTGACATTTAGGAGTTGGTCTTTTAGTGGTTGGAGTTGGGCTATGTTGTTGCATCTGTTTTGCCTTTATGAACGAAATCTTTTATGATGACCATTATTCACAAAATAAGATCTGTATGCCTTACTGCTTTCTTGTTTTTGATTCTTTAAATGATTGACCAAGTTTGGACTCATGATCATAAGATTGTGGTTTCAATTTCTGGACCAGATGATGTGTTATGTTCTTGAGCAAAATACTTTATTTCTTATAGCTCTAGTCCACTCAGCTGGCACAAAAATGAGTAATCCTGCGACAGACTGGCATCCCATCCAGCGAGTCAATATATATGCCACAAAATCTAAGAAACTGGCCCTGTGTGTCTCTAAAACTCAGGAAGGATATTGTCCAGTAATAACTCTGCCACTCCTGTGACCTTTACTAAGTTTGAAACAAATAATGGATTTTTGATTTTGTGTTTTAGTTTTTATGTTTTTTATTTTTTTTTATTAGTATGGTCTGGATGAAAGGGTTATACCCAAAGCCATTGCTGTCCATCCAAGACCAATGAAGTCAATGTACTGAATGTTCTTTATGAACTGCCATTGAGAAAACACACTATGAGAAAATAGCCCCCAGGTTAAATCTATGATTAAAGGCATTCCAGATGTGACCATCCTAACTTTTGTGCATCTAGTGATACATTATCAAATATGCCATTTTCACTTTTTTGGACTGTGCAATGTGATTCTTTCACAAAGATTTGGCTGCTGTTTCTAACAGGTCTGCATAGAGGTTCAAGACTATATTATCATTAACTAAAGTATTCAAATAATTTTTCTAGTTTCTGTTTTCTTTATACTGTGTATGTGTGTGTATTTTACACACATACATACAATTGTACACACTTGATGTTGTAGGAGAATGATAGGCTACCAACTAGTTCAGCCAGCTATAAGATCTCAATTTATTGTTCTAACTATTTGTGTGTGTCTGTGTGCATGCATGTGTGTTTAAGTGTCTACCTAAAGTTCTGTAAATGTATAATATTTTTTTTAAATGTAGGATGACGGTACATACAGAAAGCTGACTGAATTTGACATATTTCTATATCATTGTCTATTATATGGTTATATATATATATACATATAGGAGCTATTATTATGAGAAAACCTCTAACATTCACTCATTCTTCTATCTCTCCATCTCTGACATTGTCAATACTGGCTTTGGGATATCCTTATCATCATCATACCTCCATTTCATATCTATTGTTAGATATTTGATTGATTAGTATTTTTACAAATGCTCTTGCCCTGAAGCTTGTTGCATCAGCCCTTCTCCAAACAACTCACTGCATCTTCCTGTTGTCTGTTAGCTAAAGAGATAAACTTCTATGTCACCCTTTTGAAATAAGCCACTCTGTCACATTACTAGAGATAAACTATATTTTTATAGCCTAAATCCAATTGAGTATCTCTCCAAATGTCTGTGTTGCAGAAACATTTCATCATCTCTATACATCAGAAGTATGTATGTGTGTACAAAGATAAATATAGATATACATTCAGAGAACAAGTATAGATGCAGTACAGTTATGAAGATTGGTTTGCAGTGAAAAACTCCTGCATTTGATCCCAGTACTTGACGGCTTGGGTGTCTTTAACTACATAGCCTTGGGTCAACCCAAGCTTTGTGAGTAACATTGGGTAGACAGAAACTGTGAGGAAGCTCGTTAGATTATATTTAATTCAAAGGTTTGTCTTTATCACACACTGTCAAAGGTATGCTTTTGATTGTTGCCTGAGGATAAGTTAAGGGAACACATGCTAAGCTGACTGACATCCATTTACACTCAATACATTCAAGTATAGTATGTGTATGGTTAACGTATTATACACAGATTTGCTATTTTGTTAACAATCTGTGTTTGTATAAACATATACATGCTCCATCTATCTTCACTACCAGATAAACTACCAACTCATGTCTCTCTAACATGAATTATACATTCATTCATTTAACTTCTCTCTCTCTCTCTCTATATATATATATATATATG
>NC_069000.1:29308066-29308818 GCF_001194135.2 Octopus bimaculoides | reverse complement strand
TATATACACACATACATACATACATGCATTGTACATTTATATTATGTATGCAATATGTATATGTTATTCTTACCATCCTTTTAATGCCCACTTTCCCATACTTGTATGGTGAGTTAGAGTAGATGGAATTTGTTGAAGGAGATTATCTATGGTCGGGTGTCCTTCCTGTCACTAACCCTCATCTGTTTCCAAGCAAACTAATATTGCTTCACAGCCAGACATGATTTCACAAAAGATTGAAAATGAATAACGCTTGCATGGTGACACTCATTTGCAACAGTGATGGTCAAGGGAGACAAACCCATACACATGCATACACTCATGCACACAATATCATTTTCACATCCACTTTCCCATACTTGCATGGGTCATAGCTTGTGCATGTGTGTATATATGTGGCAAGCTTCTTTCAGTTTCTGTCTATCAGCTGCACTTAAAATGCTTTGGTTTGCGTGGAGCTATAGTAGAAGACACATGTCCAAATTTCTATGCAGTGGGGCCGAACCCGCTACGCAGTGGGAAATGAACTTCTTAACCACACATCCATGTTTTTATATGACATATATATAATGCCAATCTGTGCGTGTGTGTGTGTGTGTATATATATATATATATATATATATATATGTACACATACACACACACACACACACACACACAAAATTATATCTGTGTCTGTGTGTATTTGAAGAGCTGTGGAACTGTTGTTTATGTATTACACAACCATTCCATTGTTTTTTCTTGAAATCAAT
>NC_069000.1:29304044-29307187 GCF_001194135.2 Octopus bimaculoides | reverse complement strand
TTATATTAGAGAAAGTGTGGGTAGACAGCAGTCAAACTGTACTTCTGGATTTTGGGGTTTGGAGAGACCTTGCTTCTGAACATTAGCCACAACGGGGAGGATAGAAGAATGTAATGTTTCCTTTTTTCTTTTTCACATATGACGATTTTCTTTGATTTCTTCAGTTTTATTAAAGAATTGTAAGTACAGAGAGGAAACAACAGCAGAAAAGAAGAAACTATACAAATGCCTTCCTTTTCAACCAAAATTATAATTTTAAGGGCTGTGGGAGTTGATACATTACTTTCTTGTGTTTATTTTTCTATTTTTTTCTGTTCCTGTGCAGTTTTTTTTTTTTTTTAATTGATCTCTGGACAGTTTAGACATATCTAGTGTCTCTTAAACTGCAACATAACATTATTGTTTCATTCTATCTGCTGCAATAGTTTTCATTTTGCAAAACAGACCTCCCTCCCTCATATTTTCACATTCCAAATCCATGCTTCCAAGTTGGGAACAATTGGAATGTTGTAGTCTTTAGCTGGTGATTCAATGGTGTTAGTTGATGGAGATGACATCCATGCTGACCCTATCTAACCCACAGACATTCTCTCTCTTTCTCTCTCTCTCTCTCTCTCTACTGGAAACTGGCAGCTAGAACAACTGATTTATCTCCTGGTGGCAGCATTTAACTGACTGTAGCATCTGTCTCAACTGTGATGGCTTGCTGTGGTCCATCAAGTTTTGATGACATATTTACCTCCTCTCCATCCCCATCCACATTTAACAGTTATAACATTAACCACTGGCCTGGCATCAAGGCATTCTTTGGAGGACATCAACCCTGTTTCAGCCTACAGTTAAAAGGGAGTACAGGCAGATATAGATCCGTCTCCCTTAGTAAATTTGTCACAAGTGTCCCAGGCAGCAAGTAAGCCTTCTTCCTCTCACATGCACTGTAAGGACAGACTCTGCTACCCACATAACATGGTTTCATGGAGTACCAAGTCCTGCTGCCCACATTAACAGAGTCCCATATAACAACAGATTGCTCTTCCTTCCATAGTTTGGACCTGTTCAATGACAGATTCCTTACTTCTTTATACACATCAGTTACATACAGGAACACATCTCCCTGACTACATGTATAATAATGGCCCAAACCCCCACAGATAAAAAAAAAAAGTACCGAATCTGCTGCTGAAGAAGTGGGATGTCAATCCACTGGCTAACATTCAAGAATTATTATCAGCAATCACATTGAAGACTAAAAAAAAAAGTAACTTATTTTAAACTTTGAATTTCTTTGTTCTGCTTGATTTACCATTTCTCTTTGATTCTATTTTGAAAAAAAAATTTCTTTGTTTCCACAACAACAAACTGCTTATCTCACTGTCTTTTCTGTTCTATTTTTTGAGAAAAAATATACAAAACAATAAAAACTCATTTACTTTTTTTTCAGGGTGGAAAGTTTCTTTTAGAAAGAGATCATATTTCTCCACCTTTCTATATACACGCACACATGTCCATATATAGTATTGATAGTTGATTGTTGAGACTGTCACGCCTAATTTTTTTTTTTTTTAATATTTCTTTTTAATGTAATTGTAAATGGAGTGTGACTGTATGTGGGGATGTGACTTTAACCACAATTGACTCTATTTGGCATGTAATTGAGTGTGTATATGTAGGAACACTTAAGCTATGCTCCTGACTAATATACTAAAAACGATATATTAGTTGGAAAAAAAATTTTTGAATTAAAAAAAAAAAACCTGAAAACCTAACCTAAACCTATATTTGGGTTTATTTATAACATTTTACCACTTTACCACTGTTTCCCCCCCCCCTGCCCCATCCACCAATCCAATTCCCAATATTTTTCCCTTCAGCTAACGAAATAAGCAGTTGAAAATATTTTGTAGTCAGTACAGGTCAGTGGGTTTTTGAAACCTCTTTGCCTAATATATAAATAATATTTTATAAAATTTAAATCTTTTTTGAATAAAACTACTGAAAGATAAAATAAATATCCTATTTGACCATTTCCCCCCAACCCCACCTGCTCTACGGAGTTAGATTTCATAGTTTTAAGAAAAAAAAATTTCAACAAAAGACAAAAAAAAAAACAACTTTTTTTTTGAAAAATTGTAAAATAATTTGGATGAAAGTTTTGATGGATGTGAGGAATTTGTTGGATGTATGGATGAGAATTCTGTGAGTGAGGGAGTGACACAAAAAAAAAAATTTAATTTTTATTAAACAACAAAGGACATTTTTATGTCTATTAATGTCTTAATTGTATATTTCCACAGATTAAGACAAGGCGCATTAGATGGGGAGTGACTTATGTAAAAAAATGTGAAAATAAAAATTATATATATATGTGTGTGTGTTAAGTAAAAACAAATGAATTGAAATATGTATATATTCATAGGTGTACACTGATTTGCATGCACGCACACACACATACATACACACACACACACACACACACATCTAAATACATGTATAACACATTTTACACATCTATTTAATAGATGTCTGTATATTTATGAATGTGTGTGTGTACGTACATATATATATATATATGTGTGTGTGTGTGTATATATATAGACAATACAAACGTGTGTGTGCATGTGTGTGTGTAAACATATATATATATATGTATGTATGTATACACACACACACACACATATATATCATAGCCACAATAATTTTCTCTGACCTGTTGTTAGTAGCTGCCTTTTACTTCTGTTTATTTTTTCCCTAGGTAGCACCAGATCAGAAGACTGTCAACAGATTTTTGTCATTGAGCACTCATTTTAACCATTCTATAAAATTGTGGTCAGACTTTTTTGGCTGTTGGTACAGTACAGAATATTTCTAAACAACAAATTGACATATTAACTTCCGATAATGCCAACTAAATTTTTGATCATGTTGTTATTGGTAACATTGTATGTATGTATGTATGCATGTATATATATATATATATATATATATATGCGTGTATGTGTGTGTGTATATATATATATATATATATATATATGTGTGTGTATATATATATGTGTGTGTATATATATATGTGTGTGCATATATATATGTGTGTATATATATGTGTATATGTATGTGTATGTATATTTATATATATATATATATAT
>NC_069000.1:29302520-29303768 GCF_001194135.2 Octopus bimaculoides | reverse complement strand
TATATATATATATATATATATATATATTATATATAACTCTTATGTACATTAAACTATTTCACTTGAAACTATATATTCGCTTCATTTATCATTTCTTGGTGTTTGTTTCCTTCTTCAGTTGATGTTTACCTGCAGGTCTTTCCATCATTTCCTTTTTTTCCAGACCTAATTGATCCACGACCACATTGTCAAATGTCTTTCCATTTTTTTTTTTTGTGTGATGGTAGTGGAAGTTGAGGAGAGATTTGGCTGCTATTTCTAGCAGATTGGAGCAACCATATAGGTACAGTCTTGTCAAGATAGTAATGGGGACCAATTGAAAATCTAGGGGAAAAAATCTACATAGGGCATGTGGTTGCAGATATATAGGGGGTTTTTTTTGTGGTGGAGGTCTGTCATACGATGTTGCACTACTTTGCCATGTAATATTACCTAGAACCTATGGGAAATGGAATTGTATTGACAACATATGTAGAGTGTGGTGTAGTTTGAACATGTATAGAATAATATTTATTCCCACTTAAACGTGGATGTTCTCTTAGAACAAACAGTAGATACCACGAGAACAACTCTCATTTTCTCTCATGGTATCTACTGCAGTTTGTTCTAACAGAATATCCATGTTTTAGTGGGGATAAATATTAGCTCCTGCTATTAATATTGCCTCTGTTGCTAATATGTATGTTGTATAGAGTGTAGTGTGGTAGAGATGACATTGTGTGAGTTGGAGGTGTGGCAGTGTGGGCATATATTTCTTTTACATGTTTCAGTCATTTGACTGTGGTCATGCTGGAGCACCACCTTAAAGGGTTTTAGTTGATGAAGTCAACCCCAGGACTTACTCTTAGTAAGCCTAGTACTTATTCTATCAGTCTCTTTTGCTAAACTGCTAAGTTACAGGGATATAAACACACCAGCATCGGTTGTCAAGCTATGGCAGGGGGACAAACACAGACACACGCACACAAATATCATCATCATCATCATCATCGTTTAACGTCCGCTTTCCATGCTAGCATGGGTTGGACGATTTGACTGAGGACTGGTGAAACCGGATGGCAACACCAGGCTCCAGTCTGATTTGGCAGAGTTTCTACAGCTGGATGCCCTTCCTAACGCCAACCACTCAGAGAGTGTAGTGGGTGCTTTTACGTGTCACCCGCACGAAAACGGCCACGCTCGAAATGGTGTCTTTTATGTGCCACCCGCACAAGCCAGTCCAGGGGCACTGGCAACGATCTTACTTGG
>NC_069000.1:29300730-29302510 GCF_001194135.2 Octopus bimaculoides | reverse complement strand
AAACGGCCACGCTCGAAATGGTGTCTTTTATGTGCCACCCGCACAAGCCAGTCCAGGGGCACTGGCAACGATCTCGCTCGAAAATCCTACAGGAGCCAGTCAGGCGGTACTGGCAACGGCCACGCTCAAAATGGTGCATCTCATGTGCCACCCGCACAAGAACCAGTCCAGGGGCACTGGCAACGATCTTACTTGGCTTGCCGGGTCTTCTCACGCACAGCCCATTTCCAAAGGTCTCGGTCCGTAGGCTTCTTTCAGTTTCTATCTACTAAATCCACCCACAAGGCTTTGGTCGGCCTGTGGCTATAACAGAAGACACTTGCCCAAGGTGCCACACAGTGGGACTAAATCTGAAACCATGTGGTTGGGAAGCAAGATTTTTACCACACAGCCATGCCTGCTCCTACCTATATACATACATGTTGCAGTTGTTCTACCCCATTTCAACCCTGTTTGAGTAATAATCAAAGACATTCCCATCATGATATACCCCTGATGTCATTATTCAATGTATCCTTTATCTTTACCCTTTAGCATTCACGTTATTTTGTCAAATGTAATGTTTATTTATTCACATTGTTTTGAATTAATCTTGTGTTATTTTGATGAGGTAACTGTTAACTTTTAGAATGATTATGTAAGGTTGGTGTGAGAGGCCAGATCTGACCAGTTGGAACATAAACATGTACAATATTTTGGCCAGATATGACCAATTTAAATGCTAAAGGGTTAAGATGGTACAGTGTGGTTTGAGAGAGATTTTGCTGTTATTTTTGGCAACTTGAATGACTACATCTAGTCTCTCTACTGTATAACTGTCAGCTGGAGGCTGTAGAACCCCTGTTGCTGTTGTTTAGCCCCAGGTCAATCCTGATCAAACAGGCATATGATCAAAAGCATTCCAGCCATGACTATTCCATGTTTTTGACTGGGTACATACATTGTCCAATGTATGTACCTTATTTAAAATGTAATTTAAGGGTAAACTTCTGTTTCTAGTAAATTGAGCGACCACAAAGAAGCTCCCTTGTTTACTCGTCTGCTTCCTTATTTATCTACAATCAATAGTACTGTTGATGTTTAGGTCATCCTTGATTGAGCAGATCTGTTATGAAAGACATTCCAACTATGACCTTCTCATTTTTTCAAGATTATATCAGACTACATTATCCATTGTGTCCTTCACTTAAGAGTGTAGGATATGATTTGAAGGAGACTTGGCTGCTGTTTGTAGCAGATCCATCACCATTATAGAGGCTCTCTCATTGGGGGCTGAATCACTACTGTACAGTTATACCCACTATGATTAAGAGATCAATAATTAGACAACCCATCCAGTGAAACATTTAAGAGATGCCCATATTCTACCACACCAGATATATCTCTACTTTTTACACAATGAAGTATGCATCAATGGCCCAGAACATGTTAAGAACGACCGTGCGAACCCAAAAGGAGAAATGGTGACGAATGGAAAAACAGGCTCCTTTATTAAACACGTCACACGGTCGAACACAAAATATATCAAATGATATATATATGTTATACTTCGATAACATAGAGAATTTGTAAATGCCAGTAAGGAAGACGATAGGAACACAACCGTATGAAGATGAATAACAGTAAGATTTATTGTAGCATTAAATTGTATGTCTGTGTGTGAGTGTGAATGCGACATAATAAAACACAATATAAGACTGGCCGTCATGTAACCAAAAGAGTGTGTGCGAGTAATACATGTATGTGAATGCGTGAGATACAGAGTTAGATTAGAGTCAAT
>NC_069000.1:29288451-29300013 GCF_001194135.2 Octopus bimaculoides | reverse complement strand
GTGGAGATAATTTACCCGCGCAAAGAAATAGTCAGTCAGGTGATGACAGGGAATGAGTTGCTTTCTACTACGCTCGCGTCTGTCAATATCTATAGTGAGAGAAGATGGTTTGTTTGTATATAATGGCGATAGAAGTGTTCACTACATACCCATATTCTACCACACCAGATATATCTCTACTTTTTACACAATGAAGTATGCATCAATAGCCCAGAACATGTTAAAAACACATGTAGCAGACTAATGACTAAGACATTTCAATTGTAATCATCCAGTTCGTTTTCTCTTTTTTTTTTTTTTATCCCAGACATATTTTATCTTGAACTACACTGTCCAATGTGTCTTTCAAAAGTTAGAAGACTGAGAAAACAACTGAAAAAAATGACTCCTACATAACTTAGAGTATATATTTATTTATTAAGCATTAAATACCTCATAATTTATACAGCTGGTTTTCAAATGGAAAAGATACTTGTATATTGAAACAGTTGTACAATTCTAAGGTATTTAATTTTTAACAAATGAATATGTATCACTGTATCGACCATGCTACTGGATGTTTGTTATACACCACTGGTTACAATACACTTCCAGTTTTTTTTCTTGAGTGCACCATTCTTTTTCCATCTTGACCCAAAGCATTTATATTAACACAATGGAGTATTTCCTATATCTGACCAGTTTTTCAAGTGTTAGGGAAGAGGTGTCAACAAGATGATGAGGAAAGACCACAACCCACTGTGATGGTGGTTGGACAGGGAGGTACAACTGAGTCAGCAAAGAAACGTGAATAAGGTGAAGGAGATGAAGCAATATCATTACCATTCGTAGGAATAGGAATTACTACAAGCTGATAGCAGTTATTCAAAAGGGAAGTAAACTGGGACAAGTCTAACTGGCAGTGGAAGAGCAAAGTGAGGAGGGAGCTCAGTGGTTAGAGCATCAGGCTGAGAATCATGAGGTTATGAGTTTGATTCTTGGACCAGGCTGTGTGTAATGTTCTTTATTTCACAATGTGAAATACTTTATTTCACATTGCTCCAGTTCAGCCATCTGTAGGACTGAGGTTCAACATCACTGGTGCCAAGCTGTATTGGCTTTTGCTTTTCCCTTAGATAACATTAATGGCATGGAGAGGGAAGGCTGGTATGCATGGGCGACTGCTGGTCTTCCATAAACAACCTTGCCTGAACTTGTGCCTCAGAGGGTAACCTTCTAGGTGCAACTCCATGGTCATTCATGACCGAAGGGAGTCTTTACCCTTACCCTTTAGAGGGAAGGTGAGAAGTGAAGATATTCCCTGATAACTATTTAAACAAATTCAGAAGTTAAATATCAAAAACAAATATAGTGCAATGCTGGAAGTATGCTACACAGATACGTTGTAAGATTTTTGGTGTCCACTATTCCATTTGATGTGCTATCCCAGAGTAACATATGCCACCTTTGGCATTGGTGACATCCTTATCTCCAGTCCATCATTTCTAGCAAGTCTCAACCTTTTGGAAATCTCGATCATGTCTTTCTTGCATCAGTTACACCATTCTAGATTGGCCTACAAAGGTCATGAGCACTTCCTCTTTGTATTCAGTAAGTACAGTTTCTTTCAACCAAATTCATTCACAGGTCATGCTGGGGCTGTAGTAAAAAACTCTTGCCTAACATGTTTAGCAGTGGGACCAAACACAAAACCACATGGTTGTGTTGTGAATCTTCTAACAACACAGTGATGCCCATACCTATTATTAGTTTAACAAACAAAATTCACTTTTGAAAACTTAGAATAAAATTTCAATTTTGTTTAGACCTCACATTAATCAACATTTTATATTAATACAATAAATAAATACATAAATAATAACAATAATAATAATAATAACCTGATGGAGCTTGCTTGGACATTTTTAACGTGTGCATGCTGTCTGTCTCAGTCCAGCATTAATTGAGGAAAGTCTTCAAGGAGGCGTCCAGTGTCTCTGGTGAGTTGATCTACATATGTTGTGTTCAGATGACCTGCTCAAGTATGGATATGCTTTGGCCTCCATAGCAGTAGGTTATTTGCCAGCTCTTGTTTAGCTCACCACTGTCCCAAAAAATGCAAGTGTCTTTCCATTATAATGGTGGAAACAGGCAGGAGATCTTCATACAGCTGTTTCTTCATGGGATGAGTTCTCCAAGACATGTCTAAGATAGCTCTTAACATTTGGGTGTAAGTTCCATCTAATAATAATAATCAAGGTACTGCTGACCCACAGCAATGAAGAGAACAACAAATTATTGTTTGAATGTTATATTAAGAGTGAGCCAGACAAACGAGGCTACAAAAAAAGGTTATAAGGGCTCTACAAAAACATAGTACCAGCATGATGAGCTGAAGGATGTGAGTAAACATGATTAGCTGATTAGATCAGACAAATTAAGATCAAGAAGTGAATAGAAAAGAATGAACAAGAGGAAATTACAATGGTATGGTAGCACAAAAGGAACTGCAGGTGAGTACGGTTTCAGAAAAAAATACTTGTTGAACAAGAGAAACAACAGAGCTTGGACATGGAAGGAGGAAATGTGCCAGCTATAGAAGATGGTTCAGACTGGAAAGTCACCCAAAGAAATTACCTCAGAAGTAGCTACTCTCCAGGACAGAATTCTGGAAGTGATGTTCTTTGAAGAAAAAAAGATTGCCATCATTGAAGTTATGTGATAGAGCAAAGTTAAGATCAGAAGTCAGGAAAGCAAATGAAGTTGTTATGAGAATCCCAATTAGGATATCATAGAGTTAAATTCTTTGATGTATGCCTTTGTTTATGTTATCACAAAGAAGATAAGGATGTTTAGAAAGATGAAAGAACAAGAGAAGAAAAGAACCATTCTGGAGAAGGAGAAAAAAAGGAAGCATTGATACATGGCAAAAGGATTTAAGCAAGATCAAGGAAGTAACGAGAGGAAATATGAACCTCAACCAAAGTGAACAGACCAACATGAATAGGAAATACCACCTGGAGGAAAATAACACTTTGTGTCATATGTTAATGCAAAAGATCAAACAAGGTGAAATTAAGATCAAAATATATGAAGAAAGGGTACCTACAGTTCAAACAAAGTCAACTGTTCATAACAAATCAGGAACTGTTCTATAAGACTCTTGATGGAGGAAATAGGGAAGAAGCAGAGTTACCTGATCCTACAGAAGCAACATCATTTTGGAGCAAGACCTGATCAGAGGAAGTTAAACACAAGTGGTTGCCCTGGCTTCAAGAAGTGGAAGAAGAATTCAGTAACACAGAGGTACATGCGGACATTACCAACAGGTTGGTAGATTACAAGGAGTTGGTTTAGATGAGAAGCTTGAAGGTAGCTGACCTGGTCCCTGGTTCAGGGTTTTTATTCAGGGAATTGACAAATGTTTATTCTAAGCAACAAGATACTGCATTGGATGAGAGGTATGAGCACATGATGACACTAGATACCCTGCTTCAGGCTATGCTTGATCCAGACTGTAGTTCAGTCAGAGAGATGAGTTGTGGAAAAGTGAATCTGACATGGCGAACACACCTGTTTACCATCAAGGAAGTACTGGAGATGTTGCAGCCTTAATGCATGTCTGCACATAATAAGCAACAGCATGCCCAAACCTCCATACAGCAGATGTTGACAGTAAATGAACTGTCTGAACAGGAGATGCGCTTCCTCTTGATCCATTTCTGAGTAAGATTGGCTAACCTTTTTGTAATATCACCCCAGTTGTTATCCACCTGAAAATTAGGACTAAACCAGACCCAAAGCAATTTAACCAGTCTGTCAATCCAGCACCCAACAAAGCTGTTGAGAGACATGGCTCTACTTCTCCAGATGCTGAGTTGCAGGCCCTCTGACTTTTCCTGGTTAATTTTTTCTCCTGTCACCACTCCATACTCCTTTAGAGTGATGTCAATTACCTTGGTGTCATCCAGATAGACCGATACAGCTCTTCCATATTGTAGTTTATGCAAGATGCTCTTCAAAACCTCTAACTTCTGCAGTAGTGGCACTACCTCCAGCACACACAGAAGAGGTAAGAGGGAGCAATCTTGACAGATCAAGCACATGATGCTGATTGATTCTGATATACTGCCATTTACTCTAACCACTGAGCAGATGTTGCTGTACATTGCAGCAATCTAACCTCTGAAGATGGGACCAGAACCGACCACCATGAGGAGAGATGTCAAGTATTGATGGTCAATTCTATCAAAAGCTTCCAACTGATCTAAATCGATCCAGGCCCTATCTGTTTGTGGTGGTGCATGTTTGTTCCTTACCAACTAGATTATCAATGACAGGCACCAACCTCTTAGCTTACACTTTGGCCCAAATCTTCAATTCTGCATTTAGCAGAGTTACAAGCCTGAACTTGTTAAAATCATCCTCCATTGTTTGGGCCCTTTCTCAACAGCAGCACCGCATCTCTTTTCATAAGACCAGGGATTTTCCTGTCATTCTACCAGTTGCAGTAGACGTCTGCCAAGAGGCCCCTGAACAAGTAAGTCTGACATATGAAGATAAAATTCATAGAATTTGTCCATCAATTTGAAGTGATGCAGTCAGCCATCACTTCATGTAATTCATTAGCTGTTAATGGCCTTTTACAGAATGTCACATCTCTTGCCAAGAGCCACAGCAGGTTGTCAAGGTAGAGAGTAAAGTCCATCTCCATCAACAACCTGCCAACAGACAAAGTGCCACTGAAAATCTACACACACATCTGCTTGGCATCAAGTAGTCCAGCTTCCTCCTGTTCTGTCAAAGACTGAATTGAGGATTAGTTGCCACATTGCATCTCTGCTATTCAGACCCATCAAATAGCTTTCATTCTCTCATGAGTAATAGCACATGCTGTAGCTCTGACAACACAACCTTCATGTTTTGCATTGAAGAATTGGTTGATACCGGGTGATCAAGATAAAGCCTAGGCACTTCATATAGTGTGTAAAATATGTGATAAAACACTGAGACAACTGTTTCAAGTACTTAAGCAGAAAGTTTCCAGCTTTGTCATGTGAGAAAATTAAGGTTGGTGTGGCTGGCATTCCACAAATTAGGTGGCTTTTGTAGGACGAGCAGGTTTTTGGAGACCATGTCTGGTGTTAAAAAAGACACATAGAATGCTTTTGCTGCAGTTGTGTCTGATTTCCTGGGAAACAGGAAGTGTAATGGGTACCTTCTACATGTCACCAGCATGGGTTCTTCTTACGTGTCATTGGCTGGCATGGGTGCCTCTTACAGTAGCTGTTACATGTCACCAGCATTGGCCACAACTACAATTTCACTTGGCTTGACGAGTCTTCTCAAGCACAGCAAATCACCAAAGGTCATAATCACTTGTCATTGCTTCCATGAGACCCCACCTTGTCCCATGTCTTCCTTGGCCTACCTCTTCCATAAGTTAGAGATCAGCACTTCTTTACACAGCTGTCCTCATCCATATGCATCATATGACCATACCAGCACAGATGTCTATCTTGCACATTACATCTGATGCCTCTTATGCTCAGTTTTTCTCTCAAGATGCTTACACTCAGTTATACATGCACACTGACATTGCACATCTAGCAGAGAATACTAAATTCATTTCTTTTAAACCTTCACATATCCTCTGCCATCACAGGCTCTGTTTCACTGCTGTGTAGCATGGCTGTTCACACACATCATACAATCTGCCTTTCACTCTCAAGGAGAGACCCTTTGTTACCAACAAGGATAGAAGCTCTCTGAACTTTGCCCAGCCCATTCTTATTCTAGCAGCTACACTCTCAGAGAATCCTCTCAATTGCTGACTTGGTCACCTAGGTAATGAAAGCTATTAACTACTTTTTGGTATCCTCACTGGTATTTGATAGAGTTTCTTTTCTATATATTTCTAATTTTTACTATACCTGTGCATCTGCCATGCACATACAAAAACAATTTTCTATGTTAACCTTCCTCTGATATTGCTGCTTCTCTTATATGCCCTTAGCTTGCACTGGGTACACCTTATGGAGTTTTTACCTATGCCTTTTCAACATATCAAGTAGGGTAATCTACCAGAAGAGATTTATGATTTGTCAGCTTTCCTACTAAGACTTTGGATTTTGATTCCAAGCCTTGCTTCCACTCCTGAAATTTTTTCTCTATCAATAAAATATTAAAAGCAGCTGACCAGCCTTATTACATACAGACAAACAATAGAATTGAGCTTATTCGGAGAGTAAGTAGGAGAAAAAAAAAGAAATTGACATGATACAAAACTGACTAGTTTTGAAAACTGTTCCCATGTAGTGAAAAGGTAAATATGTCTACTCTAACTCTCTAAAAGTTCAGAATCTTTTTTAGGAAACGAAAGGATGCACATTGTACATAAAAATGGATTAGGTTATAAGAGTTTTTCACATCAACACCTATACCTATAATGGCAAACATTTAGTTGAAAGTTGTCCCAGTTTAATACTTATAATTTGTAATTCCTAATTTGAGCCTAAAGAATTATGGCGAATCTGTGTGTGGACATCGCTCGATATTTGTAAACTTGTGTCATCGTCATACAATAGGTGTAAACATGTGAGGGAAAGGCCACGGAAAATCCGCATCAAAGAATTTCGTCTGACACATGCAAGCATGGAAAGTGAACTTTAAAGTAAAGCTGAAGATAACACACACACACAAATATATCATTATCATCATCATCATCACGCAAACACATATGTATGTATGTATGCATGCATGTATGTCTGTCTGTCTGTCTGTATGTCTGTATGTATGTATGTATGCATGCATGCATGTACATACATGGTTATCCAAAGGCAGAAATTAAGAGCACACTCAATATAATAGAGTGGGTATAATTTAAATACAAAATTATGAATTAATTTCGAATTTCGTATTCAAATTATATGTATGTATAAATACACGCATGCATATTTTTTTTTCGCATGCATACGCACAAACATACATGATACTTCAACCAAACAATCTATTTTTCATTCTCCTCTGCCGCCACTCATTCTTCGTCATATAATATATAATAGAAAATAATAATAAAACAATACAAATACAAGGTAATCGATAAATTAGAAGATAAATAATTATTTTATTCAAAATATTTTAATAATAAAAATAATAACCTTTAAAACACTACTCTACATTTCGACAACATCAAAGACAATGGACATTCAGGGGAAAAGATTTGTGCGCGTTGTAAGAGGCCTCAGCATATCTCTGTACGTGAGATGCGTGAGTGTGTATGTGTGTGTGTATTTGTGTGTGTATGTGTGTGATGTGCATGTGTATATATGTACATACATAAACAAGTGTGCTTACGAATGTGTAAGTGGTCGAGTAGTGTAGAGTAGAAGTAGAGATTGCAAAACAACAACGTCACTCTACACGTGTTATTGATTTAAATATATTTATGTAGAACTCTCACTTGAGAAATTATCACACCAAATGGTAAGATACTTTACAACTTTCACAATAATTATGTATTCAACATCAACAATACACTTGTACCTTTTATTTCTCTTGTTTTCACACAACCCTTACAACTTCCTCCTCTCTTTCTCCTACACCGATTATATTATTTCACTCTTGTTTTTTTTTAATTGTTTATAATGGTGTTAGGGTGTTTCTAGTGGCATTGGAGTATATATAGTGTCTTCGAGTGCTTAAACTGATATTAGATCATTGAAAGTGGTAGTGTTGTTTAGTTCCAAGTCAGTCGTGATCAAACTGACCTATAATTAATAGTTTTCCAGCCATGACCATCACATCTTCTTTTAGTGTCCCCGAGCCACATTATCCAAAGTGTCTTATTTTTTAAGAGAGAAGAGTGTTGTTAGCGACTGATTTTACTGATGTTTCTAGCAGGTCGAGCGATCACATACGGGCTCTGTTACTAGCTTTCTTCAGCTGCTTTTTATGTTGTTTATCCTTGTTTCTTGTTTTGGACTGGATGAAGGGGCTATTCCTATAGCCATCGAACGATCAATGGGTTAATAATCCTTTTCCCAGTATTTATAGTGATACTGACATGTTTCTGGTACTGTTTGAGTGATGGTGTTAGTATTAAAGTGTTTATTGCGACATTGGAGGTTTCTAATGATGTTGGAGTGTCTCTAGTGATGTTGGAGTGTTTCTAGTCATGTTTTGAGTGTTTCTGGCGATGTTTGAGTGTCTCTGGTGATGTTGGAATGTTTCTTGTGAGGTTGCAGTGTCTCTAGTGATGATGGACTGTTTCTGGTTATCTTGGGGTGCTTTGAAGTGTTTCTGGTGATGTTAGAGTGTCTCAGGTGAGATTGGAGTGTTTCTGGTGATGTTGGTGTGTCTCTGGTAAAGTTGGAGTGTTTCTGGTGATAATGGAGTATTTCTGGTAAGGTTGGAGTGTCTTTGGTGAAGTTGCAGTGGTTTTGTGATAATGGAGTGTTTCTGGTGAGGTTGGATTGTCCCTGGGGATATTGGAGTGTCTCTGGTGATGTTGGAGTGTTTCTAGTGATAATGAAATGTTTCTGATGGTAATTGAGTGTTTCTGGTGATAAGGGAGTGTTTCTGATGATAATTGAGTGTCTCTGGTGAGGTTGGGGTGTTTCTGGTGATAATCTGGTGATGCTGGAATGTTTCTAGGGGGGTTTGAGTATCTCTTGTGAAGCTGGAGTTTTTATGCTGAGGTTGGAATGTCTCTGGTGAGGATGGACTGTCTCTGGAGATGATGAAATGTTTTCAGTGAGGTCGGAGTGTTTCTGGTGATGTTGGAGTGCTTCTGGTAACATTGAACTGTTTTAAATTTGGTGGTGATAAGATGTTTGTAGTGTTGTTGGTAATAATATATCAGTTTAGTGGAGGTTGTTGTAGTAGGTGGAGTACTAGTTATAGTGCAGTAGTAATATAGGTAGAAGATATGGTAGAAGTTGCATTTCATTAATGAGTCTAACTAGAATAGTGGCAAAAGTATGGTGGTAATATTTTGGTGTAGTGTTTGTCACAGCGATGATAATAGTTGAAAGATGATAAGATTTTATGTGGATTCATTATGTCTATAAATTCAGGTGAGGTACAGGCCAAGCAACAACTATATCTTTCCTATGAGCACAGCATTGGATATAGTGGAATTTGAATCTAAGAGAGGAGAAAGTCTGCAAAGATGGTAAAGTTTTTTCACATAAGCACAAAGCCTCAGGTTTCTCTAATTGAGTGAGGGATGAGAGATTATGGTGTACATTCTGTGCTAAATGTGTCTGAGGAAATAGAACTAGTGAGGTAATGAGACAGTAAAAGCCAGACAAGGAGGGTAAAAGGTAGAAATGAATTGTTTGAGAGAGAGAGAGATGGTGGGAGAGATGTTATATATTGCTGGTGTTGACTTTATTGTTTACTAACTACAGTGTTTCCTTTTTTTCCCTAATATTTCAACTATAGGCCCATGATGTGACAACAACAGACACAACGATCATTGCTTCTCTTCCATTTCTGAAAAAGAAGAACTGGCGGAAGAAAGATGTTTTTTTAACTCACTGCAACTAATATCATTACCACGGTTGATTTTAAAGAATCTTATCTCAACCCGCCCATCCCATGATTCCATACTATACTGTATTATTTAAACTTTCCAGAAACATCTTTCAAACCAATTGCCAATGTTTAGCGTCTTCCACTGTAAGACAATTGCTTTTGTTGTTATTACTGTGAGACATCCAAAAAAACTATCAATGCATAACCAACAAGTTCTGCGTTTTTGTCCCTTAAACATATTCACCACAACTCCAATATGAAATGACTAGAAACAATGACAGATCAGCAGTTTTGTTTTGTGTATCCCATTCATGTTTCATTTGATTTCTTTCTACATCGAAGACTTTTCTTTTTGATAAAGAAAACAAAATTCTTTTAATTTTAACCTGCCTGAGAATCTGATGAAGTTAATCCATCAATAAGAAGAAACGAACAAAATAGCATAACCATTTCATCCAAACCATTGAAAACTGAAACCTATACTTTTAAACGAGACTGATATCATTTCAAGAAGTCTTAAGACATTTGTCTTTAAAGATTGAATTTTGTAGATCTGCTAGAATCAAATATATCAGAAATATAATCAAACATGTTTGCTAAGAAAACTATCTCAGTCACTATGCAGTCTGATATTTTATAAACTTTACAAATATAATATATTTTTATCATCTGAAAACTTCACAAATTTCATAAAACTCTCAAAAAAATTTGTATAGAATGAATTTTTAAATATTTCTTCATCATCAATATTGACATTGTACTTAAAATCCTGAGTGATTTATGTTCTACAACAGTATCTCAGATCCTCAGCCATTCTGACATTCTTCAATACTTCAAATTTTCACCCAAAATATGATATTTTTTATCATTTCAGCAGTATCTCTGTACTGCTAATATTTTACCATATTACTAACTACCTCAACATTTGAAATTTCAAGCCACTTCATCTGTCACTACCTCAGTATCTTAATCTCTATTTCATTAGATTTACTGTCATTTGGTACAGAGATTCTCAACCATTTCACTAGATATAGTCTAAATCCTCAAGCGTTATGCCTGACTATAAAGATCAAGATATGAGCAAGTCTCTTAATGGCAAAGATGATTTGTTTCCACCAAGTCGATTCGATGAATTGATGGTGGCATTTACAGAACTTGATGATGAACAAAGTGGATACTGTGATATGGACACAATGATGTACATTTTAAGGAATTTCAGAAGTGGTCTGAAAGAGTGGGAACTTCCTGTTGTCCGTTCTCTCCTCAAGGCTTATGTTGATGATCAGGATAGAGTTGTATATCTGGATATATGTCCATTGCTTACACAACTCTTGAACAAAAGACTTTGGGAAGGGGGCAGTTATCTTGCCACTCCTGAACGTAATAAGAAACCTGAGAATGAGAAAAAAGATGCAAAGGAATCATCACAAACTAAAGAGACAGTTCCATCGAAGAAAAATGCTATTTTGTAAAATGTAATTTTAAATAAATTCACTAACTTACTACTAATGTATATCATTTGTTGCTCTTGCTCTTGTATATATGGTACTAATTAGCAGTGATATAATACCTTAACTGGGTACCGTGGCACCAGTATTGCATTTACTGTATTTGTATTTTAGCTACAGGGGTTGGACAAAATAATGGAAACATCTTAAAATTTCAAACAAATTAATTTTAATATGGGGTAGGACTGCCTTTGACAGTAATTACAGCTTGAATACTTCGAGGTATGGACTTGTACAAAGTTTGAATTGTTTCCAAAGGAATTTTTGTCCATTCTTCAGTTAAAACAGTCTCCATTTCTTGTAGTGATGATGTTTTTCTAAAAAGCACCATAAATGTTCAATAATATTGAGATCTGGGGACTGTGGTGGCCAGATAAGATGTTCAACTTCACTAGAATGTTCCTTGTGCCATTCAGTAACAACTTTAGCTGGTGCATTATCATCCTGAAAGATTGCATTTCCCTCCGGAAACAGTTCCGCAACCATAGGATGAATTTGATCAGATAAAATGTTTAAATAGTCTTGACTATTAATT
>NC_069000.1:29271751-29288385 GCF_001194135.2 Octopus bimaculoides | reverse complement strand
AAGGATGACTTGTCCGAGAAAATAACATTCTTCCACTGCTCTAGGGACCAATACTGTAGGTTTTAACTCCACTCTAAATGCATTGCAACATTTGTTTTTGAAAGTAATGGTTTTCTGATTGCAGCCCTCCTGTGAAATCCGGCTTTGTGCAGCTCCCGGCAAACAGTTTTTGTGGAAACTGGGTTATCCAGGTGGTCGTTAAGCTCTGCAGTAATTCTGGGAGCTGTACTTTGGTGATCCTTTCTAACAATTTGTGTAAGAGTCCGATGGTTCCTATCTGAAAGTTTTGGTTTTCTTCCAGAGTTTTGTTTCAATGAGGAGGTTTTTCCCTCTTTCTCAAAGGCTGTCATTTCTTTTCAAAACAGTACTTCTTGATACACCAAACATTTCAGCTGTTTTCGTTACGCTAGCACCTGCCATGCAAGCACCAACAATTTGAGCTCTTTGAAAGTCCAATAGATCTATCATTTTAACGAATTTTAGTTACCTTTTTCTGATGATATCTGAAAAGAAACAGCAATTTTAGCAAAACATATTAAGCAACACTAATAATAAATCAAAAAAACATAAAAATAACCAAGCTTTTTGTGGTTTTATAGACATTTCAAAATTATGGTGCTAGGTGTTTCCATTATTTTGTCCAACCCCTGTATATACTCTGGAGTGTAGTACAAGAAGAACATGTTTTAAAACAATTTTCCCTGCAGAAGCAGGTATTGGCTTTGCAGGTCTCATTGACTGTCCTCCATTTAGCTCTGTATTCTACATCCACCTCATGAATCTCCTTACTTTCATTTCCTCCTTCATCATCATCATCATTAATCATGTCTTTTTCAGTCTTCCCCACTTCCTCTACTTCCTTTCACGTTCATTTTCATCACTTCTCCCATTCAGTTGCTTTCATCCTCTCTCAGTTTATAATCCAACCATTCATCCCATTTTTTTTACACATCCATCACTGGCTTTTATCTCATAATCTTGTGCAATTTATTGTTTGTCCTCTCTCTCTCTCTCATACTTTATTCATTCACTGAACCTTTCTAATTTAACATCTTTCCAGCTTTCTGCGTTACTCTACATTCATTACCTATGTCTCACTCATAAATCCTAGCACTTTTCATATCCTCACACATGCAACATAAACCTTTCCCTTTACTTTCAGTGCACATCTCTCCTCATTGCTAATATCACTCAGAACTTCTTTCATGCACATCTCACTTCACACTTAGCAACTGCTGCTAAGTCTGAAGTGTCTTCTCCATTCAACATATCTCCTAGGTAGTAATGTTTTCACACATTACTTTTTTATACCATTTCCAAGATTCAGCTCAATATTCCTTCCCTTTTATAGATCCCTTTCTACATACCTTACACACTTAAATGTAGCTGTTACATTATTCTTTTATTCTTTTACTTGTTTCAATCATTTGACTTTGGTCATACTGGTGTACCGCCTTTAGGTGAGCAAATCGACCCCAGGACTTATTCTTTGTAAGCCTAGTACTTATTCTATCGGCCTCTTTTGCCGAATCACTAATGTTACGGGGATGTAAACACACCAGCATCAGTTGTCAAGTGATGTTGGGGAGACAAACACAGACACACACACATATATATATATGACAGGCTTCTTTCAATTTCTGTCTACCAAATCCACTCTTGATCAGCCTGAGGCTATAGTAGAAGACATTTGCCCAAGGTGCCATGCAGTGGGACTGAACCCAGAAACCTGTGGTTGGTAAGCAAGCTACTAACCACACAGCCACTCCTGCGCCATTAGTTAATAACTCTCACACTTCATTACATTTTTAGCAAACCCAGCAGTGCATGTTGTACATTTATTGAAGTTTACTCTAATACCTCTCCTTTACACTCACTCAACCACTTCCCTTTTTCATCCACTTCAGTACATGCTTTATCACTTGCTATCACCTTCATCTTTTCCATATCTACCTTCATACCTTTTACCTCCTCATACTTCTTCCATCTTCTTATTTCCTACTTCAATCCATCCTTACTATCTACTCTTAACATTAGATTGCCTGAGTATAGCAACTGCCATGCTAAACTCTCCTTTATGCTTCAAGCCAGCTCCTCCATCATAACTACAAATAGCAGCTAGTTTAATATTGACCCTTTGATGCACACCAAACTTCATTCAAACTCACTGCTGTTCCTATGCTTTACTCACTCATACATCAACATCACTATTGTAACAAACCACAGTTTAGCCCATGGTGTCTTAATTGGGTGCCAATATTTAACTATAAAATACAGATATCAGAACTAGGTAGTATAGAACTATTTAGGATTGGTTAACTGTTTTAGGTTCTTCATGGCTGCAGTTTCAATTGATGTTCTTTTGCTCCAATTCAGTTCTAGCAGACATGTCCAAAGGCATTCCAGCCATGACATGCTTTTTTCTTTCTTTCTTTTGATACTACACACTCTGAATCTATCCTTTGTTTTCAGGATACCAAGTTGGGGTCAAAAGTTTTTTTGTATTTCAAGCTTTAATTAATAGTTCAGACAAATTACATACAAAAAGTGTTTATTTATCAAAATATATGTCATATTCTATTCTTTGCTGCCGTCATTATTGCAGAAGCTCAATTTCACACTCAGACTATCTGGCTGGTTTAGAGGCAAAGTCTCGCTGCATCCATTTATTGAACCTCTGTCCATGCAAGAAATGAGCTGTGACTCAGAAGAGGTGCAAGGTCTGAACTGTAGGCATGGTGAAGCAGCACTTACATCCCCTCAAATTTGTGCTTGGTCACATTGGCAGTGTGTGCTGGGGCATTGCCATGTTGTAGGAGTGCATGTCTCCAATTGACCAGTGCTGGGTAGCAGGCTTTCAAAACATATACTCACTGCAGATGTTGAGCATAAAGATTAACATTCACAAAATGACTATCTGGGACAGCTCAAAGTACAACATCCCTTTGAAATTCCACCAAACACACATGACCTTGTTTGACAACCGGTTCTGAAGTCTGTCTGGAATGAAGCCACTGATTTCTTGTATTAGGATTACAAAAACAGATCCATTTTTCATTGCTAGTTTGGTACCAAAAATGGGCATCTTGAAGATTTGCCAATAATTGTTTGCAAATGTTCACACATTGTTGAGCTTGGTCAGTTCATGAGGAGCTTCTCGACATCTCTTCACAAAGCCAAGCTTATGGAGTGTTGAGGATGTGCTTTGTGAAGGACCAAGTTCTGCCAACAATGTGCATGTGCTTGGCTGTTCAACCATTTCAAGTGAAGCCTCATCTTCCATAACAGGTCTCCCTGACCTTGGCTTATGTTCAAGACTGTCACTTTCCTTGAAATGTCTGAAGCAGTCTTGTACCACATGTTTGTTGAATTTCTTTTGCTGCTACCTTTGCATTTAGACCATTTTTCCACAGGCAACATAAAAAATGGCTCTAATTGCAATTGTTTTCACCACTCATTATCAAAGCTGTAAAATAAACAATAAACAAATCAACAATGATTGGACAACAAGTTTATCAAATTAATGATATAGCATGGAGATACAAGTTGCCAAAGATCATCAGTGAAAATCCTCAAAAAGTTTTGACTCACCTGGTAGTAGGCTGTAATTTGAAGGAGATTTGGGTGCTATTTCTAGGAGGTTAAGTAAGCAAACCGATTATATATATATGTATGTATATATATATATATATGGTGCACCAGCATGACCGCAGCCACTTGGCTGAAACACATAAATAAATAAATAAATATATATATATATATATATATTCATGTCTGACTACTATAAAGTAGCGTACTTATAGACAGCAATCTTGATGTTTTGAAGCCAGTTTTTTGTTTTCTCAGACTCCTTTTGTGAGCTTGGCAAATGTGGAGGATGCTTGTCCAATTTGCCTGTTGATCTCAGGGTCAAGGGAGAGGTCATCAGTGATGGTAGAGCTGAGATAAGTGAACTGATCTGGACGTCCTGAGATGGGAGGAGGCTGCAAATGATTGCCCACACTGGAGACACACTGCAAAAGGGGATGAAGAGAGCGGAAAAAAAACAGGAACTCATCACCAAAGAAAAGCACACTTGTGCGATTCCCATGTGGGCCTGTACACCCACAACAGACACTGCACCATCATCAACAGCTGACATGATTTCTTCAGGTGCAGATCCCTGGCCTCTTGAGACCAACAGATGCCTACTACTACTAATATATATGTATATATATACACAGTAGTACCTCAGTTTTTGAACAACTCTGGCCATGAATAAATCGTGCTTTATATATATATATATATATATATATATATGCATGTATACAAGAGGGTGCTGAAAAGTTTCTGACTTAATGAGTATCGCAAAAGGCCTGGTTGGAGGCCCAACTTTCCAAGTTCTTTTGCAGGACTTAGAAGAACTGAAGGACCACTGCAATAAATGTTTGATTCAAAGAGGGGAATTAGGTGAATAAAATCATAATTAACTGATCCTCCTGTATTTTCTTTTACCCAAATCCAGGAACTTTTCAGCAGCTCCTCATGTGTATATATCATTATTATCATTTAATATCCGTTTTCCAGGCTAGTATGGGCTGGACAGTTTGACATGGAGCTGGCCAGAGTTCACTTGTCTGTTGTTGCATGGTTTCTACAGCTGGATGCCCTCCTTAATGCCAGCCAGTTTGCAGAGTTCTGGGTGCTTTTCACATGCCTCTAGCACAGGTGTGTATATGCAGCACTGGCATGAGTGCATTTTATGTGACACCTGCACCTGTAAAAGACAAGCCTGTATGTAGGGGTGACAGTGGTTTTACTTGGCTTGCTGCGTCTTCTCAAGTACAGCAAATTGCTACAACTCCTGGACCCTTGTCGTTTCCTCAGTGAAGCCTAACATCCCAAGATCCTTTCTCACCACTTTGTCCCATGTCTTCTTGGGTCTACCTCTTCTGCAGGTTTCCTCCACAATTAGAGCTTGGCACTTCTTTATGCAGCTGTCCTCATCCATGTGCATCACATAACCAAAATAGTGCAGTCTTCTTCTTGCACACAACATTTGATGCCTCTTATACCCAGTTTTCCTCTTAAATCATTTATTTTCTGTCATATGTGCACAATGACATTACTCATCCAGTGGAGTATGCTAGCTTCAGTTCTTTCAAGCCTTCACAAGTCCTCTGTAGTCAAAGCCTACATTTCACAGTCATGTAGCATAGCTGTACGTACACAGGCATCATACAATCTGCCTTTCACTCTGAGGGAGATGCTCTTAGTCATCAACAAAGGTAGAAACTCTCTGAACTTTACCCAGCCCATTCTTATTCTAGCAACTACACTTTCAGAAATTCCTCCTTTGCTGCTAACTTGGTCACCTAGGTAACAGAAGCTATCTACTACTGCTGTTGATCCTGTTGAGCATTTGAGGGAGTCTATTGCCAGCACATTTTCACTGCTTATTGTACCCGCACATTTGACACACACAAAGACTAGTTTCTCTGTTAACCTTACTGTGATACTGCTACATCTCTTATGTGCCCGAAGCTTGCACTGGGTACAATGTATGGAGTTTCTACCAACAGCCTTCTTATATATTGAGTAGGGCCGTCTCCCTGAAGGGACTTGTGATTTGTCTGTTTTCCTACTTACTAAGACTTTGGTTTTTGCTAAATTAACTCTAAGGCCCTTAGATTCCAAGCCTGAAATTTCTTTCACACCTGAAATTTCTTCTCTATGCCAGGTAGTAATTTATCTATAAGAACAAGGTCATCAGTGTAGAGGAGCTTCCAGGGGTAGCCAGGACTAAGAGAAAGAAGAGGGGGATGAGAACTAATCCTTGGTGAACTCCTACTTGTACACTGAATTCATTGCCAACCTTCACTTTACTAACAACATCCCTGTACATAACTTATACAGCTCTCTCTAACCACTCATCTATCCCTAGCTTCTGTATTGACCTCCAGATGAGAGAGCTGGGAATCCTGTCAAAAGCTTTCTCCATGTCAACAAACACCAAATACAGAGATTTAATTTTGGCTAAATACTTCTTCTGCAGTTCCCTAACCAGGAATATAGCATAATCATGTTCCTACCTGGCACAAATCTGAACTGCATCTCATCTACGCTAACTCTCTTCCTAATTAATTGAGCTATGACCCTTTCAGTGACTTTCATCACCTGGTCCAGCAATTTGATGCTTCTGTAATTATTTCTGTCTAAGGCATCACCTTTGCCTTTGTAGCAGTTGACTATAATGCTGATACACTTCCCCTGTAGACAACCTGGTTAACTTCAACACATAGAGTAGCACTTGATCAGCTAAGAAAAATTATGTAATAAAAACCACAAATCTTGTTAAATACAGCTACACAGGGTTTCAAATCTGCTTTTTAACCTTTTCATTTCTGTATTTATTTTGAGATGCTTAGTGTTTCTCTCAATTATTTTAGATATAACAAAGAATTTGTAAAATAACTTAGTTATTAAGTTAGTGTTAGGAACATTAATTGTGACTAAGGTTTAGTGGAAGATTTTAATTCAAAACCTGTGAAAACAAGATATGTGTACTACAGAGCCGGTTTCAGTCGGGTTGGTAACAAAAGGGTTAAGTTGATTACATTTAAACAAGAGATACTGATCTCCCTTGAGTGTTTCCTTTGTCTTCTTCCTTATCAGTATCCCTTGTTTAAATGTCATCTGCTTGAAAAAGCAACTGATAAACAGTCTTGTTCTTGGCTTGAAAAATGGCGAAATAAGTTAATGTTTTGACTAGGAAATGCTGGGCAGCTGTATTTAACAAGATTTGTGGTTTTTCATTATAACTAACACACATGTGCATACATACATCGATACATATGTAGATACACACATATCATCCTCATCATCATTTAAGGTCCTTTTCCATGCTGGTATGAGTTGGACAGTTTTACAGGAGCTGGCAACCCAGAGGACTGTATCAAACTCCAATATCTGATTTGGGGTGGTTTCAATGGTTGATTTTATGTGAAACTTGCACTAGTGAGACCAACATGTGACTCACAAGACATGACTCAATGAAGTGAATTGGCTTTAGGCCATGTGATGAGAGGCTAAATCATGATAGAAGAACAAGAACAGGTGTCTTGCTGTAGGGAGATATATAGCTATCCGAGTTGGATAATAAAGAGGATGGTGGTGAAGATGTATCAGGGTATGCTTTCAAGTTATTGTCCATAAGAAAAGTGGTCTGGGTAGATAATTGAGTTTATGGGAGATTGGCAGATGGACAGAGATGAGGATAGAGGGAAATGCAATGAGTGGTGAACTTGGTGCAGTATGATCATTCATAAATATCATTTAGAGGGGAAGGTAGACAAAGTAGATGTAGGTCAGGGAGATAATAAGTGGTTGTAAAGATGGTGTGAAGTGTGTGGGAGTACTGTGCAAGAAAGATGCACACTGCCAGGGACTAAATCAGAGATAAATAAGGGTGGAAATAGTGGAAAATGAATCGAGGTAATGGGGGAAGGGTTGCTGTTGGCAAAATGAATGAGTATACAGGTGAAAGGGGAAATAAGAAAGTAAGGGATGATACTGAGAATGTGTGAGAAAAAAAGAGGTGGTTCCAGGGAGGATGAGCTGTGTTGGTAGTCTATGAAATATATGCAGTTCTGTTCTTATAATTACAACAGCTGAAAGATTAGTGCCTTAGTCAGCAGAGTGATGGAGGGAGTGGATGTTAGAAAGATGAATTGTGGGAGAGATGGGCATTAGGAGAATGGATTGTTGCGGTAGAGGTTCATTAGAGACAAATTGGGTGCAGGGGCTCAGACATAAGCAACATGCTTTTAGGGCCTCATTTTTACTTGGACGGATTTTCTTGAGCAGAGCCAATCATCTTCCTCCTTTGTTATCTCCTCCATGAGGCTCAGTTTTTCTCTCAACAATCTGTACTTTGTCATATATGCACACTGATGTTGTACATCCAGTGGACTATGCTAGCTTTGTTTCTTTCAAGCCTATGCATATTTCCTCTATTCACAGCACATTTCACTATCATGCAGCAAAGCTGTTCATGTACAAGCATCATCATACAATCTGCTTTTCCTCTGAGAGAGAGATGTTTTGTTGCCAACAGAGCTAATAGTTGTCTAAACTTTCTCCATCCTATTCTTATCCTAGCAATTATACTTTCAGAACATTCTCCTTTATTACTAATTAGGTCACCTAGGTAACAAAAGCTATCCACTACCTGAAGGAAGTGTTTCATAGCATTTGAGAAAATCTGTCTTGTATGTCCTTAATGTTTATTGCTCCTGTGCATCTTTCACATATAAAGACCACTTTTGCTGTTAATCTTTTGTGTGTCCATTTATAGCTTGCACTGGGTATGCCATATGGAATTCCTACTTACACCTTTCCTTCATATAAAGCAGGGCCATTTATTGAGGTGAAAGGAGTCATGTCTATTTTCCTGCTTGCTAGAACTTTGCAATTTGGTAAGATAACTGTATAGTCCTTTGTGTCTACGTTTTGTTTTTATGCCTGATATTTCTTCTCTAGTTCTATTACAAACTCTACTGTGAAAATGAGATCATCAACATAAAGCAGTTCCTCAGTGCAGTCAATTTTAAATTTCTCTGTTCTGGCTGGAGAACAATAAAGAATAGGAGGAGACTGAGAATCAAGCCTTGGTGAACTCCTACCTGTATTCATCACTAACTCTCGTGACAGTACTGCTGTACATGGCTTGTGTGGTTTTCACAATCCATTTGCCCACTCCTAGCCTCTTTAGAGACCAGCAGAGGACTTTGTCGGAGGTTTTCACCAGGTCAATGAATTCTGAGTCCAATGGTTTACTTGTAGCAAATACTTTTGCAGTTGTTTTAGTAAGAAGATGCATTCTCCTCAAAACAAAACCAAACTGCCTTTTATCTTGTCTAATTTTGTTCTTAATTAGTTGGCCTATAACTCACACTTTAATTTTCATGACCTGGTCCAGCAATTTGATATCACTGCAGTTACTTCTAAGGCATCTCCTTTACCCTGTATATAATGCTGCTTCACCAGTCATTGTGTATGACACCTTTCTGATTAAATATACAGGTGACTTGGCCATATCCTATTCTGCCAAATATTTTAAGCATCTCAAAGGTAATTCCTGATTTGTTAAGTAAGGTGGTGAGCTTTCAGAATCATTAGAATGCCAGGCAAAATGCTTAGTGGCATTTCATCCATCTTTACATTCTGAGTTCAAATTGGTCAACTTTGCCTTTCATCCTTTCAGGGGTTGATAAAATGATAACCAGTTGAGCACTGGGGTTGAGGTAATCGACTTACTCTCTCCCCGAAAATGCTGGCCTTGTGCCAAAATTTGAAATCAGTATTTGTTGAGTATTTCATAGATTTCACCAAAACTTTTACCAATTATTTTGCAGGATGGACTCAATGCATATTATGTCATTAGTACAAATGATGTTGTCTACCTGGATACAGAGTCTCCTGTATTTTGTACAAATCATTTTTGATTTAAAATTACTTCTCTCTTTGATGGGTTGTTTTCACTGCAACTTGCAGAGTCCATATGTCTTCCAAACATTCTGCTCTTGTTTTTATAAATCAGGATATTTTTGCTTTTTAGCCATTTGTACATATTTTCTTCTCCATCTGTTGATGTGTGCAGTTGACTGTAAGGCCTTGATACAAATATGTAATCCTGTTGACCATACTTATAACAAACATATATCAGTCTCTACAGATGTATTTAACACTTTTATGCACAACAGAATAATGCAATATAATCTTAACAATGAAAGAGTTGAGATTTCTACGAATTTTTAGGAAAAACATTCAAATTTAGCAGAATAGCCAATACGAAGACAATTTTACATGCCTCCCTCTCAATAAAAACAAAAAAAATTGCCAAAATACTTTAAAATTAAAGAGAGCAATTTATGTTTAGTCTGTTTAAACCATATCTGAAAAGATGTTTTTTATTCTGTTTACACATATCTAGAAGGGCAGACTATATCCTGCTTGTGTGAAGGTTTGTGGTTAGGGTATTTGGCTCACAATTGCAAAGTCATGAGTTCAATTCCTGGTGCAATACGTTGTGTCCTTGAGTAAGATATTTTATTTCATGTTGCTCCAGTTGACTCAGCTGGCAAAAATGAGTAGTACCTATATATATTTCAAAGGGCCAGCTTTGTCACACTCTATGTCATGCTGAATCTCCCTGTGACCTACTTTAAGGGTACCATGTCTGTGGAGTGCTCAGCCAGTTGCACATTAATTTGACAAGTAGGCTGTTCTGTTGATCAGATCAACTGGAACCCTTGTCATTGTAAGTGACAGAGTGCCTATATATCCTGCTCGTTTATACATATTTTCTGAAAAGAGAGCAAAAAAAAAAACTATTCTTGTTTATATATTTAAGACTTATTGACAATGTGGATTTTCACCCAAAAATCTCACATATTTTAAATGAGCCAGCAAAGCCTTTATGAGACAATGATAATGTTTTATCTTTTTAGTATATAAAACCGAGTGTATATTTCATTTTGTTGGCTACAGTTTTGCACCTACATAACTAATTTTTATACTTTGCAATGAGACACATATTTTCAAGAAGTTGATCATTGGCTATGTGACTTTTTCTATAAATCAGCGCCAGAAACTGCTGCTAATGCATTTATATTTTCGTAGTTTTACATTCGACTCCTTTTCAGGCTTATATGAGTTGGATGGTTTCTGTTGGTGTAATTGTTTTTACATATGAATGCTCCTCCTATTGCTAGTCACTCAACTCAATCATGCTAACCTAATCACAACGAATGATTAGAACCTGGAGTTATGCCCCTTGACTAGCAAACTAGTTGCAGTTGTAAGGTTTGATTCCAATACTATTTGTTTAGAAGACTGTCAACGTATCCTTACAGCTGTCTCTGATAACAGTTAAGGTATATTCGCAATACAGGCTATAAATAGCTAATTATTGTTTAAACCTAGGTCAGTCCTAATTCTGCAGATCTATGACCGAAAGTGCTCCATTCAGAACTATACTGATTTATGACTACATTCTAAGATTAAAACTAATGAAATATTTACTGTATAACCAGTAACATAATCTGTTGAAGCTTTCATGACAATTTTAAACACTTCTCTGTTCATTAAACAGAATTTCTCAGTGAATATGTTTTGATTTAGCAACAATGTTAAAGACTTAGATTTTGTTCATTGTCCTTTAAACTCATTTCATGTAATCTATAGCTTAGTTTTACACCACAATCTGGCCCTTGGGTATACTACTTTTTGTGGCATGTATTGTGTTGCAAACTTCTGCACCAAGACTCTGCTTTTAGAGTACCTTGCTCACTTTCTTCCGCTCTCCATCTCAGAAGCCCTGTCGAGAGTAAGAACACTAAATTTCCTCCTATGACTAGGGCATTAATTTTTTTTTTAATCTGACCCATTACAGACAAATACTTCAATTTCACTTTACTTAATACTAAAAAGTCAAGAAAAAGTGAATGATTCCACTTTAGCAACAATCAATGATTATCTAAATATCTTGTGTCTTACAGACACCCCAAAGGACCCAGTGCAGATGAGGCTCTTTAGCTGCTCATCTATACAAATCCTGCTTCTTGATAACTACAGGACTTGTGTCACTTGTTGTACCAAACCAATACAAGTTTAAAGGATGAGAGAGTGGGGTTGGCTCTGCACAAACCATGCCAAGGCAGCAGAGGTCTATAATAATAACCTCTTGTTGACTTCTAGGGTAATTAATTATATCAAGAATGAAGTTCACTGAGCCAATAAAGTTAGCTACAAATAAAATGAAGGTGTCATTTATTCAGTGGATGGAAACAGATGAACTGAAAATAGAATGAAACAAAGAATGATATAATTATTAATCAAATCAAAACGAGTAAATGAAATAACTGCTCAATAAGTGAGAGACCTTATAAAGTAAGTAGACTAAAACTCATTGTTGATCATCATCATCAGCATCTAACATCTGTTTTCCATGCTGGCATGGGTTGAATAGTTTGATGGGAATTAGCAACACTGGAAACCGTGCCAGGTTCCATTGTCTGTTTTGGCATGGTTTCTACAGCTGGATGCCCTTCCTAATGCCAACCACCTTACAGAGTGTACCGGGTGCTTTTTATGTGGTACAATCACCAGTGCTTTTTTCGAGACACCAGCACTGACAGGGTTACCAAGTACCTTGCAAGACAAAAACACCTCAACTGTGATGGGAGAATAGTATTGAGGGGATGTGGCTTTGTGCTAGTTGAGAGATATGAGGCATAGAAGGGACAGATATAGGTGTCTTGTTGTAGAGTAAATATGTAGATATACCAGTTGGAAAACAAAGGAGAATAAGTTAGAGAGTAAGATAAAGAGGGCGATTGTGAGAGAGATTATGGTGAAGATGTGTTGGTACATGCCTTTGAGAGACATTGGGGTGAGGTGAGAACATAAAAGGTGATATAGAGGCTTGAGCTAAGTGAGTGAGCAGAATGATATGACTGTAGCAAATGATGGAGAGAAATATAGGAGAAGCTCAGAAGCAGCGTTTGCAGTAGATATGTGAGAGCATTGAGAGTGATAGCAGGCAAGTGAGAAGTTGATGATGGAGAGCAGTGCAAGGAGGAGAGACAAGGCAGAGAAAAAAGATGATTGGTGGAGGCAGTAAGCAAAGGAAGAAAGGTAATTGAGAAAGTCAGCTGGGTGTAGTATGTGTCCATTCTGCTCTCAGGTGATAGAGGAAGTGATGGATGTTAGAGGATGAAATGTGAGGGAGAGGGTTGACTCGGCAGAGAGGATGGATGTAAGCAGTACCAAGGTAGTTTTTGGATATATATCAATTCTGCAGTAGTGGACAAATCTTCTTGAATACAGCAAGGCACCAAATATCTTGATCTTTTGTCATCTCCTTTGTAATGCACAGTGTCATCAGATCAGCCTTCAATACTTCGTCCCATGCTTTTCTGGATCTTCCTCTTCCACAAGCTCCATCCACTTTTGGAGATAAGCACTTCTATATGCAACTGTCCACATCCATATGCATCACATGACCAAACCAGCACAGTCTTCTCTCCTGCACACTGCATTTAATTCCTCTTAGACCTAACTTCTCTCTCAAAACACTAGCTCTCTGCCACACATGTATACAGACATCACATCTCCAGTGGAGCACACTAGCTTCATTTATCGCTAATGTTCTCATGTTCTTTAAATTCAGGACCCACATCTCACTACCATGCAGTATTGGTGTTCATATACATGCATCATACAATCTTCCTTTCATTCTCCGAGTGAGAAGAAGATAATCTCTCTCACAATTGCTCTCTTTATCTTACTCTCTAACCCACTCTCATTTCCTTTCCAACTGGTATATCTATGCATTTATTTTATAACCAGATACCTATATCTATCCCTTTTAAGTGAGTTTTTAGCCCACTAATTTAATATAATGTTCGGTCATTCTTTGACAGCTGTTAGAATCAATCCAGTGAGGAACAACAACTCGTGTGAGATTGTGAAGACTTCATGTATATGAGGGATTTATTTCGATGCAGTATGAGAGTATTTACACAGTGTTTACATTATCATTCAATAGAACAGAATGGAATTTGAATAAGGGAATGTTTACGTCTTGCCGTATTCCATGACTGGTGAACACCATAGCTAGTTGCATGCAGCGTGTGGGAGAAGAAAGAGAGTGTGACATGGCCGTACATGTTTTTTATAGGTAGGTAACAAGTGCCATTTAGTTGCTAGCGATGCAACAGGGCAATAACTATAGATGACTCCCATTGAAACATGATATCACTGATTCAAATAAGGTTGCCTACACCTTCTATACTTCAAATCTCTCAACTAGCACAAAGTCACACCCCACTCAATACTATTCCCCCATATCACTTAAGGTGTTTTTGTCTTGCCAGGTACTTGGTGACTTTTGGTTGCCAACAGAAGTAAAATCTCTCAGAACTTCCTTCATTCTAGTCTTACTCTAGCAAGTTCACTTTCAGTATATCCTCCTCCACAGCTAATTAGGCCACCTAGACAGCAGAAATTATCTACTACTTCTAGAGAACCTCCTGGGCATTTGAAGAAATCAATTTTCTGTAGACTTTATAGCTCCTGTCCAATTTCTTGCTTACTAAGATCTTGAGTTTTGCTAATTTCTCCTTAAGGCCCTTTGATTCCAGGTTTTGCTTCCATACCTGGAATTTCTTTTCTTGTTCTGTTACACATTCTACTATGAGGGCAAGATCATCAGCATTTAGTAGTTCTCGTGGGATTCCAGTCTTAAATTCCTCTGTTATGGACTGGAGGATAATGATGAATAGAACAGAGCAGAGGACCAAGCCTTTGCGAACACCTACCTGTACACGAAATTCGTCATTACTCATAGCTAACTCTTACCTTACTAATAACATCCCTGTATATGACCATTCACAAGCCATTCATCTACCCCTAGTTTTCTCAGAGATCACCATATCACAGAGCAAGGTACTTTGTCAAAGGCTTTCTCCAGGTCAATAAACGCCAATTCTGCTCCTAATTAATTAGTCTATAACTCTCTCCATAACTTTCATCACCTGGTCCAGCAATTTGATGCCTCTATAATTACTTCTATGTAAGGCATGTATCTTACACTTGTAGGAGCTGACTACGATGCTGCTACATCAGTCACTGGAGATTATGCCTTTGCGAATAACCTGGTTTACTATGCAGGTGACTAGACCGCTTGCAATGGGGAACATATTGCAGTTGTTTCTGCAGCATTGGAACAAATTTTCCTAAAAGCTGTACACGATAATATCCATTGTGATGCTATAGCTACTAGAATTAATGGCTAGAAGCATGGTGGCTTGGCTATTGTATGATGGTGAAAACTATATTCGAAATAGCCCTAAATGTCAGATTAAACCCATACCAAAAGTTACTGAGCATACAAGCCTTTATACCATCTAGCATTGAATGGTCAGACTGCATTATTCAGAAAGGTTTTCTGAGCAATTTGAATCCTTTGAGGCCTATTTTTCAAGGTTTTTACTCACTTACCTCTCAATTATCCATGCTGAAAGGAAGCAAAACTCTTTAGCATTGATGAGATATCAGATACAAGCACTTTCAACAATGTCTTTGGGCATTGAGTTGCATGGAAACCCCACTAGTGCTGGTGGCATGAAAAGAAAGCACACAGTACATGTAAAGTAATTGATGTTAAGAAAGGCATCTGGCAGTAGAGTCCATGCCAAATAAACACTGGAGCATGATACCATCCTTGGGCATATCGAATCCTGTCAGACTGTCCAACCCATGCCAGCATGGAAAAATGGATGTTAAATTATGATGATGATGTGTGTGTGTGAGAGAGAGAGAGGGAGCGTGTGTGCATGAGTGTGGATACTTTGCTTGTCCTCACTTTAAACAAAATGTTACTAATGAAGACATTCTTTTTTTTCATATTATGGTAGGTTGCTCTGTGCTTTTGAAAATCAGGGGAATGTAAAAACCCTTGATCTGATAAGACAGGTGAAAGTTGGTGGCAAGGAGAGGAACTGGTTTAAAAATCCTGCTTCCAATCAATTCATATTCAAACCAGGCTAACATGGAAAAGAAAAAAAAAGAAGCAAAGAAAAAACAGACATTAAAATGTACAGTCATATCCGTGTGTATTTATAGTACTGCTGTTGCAGTAGGTCAATAAAGACTTTTTTGGCACTATTCGATCAAAATGGAAACCAGAGTTTCATTATTATGAAACAGCTTATCTACAGATGGAAGTTTACTTAAAATATAAACAAAAACTCATTTACATAGTGATACGAGGTTGGCAGCTCAACACCAATTGCTACAGTGTGCCAAATTAACATAGATTATGAATAAAGACCTCATAAACCTAGTTTCAGAGTAAGACATACATATGTGACAACTCTATATGTTTATTTATTCATAAATGTATTGCTATTCTAGTAATTAACTTCTACTAAATACAGCGTAATTATGTCAGTGACAAAGTCATAAGTGCCAAGAAATATTTTCCCAGTTTATTGAATATATGGTTATCTCCCTTGTATTAACAGCAATCACAAGACTGCACTACATGTAATATTCACAAAATAAAGTGAAAATGAATGTAACGACGTTTGTACACGGCGACAGTTTTACCACTACATATGCTTTGAATGGTTATCATTATTACTTTTCAGTTTCAGATATAGTCGTTTCATTTCTAGACTAGAAGCATTTCTACTGACATCAGTGAGAGTGCATCTCTTTTCTCTTATAGGAAAGTTGGTTATACATCATTAGATGTATACCTGACTTTCCTAAATAAAATTATGAAATATATAACGGAACGCTGAACTCCAGACTATCATCTTATACAACATTTATTCAGTTGGTAAATATATACATCTTTAGTTCTTGTTGTTACAGCTTCTGTGTGTATGAGTATAGTTGTTGGGACGTTGTTCTGTAGTTGTAAGCGAGCTGTCGAGCGTAAGTCCGAAAGATGTAGAGAGACAGCAAAAACACGTCCATGCTATATTGCTGGCCAGCAAGAAAGAGAAAGATTAAAGCGGGAACGCTTGGCTGTTTAATTCCACGCATGCGTGAGACCACGCATGCGCACGGCGTTACTACAG
>NC_069000.1:29270482-29271058 GCF_001194135.2 Octopus bimaculoides | reverse complement strand
GCACAAGTGTGTGTGTGAGAAAAAAAAAACACAAACATAGTAAAAGTGTCTGTAGAGACAAAAAATCCAGTTCGTACAAGAGTCCCACAAGGAGATAGAATGTCCGTACTCAGGAAGTCGTGGTCGGTGAGCAGAGCTGTAGATGAGCATCAGATGCTAGTTGTGACCGTTTACCTGTTACGGAATATTCTATGAAAGTTTACACAAGGAAAATTTGGTCTGTTGATCGTGAGTGGAAAACATCCACTCTAACAGAGTCGACAAAACCGAGTGTGTTGATATGGTGTGTCCCTGGTGGTGGGGTTGTTGGCGCACGACATTGTGGTAGACAGTACATTGATGAAGACGTCGGCGCAGGAACTGCTATAGCTGTGTTCTGTACGTGTGGTGGTAATGGGTCAGTTGAAACTTGGCGACTTCGGGGGGAATGCTTGTAGTTGGTAGTAGTAATTGTTGTCGTCACAGTGGTAATCTTGGTTGAACAAAGCTGGTGGCGAAAAGGCTGTTTGGTGATGAGTGTTTGAAGAGGTGCGCTTTTACAGACAATCGACAGACAAAATCTCTGTACGGCCATTA
>NC_069000.1:29264891-29268518 GCF_001194135.2 Octopus bimaculoides | reverse complement strand
CACCACAACTGATGCTTCTTATGTTCAGCTTTTCTCTCAAGATACTTAGACTCTGACGGGTATGCACACTGACATTACACATCCAACGGAGCATACTGGCTTCATTCCTTGCAAGCTTACGCATGTCCTCAGCAGTTACAGCCCATGTTTCACTGCCATGTAGCATGGCTGTTCGTACACATGCGTCATACAGTCTGCCTTTTACTCTGAGTGAGAGTCCCTTTGTCGCCAGCAGAGGTAAGAGCTCTCTAAACTTTGCCCTAAGAATTCTCAGTCATCCAAACCACCACAATCAACAGGCGTGAAAACAGGTTTTCTTTGTCCTGTCAAAAAGTGACCTATGCTAGTTGTGTGGTGCTGTCATCAAATTTGATTTCGATTTCGATTTCACTTGCCTGAACAGGTCTTCACAAGCAGAGTTTAGTGTCCAATGAAGGAAAGGTACACATAAGTGGGCTGGTTACACCCCTGGCATAGGCCACAGGTTATGGTCTCACTTGGCTTGCTGGGTCTTCTCAAGCACAGCATATTTCCAAAGGTCTTGGTCACTAGTCATTGTCTCAGTAAGGCCTAATTTTCGAAGGTTGTGCTTCACCACCTCATCTCAGGTCTTCCTGGGTCTATAGGCAGTATTAAATTAATAACTAAGAACTAATTCAACTTAAACAAATTAGCATGAAAAGCAACCAGCTACTGCTGATGATAATGGTTTCAAATTTTGGCACAGAGCCAGCAGTTTTTGAGGGGAGGGGGAAGTTGATTACTTTGACCTCAGTACTTGACTGGTACTTTATTGACGCTGAAAGGATAAAAGGCAAAGTTAACCTTGGCAGAATTTGAATCCAGAACAAATACCAAAGGACATTTTTATATCCAACAAACCTGCTCAATTAGAGTTGAGAGGGTAGCCACATAAGAATAACAATCAATATTGTTTCTTCAGAACCAGTTCTGCCAACTGGAAACCTTCACTCTTACATTACACTCTAGTATTTTCTTACTCATAAGATGCGGCTCTGGACATTTTATCTTTGATCTTTCACTTGTTTCAGTTATTAGACTGTGGCCATGTTGTGGCACCACCTTGAAGAATTTTTAGTTGAATGAATTGTACTTTTATTTAAGCCTGGTACTTATTCTATCAACCTTTTTTCCTGAGCCGCTAAGTTATGGGGATGTAAACATACCAACACCAGTTGTGAAGTAGTGGTGGTGAACAAACACAGACACAATGACACACACACATACGGTGAGCATCTTTTAGTTTCCATTTACCAAATCTACTCATGGAGCTTTGGTCAAGCCAAGGCTATAGTAGAAGACACTTGCCCAAGATGTCACACAGTGAGACTGATTCTGGAATCACGTGGCTGGGAAGCAAGCTTCAAACAACACAGCTATGCCTGCACCTATAAAAGTGAGATGCTTACAGCACCTAGGTTTCCAAATTGGTCACCCATCTATGTACTAACTTGGCTTGATGTTGCTTAACTATGGTGATTGTATGAAAACCAGTGCATTGAGCTTGATATGGCTGTAAACCTTTCTAGCGAAGCAGTGTCACCCAATACTCATTAATTGTAGACTATTGTTCCTTATAGACAGCCTTTCACTTCCTGGGACCACTTTCCAATAACTAATTCTCTATAAAATAATCACTTTGGAAACATGAAACCATCAACACAGTTGACATGACTAACACATCACATACTGTACTTGATAAGGCAAACTTTCATATTGAAACATCCCACCTTTTCCAGTATTTCTGTGTCCAGTGAAAAAAAAACTTCCATTTTGATACCTGATTAAGATGAATATCTTAAGTATCTTGACATGGGCAAAGTCTATATCTCAGATGGATATAGTAGGAATTTAATATGAGCATCCATGCGCGTGCACGCGCGCACACACATGTAATTAAAAAAGTGCAAAGGTGGAATTATTCCATTCAGTATCATGTTTACTATAGAGATTATGTAACAAATTAAACTTTATACTTCTATATTTAACTGTGCGTATATATATTCCTTATTTTTGCCTCTGGTGTCTTCTGCCTTTCTATTAGGTATGTTTGCCTGGGAATTTACTTAAAATGAAAAACAAAAATCGTATGCAACAGATAAGTCGTCTTTATAACATATTTCTATGTACCAGACCATTTGCTGTTATTTTTAGCATAACGAGTTTTCTGGTCAGTGTTTCATTTGCTTCAGTAGAATTCTACAGATGCACAAAACGGAGAAAATGAAACAAATACGAACGACTTGTTCCGAAACACCCCCGAGTGGGGAACAATTCTCAAAAATAAACCCCAATTTTTTCCCCACCCCAAATTCCGGATCTTTTTGGTACCGAAACACTTTCAAATTTCGAATACTTGTATATTTTGTGTTATAGAACAGATAAAAATTTTGTATTCGAAGCTATTTCATGTAAAAAATTGTCGTATTTCGGTAATTTCAACCAATCACTGATGTCTATTGAGGTGAAAACAATTACGATGTGGAATGTAAACAACGGTGTCAGGGGATCTTTTCCCTTGAATAAAATTAGTGCCGTTGTTTGTCAGCAAAAACTATCCGTTGTCAATAACAACTATCAGCGGTATATATTTCGTTTGTCACTGTTATTTATGACATCGTTCGTGCGTTTGTACTGGTTTTAGGGTTAGGGTTCGGGTTTTAGGGTTGGGGTTAGGGTTATGAATGAGGTTATGGCAAAAATAATCATAACCCTAACCGTAATCTTAAAACTAACCCTAACTCTAAAACCCGAACCCTAAACCCTTACTAGGGAATAATGATATAATTAAACAGGGAATAACACCGGTAAAAATTATTGTTTATAAAAAGAGTAGTGACTGTATTCAGCTGAATAGACGTCAGTGATTGGTTGAAATTACAGAAATACGACAACTTTAACATGAAATAATTTATTAAGAAGTAATTTTTGTTAAGAAGGCTAAGAGAAAAAGATGTTTTATATGACACATTCTACCAGTATCCCAAGTTTGAAAGTGTTTCGTTAAGAAAACAAGTGTTGCCCGTCAAACCAAAAAAATCACAAATTCCTATGTCCTCGGAATCTACATAGTCTGAGGTATATTTGTAGAGAATTTCATTAAAAAGTATCCATTTTCTTGACAGTTGAGACGAATTAAAGCGGACTCCGGTGAATTTTCCGAAATTCCCCACCCCTAAAACACTTCCTTCCCCATAAAGTCTGTATATTCGGAATCTACATGATATAACACATATTCGTAGAAAATGTTATAGGAAAGTTGGTTATACATCATTAGATGTATACCTGACTTTCCTATATAATATTAAGAAATTAAACGGAACGCTGAACTCCAGACTATCAACTTAAACAACATTTATTCAGGTGGTAAATATATACATCTTTAGCTCTTGTTGTTACAGCTTCTATGTGTGTGAGCATAGTTGTTGGGACGTTGTTATGTAGATGTGAGCGAGCTGTCGAGTGTAAGTCCGAAAGATGGAGAGTGACAGCTATACACGTAAAGAGACTGTCTCCAGGTTGGAATGTCAGAGACACTGCTTGACACGTCCATGCTCTATTGCTGGCCAGCAAGAAAGAGAATGAATTGAGCGGGAACGCTTGGTT
>NC_069000.1:29263921-29264526 GCF_001194135.2 Octopus bimaculoides | reverse complement strand
ACACAAAGAAAAATGAAAGAAATGAATGTGCACTCTTGAGAACATGCATGCAATGTACAAATGAAAGAAAGTGTGTGAGTGCACAAGTGTGTGTGAGAAAAAACACAGAATATAGTAAAAGTGTCTGTAGAGAAAAAATCCAGTTCGTACAAGAGTCCCACAAGGAGATAGAATGTTCGTACTCAGGAAGTCGAGGTCAGTTGTGACGGGTTACCTGGTACGGAATATTCTATGAAAGTTACACAAGGAAAATTTGGTCTGTTGATCGTGAGTGGAAACATCCACTCTAATAGAGTCGACAAAACCGAGTGTGTTGATATGGTGTGTCCCTGGTGGTGGGGTTGTTGGCGCACGACATTGTGGTAGACAGTACATTGATGGTAAAGACGTCGGCGCAGGAACTGTAATATAGCTGTGTTCTGTATGTGTGGTGGTAATGATGTTGACAGTGGTAATGATCTGTTGAAACTTGGCGACGTCAGGGGGAATGCTTGTAGTTGGTAATAGTAATTGTTGTCGTCATGGTGGTAATCTTGGTTGAACGAAGCTGGTGGCGAAAAGGTCACTCGGTGATGGTGTTTGAAGAGGTGCGCTTTTTACAGACG
>NC_069000.1:29262842-29263911 GCF_001194135.2 Octopus bimaculoides | reverse complement strand
CACTCGGTGATGGTGTTTGAAGAGGTGCGCTTTTTACAGACGATCGACAGACAAATCTCTGTACGGCCATTAGCGAAAACCTCGAAGAAAAATTTTCTTAGCCCAAGATGAAAGAATGACCGTGCGAACTCAAAAAGGAGAAATGGTGACGAATGGAATAACAGAGGACTCCTTTTATTTAAACGTGTCACACGGTCGAACACAAAATATATATCAATGATGATATACAAATAATGTTATACTTCGATAACATAGATTTCGTAAATACCAGTAATGAGACGATAGAAAAGACAACCGTATGAAATGAATAACAAGAGTTATTGTGTGGCATAAAAGATGTATAGGAAAGTTGGTTATACATCATTAGACGTATACCTGACTTTCCTATATAAAATTAGAGAATCTAAACGGAACGCTTAACTCCGGACTATCAACTTAAATAACATTTATTTCGGTGGTAAATATATACATCTTTAGCTCTTGTTGTTACAGCTTCTAATTGTGTGAGCATAGTTGTTGGGACGTTGTTCTGTAGGTGTAAGCGAGCTGTCGAGCGTAAGTCCGAAAGATGGAGAGTGACAGCTAAACACGTAAAGAGACTGTCTCCAGAGTTGGGTGTTGGAGACACTGCTTGACACGTCCATGCTCTATTGCTGGCCAGCAAGAAAGAGAATGAATTGAGCGGGAACGCTTGCTTGTTTAATTTCACACATGCGTGAGACTACGCATGTGCACAGCGTTACTACAGGGCTCCCTTGCCAGTGCGAGAAACGCACGATAATATAAAATCTGTTAGAACGCCTGAGGCAGGATGCCCACTGAAAACCACCAAGATGTAGCACAAAACACACACAAAGAAAAATGAAAGAAATGAATGTGTACTCGTGAGAACATGCATGCAATGTATAAATGAAAGAAAGTGTGTGAGTGCACAAGTGTGTGTGAGAAAAAACACAGAACATAGTAAAAGTGTCTGTAGAGACAAAAAATCCAGTTCGTATAAGAGTTACACAAGTTGATTTTGAATGTCCGTACTCAGGAAGTTGTGGTCAAGGAGCAGAGCTATAGT
>NC_069000.1:29258568-29262391 GCF_001194135.2 Octopus bimaculoides | reverse complement strand
CACACGGTCGAACACCAAAATATATATCAAAGATGATATACAAGTAATTATGTTATACTACGAACATTAGTGAATTCGTAAATACCAGTAATGAGACGATAGAAAAGACAACCATATGAAATGAATAACAAGAGTTATTGTGTGGCATAAAAGATGTATGTGTATGTGAGTGTGTGAATGCGACATATAAGAACATAATAAAAAACAGGCCGTCTATATGTATGTGAAATATCACAGCAGAAAGAAAGTCAGAACACGTGAGAGATTTATACCAAGTTTTTTGAGTACACAATAGGAAATATCGCAGGCTGTAATTCTTGTCTGTTTATCGTGAGTGGAAACATCCACTCTAACAAAGGCGAGAATAAAAACCGCGCTTGTTGAGTCGTGTTGACTATGATTGGAGATGTTGGTAATACGTAGTTCAGTCTCCATGGCCGTATTTGTTCTTTAGTCGGGTTCACCAGTTATAAGTTGGTAGTCCAGAGTCCATGCTGCGTTTGTTTCTTCGTCGAATCACCACTTTATAAGAAAGTGGGTTATTGCAGCTCAGCGGAATGTCAGAGACACTGCTTGACACGTCCATGCTCTATTGCTGGCCAGCAAGAAAGAGAATGAATTGAGCGGGCACGCTTGCTTGTTTAATTCCATGCATGCGTGAGACTACGCATGCGCACGGCGTTACTACAATTTCATTAAAAAATATCTATTTTTCTGACAGTTATGATCATCCAAAGTCGGTGGGGCAGAAATCTATAGTTATGCCTTTCAAGTTTCGTTTTGTATATATATATATGCAACGTGTGTCAGTATGTTAGTGTGCTATCCTTCCAATTTTTTTTTCCTTTATTAAATTCCGATATAATTGTAATCTACTCCTATGAGGAAACAAAGCCGAATCGTGTAAATTTTCCGAAACCCCTTTTCACACTCACGGAAAATTCTTTTTCCTAAATTCCGATATAATAGTAATTTACATCATCTGAAGCGCATTTGTAAAAAATTTCATTAAAAGATATTCAATTTTCTGAAAGTTATGAGGAAACAAAATCGGGGCGGGACATTCACGTGTAGGTATCCGCAGTATTTGTTTCAAGTTCAGCTTTGATTGATTAGATCTACGGTCAATGAGCTAACAGTTACCGTCTTTTTTCTCCCCAGACAATGACTCTCTAGTCAATGTAAGTAATTGTCTAATGATGTTATTCTAGTAATTGTCTAATAATATTCTGCTAACCAGTTAGGGTGGAATTTTGGTTTAAGGACTCCATATAACACCTTATAACTTAACAAAAAAAAATCTTTGGAATTTTCAGAGAATGTTTGCAAATTTGAGTTCTACACACGGGAATTCATATGATTAGGAAAAAAAAAATGTGTGTAAGATTTATGCGCGATTTAGCTGTTATTTTTTAGCACATCCCACGACCACCGGATACCGTCCCCATTTCTTACTACTCTGACATGTATTGTTTTTTTTTTTCAATATTTTCTCCCCATAAACATATTTAATGGAATGATGATGCACCGAAGGGAATGTAAGCAAAAAATTCGAAAAAAGAGTTGAACTTTTAGGATTTATGGGGGAGAGTTGAAAATTAAAAAAAAAATTTTTTTTTCATAATTGTATGAATTCCCATGTGTAGAACACAAATTCGTAAAAATGTTCTGAAAGTTCCAAACAGTTAAAAAAGTAATGCGGGGTTATATGTGGTGCTTAAACCAGAATTCCGCTTCAGAATATCATAATTCCTAGCAATTCAAAATATGAGTGATGACATTTCTTTCATTTATTATTTATATGAAAATATCTACAGTATTTTTTCTTTCGGATATTGAATATAGACAACAAAGTGTCGTCTCTCTTACGCATTTTTTATTACGTTATTGTAAGTGTATTTAACTGAAAGGATAAAGTCAACCATCTGAAAAGGGAAAGTGAAATCTGAATTTTCCAGAATCTGTTGAACTCTTTTGCTGAATAAGTTAATTACGGTGTGCGGTAATTACGCCGAGCACCAGCAGCAGCACATAACAAGGAAGTGGAGTAAACCACACTCTCGTCACATTCACAATCAACTTGGAAGTAAGCAACATTCGATGTAACATTTCATTTTAATAGGTATCGTATAGTTTATCGTTATTTCCTTCATGTGATTATTTATTATTTTCTGTTTATATTTGGAAAATATTCATTCATATATAATACATTTGTTATTGAAATTTCGATTACGAATAGAGTCTATTTTCGCAATTTAGTTTTCCGTCTGCATTTCATTTTTAAATTTCACAAATTCTATGAAAGTTATTAACTTAGTAGATTGGTCAGAAATGTTCAGCTTTATAGTGGAAACGGCGTAGTGTTGTTCATGTGTTTCCCCTCAAACGAACAGTGATTAAAGTACTGTTAGAATGTGTTTAATATTCTTATGGTTTTATTCGGGAATCAAAATAATCGCAGACTCGATTAGTCACTCCCTACCGTAAAGAAACAACCCAACAACATTTATATCACTATTATCTTATTTAATATAACCAATGAATATTATAATTTCTTTCTCATCAAGAATACCTCATAAGAATATACTAGATTTTAGCATACACCTTTTGTTCACGTTCACGTTTTAAACCTCCAAGGTCTCTGTCGGTGGGATCGTACTTAATCATAGACCAGAAACCACAGTTTATGGAAAGAAATGTATTTTAGATACAAACTGTCATTAGTAAGTATTTAGTTGTGAAGATTGTGTTGTTTTTGTCTCAGATGTGTTGATGTTGAGCAGAGTTACCAAAGACTTTCCAGCTGTGTGAATTTCGTCTTTTTATGCCAGTAACTACATTGTTCAACATGGTCTTCGAAAATAGCAGGATGTAAATTTGGCGAATATTTGGTTGGTATTTCTAAATATTCGAGCGACTACCCAGATTCCCACGTTGACAAAAATTGCGATTAAAGAATGATTTTTCTTTTTACGTCAAGTGTTTACTGTAGTGTTTACCAGTTCTGGTGTACGTCATTTTTATGTCTCCCAAATTCCTATGATCTAATGTTAGTGCATCCAGCATATATCCTTAATTAATAAGAATGATATATGTATATTAACTAATTTCTGCGTGATATTTTCTACAAACATATGCTGCCATAGTCATGAAATGTTTCTAGTATTGTGAGCCTTACGTTTTGGCTTGTCTTTTGCCACATAGACATTATATGGCTAGCGGTAGTTGCGATTAAGTCCACATAATTCAATTGATGATTTACAGTTCCCTATATATCCATACCGGGTGGGTTTATAAATTTTTATATAACTCCTTCATATTACTTCTACACTCCAGCCTGGATGAATACATTCTTCAATGGTGCACTTAAGTAAGCTCACTTCTGTATGGTACCTCAACTAATAACCCTTCACTTATTGCAGACTACTCCTTTTTTACTCATCCAACATGGTGCATTTTTCTATCTCAGCAACATTTTCACTAATGTAGTTGAGCTAGTAATCAGATGCTGCAATGTTGCCTGTTTCAGATAGGACTGCCATCTATGGACCGTGCTACCTTTCGGTTATTTTTTTTTTGAGGGAGGGGGGTGTCTTTTTTTTCTACAGAAACCTACCTTTTCGATTGCGGAGATTCCATCGGCATTTCGAAATTAAAATTTTGAAAACGGGTTTTGGGGTTTTTCAAAATCTTCAATTCTAAGTACGCTCCAACCGGAAAGTCCGACAATTTAGAAACAACAGCCAAACCGAAGATCCACTTTCTAAATACGAATTACCAAAAAAGAAAAAAAAATTAAATGTCATCTTGTGTGTGTGTGCAA
>NC_069000.1:29255949-29258316 GCF_001194135.2 Octopus bimaculoides | reverse complement strand
GGGGTGTTTATTTATTTTTAAAAAATTGAAATTTTCCAAAATTATTTTCCAAAATCATAATCTCCGTATTTTTCTTCGTATTTCGCCGCCCACATTTTTTTTAAAAAAGTGAAAAATTGGGGGTGTAGGTGGGTAGGGGAATAAAAAATTTTGAAATGCCGATGGTTTTGCAGATTCGGACTCTCCGCAGTCGAAAAATTGGGTTTCTGTAGAAAAAATAAACACAACAAAAGAAACCGGAAGGGAGTGCGCTCCATGTCCTTTACCTCCGCCCATCTATGATATAGCCCACATCTAATTCATGACAGTTCCTCTTTTGCTCACTTTAAAAAGATGGTATACATTTGGTTTGCGAGTTTCAAGAATGTATCACAAAGATGATTTTGTTGTTGAGCTCTCTTACCGAGCAGACCTGTGGTCATTGTTATTTCCAGCCTTGATTATTTCGTATTTTTTTGTATGTCCAGGGAGCCCAAGACCATTTCCTCGACTTGTATGTTTATAAGAATGTAGGTATGAATCGAAAGCAATTTGGCTGCTATTTCTAGTAAGCCGAAGTTCTGTCCTTAGTTTGTTGATGAAATGAATAGATTAGAAAGAGGTAGAGAAAAAGAAAAATGGTGAAGATTAAGGAAAAGGTATAAGAAAATAAATTACAAAAATAATTTTCCTAACTGAAATTATTAAAAATAGTAAGTTCTTCTTCTTAGAAGTGGGGCACAAAGCGAATGTTCTATTTTATGTTTGATCACATTCAAGGACACTTGATAATATTTTGTCAACTGAATCTTTTGTCTTAGGAGTTAAGAACGATAACCTAACTCATTCATACGAGAGGAAATTAAGTACCAGCACTGAGTCCTATGATCGATTGAGTCGGGATTAGGCTATTACCGGTATTTAACCTAACACCTTCTTTGTATTTAGTATTTGAGCTAGGTACGGCTTTAATTTTTAATTCATAAAGGAAACTGAAAGACGTTTTTTCGATCTACGTAAAAAAAATCAGTACCTTTGTCGATTACTCCAATGGACAGCTATTTGACCTATTTGGACGTTAGTTATTGTACTTAGTCCTCAACATCTCTGGAAACGGCCAAAGTAGCTGTTAAGAAGCGCCAGATTTATGGTAGATAACAAAAAATGCTATGTTTAATATAAAGAGAAACATTTTAAGGAGCACACCCTGTTCTTAGAGACGAAAGATTTTTGAATATTTACATCTATACTAGATTTCGATCGATTTGATCTCCGATCATCATCGGAGGTCTAATTGCCAGATATGTACAATGGATACGATTCGATCTGAGAGTGTAATAAACATCTGATCCATGAGACTACCACTGCATGTACACGTAACTCGTCTCTAACTGTTTGAAATTAAGTAATGTTTGTACGTGAGGTGGAGTAGAGTAGCCGAGAAAACAATGATATAACACTTAAGATATTTTAACATTATGAAACTCCAGCACTTAACAGCTACTTTGGTTTTTTCCCAGAGATGTTGAGGACTAAGTACAATAACTAATGTTCAAATAGGTCAAATAGCTGTCCATTGGAGTAATCGACAAAGGTACCGATATTAGAGAATATCAACTTTAAGACTTTTTTTACGTAGATCGAAAAAACGTCTTTCGGTATCCTTTCTAAATTAAAGATTAAAGCCATATCTAGCTCAAATACTAATACGAAGAAGGTGTTAGGGTAAATACCGGTAATAGCCTAATCCCGACTCGATCGATCATAGGACTGACTCCGTTACTTGTGCTGGTACTTAATTTCCTCTGGCATGAATGAGTTAGGTTATCTTTCTTCTTGCGATATTTATTTGACAACTCACGAAATAAAAATCATCTGATAATTTGGGAGAGTACTTTTAGTCTTTTCATAAAGTAGATCACCGTACTTCTTCGGAATCCCCCCACCTACTCTAACTTTTGAACCAGTAGTTAAAAAAAAAATTGTTTTTCAGATTCATGTTTTCGATATCGGAGATTACGATTTAGCAAAAAAAAAAAATTAATTTCAATGTTTTTAAAAAGTTATAGATAATTTTCACCCAACCAGGAAACAGGATTTGGAAGCTGTCATTTTGGGAAAGACTCCTCCCCACCATTTTTTCCTAGATTTGTTTATTTTTGTAATTTTTTTTTGCCAAAAATCCCCGTTTTCGGATACGGAAGTTCCGGAAAATTGCCAAAAATCGGCTTTGGGAAATCTTTCCCCCTCCCTTTCTCCCCAGCTTCTTCAATTTTGACTTTTTTCCCAACGCTAACCCTAATCCTAACACCCTAACCCTAAAACCGTAACCGTAAGTACAGAAATGTTTTGAAATTTTTATCCGAATCATGATGTCTGTATTTTCCC
>NC_069000.1:29253307-29254759 GCF_001194135.2 Octopus bimaculoides | reverse complement strand
AACACTTTCCTCCACAAGTTTTATAGATTCGAAATCTACACGATATAGCATATATTCGTAGACAATTTCATTAAAAAATATCCATTTTTCTGAAAGTTATGATCATCCAAAGTCGGTGGGTGGATGGGGGTGGGGGCAGAAATCCGTAGTTATGCCTTTTTTTTTTTTGCTAAATTATTGTAATCTCCGATATCAAAAACATGTGAATCTGAAAAAAATTTCCTTTTTACATTACTGGCTCAAAAGTTTGGGTTGGGGGAATTCCAAAGAAGTGCCTAGATCACTCCCTCTTAAAGCTCTGACATTAAAATGTGTAGTAGTAATAGTAGTAGTGCTTTTTCCGAATGGACCCTCGCCTCCATTTGTGTGCTAACGTGCGCACACACACACCCACATAAGGAGAAGGGCTCACATTTTGGTTCTAAAAGTGTCATTGTTATTGTCCAGTCCTGATTGAGCAGACCTATAATCGAAGGTATCCCAGCTGTGTTGATCCTGTCTTTTATTCAGATACAATTAACTTGGGGCCACCTTATCTGATAAATCTATCGGTGGCTCTTCTAGTATCTGGTGTTTTATCTGGTGTAGAGCTGACGTTTCCAACAGCTGTGCTGCTATACACTTGTGTGCTACGTATGGTCCACGTGTGTTCCATGAGTTTGAGGCAAATTATTTGAGAAAATCTAAGTTTGTAATGCATTGTATTGCATCTATGCATTCTTTTGCAGCCAGGTGCAATGCATGCGCCCATCCCTGTTTTGGAACAATTTCAACCCTTTTTTTAATAATTTTAAAAAAGCTGATGTGCATATTTTCGGCACCTCTTTCAGTCAACAGAAAAAGTTGGAAATCGCACATAACTAGGTCAGTGCTTATCTTCACTTTTCCAAGGTTATATGGTCATGTAGCCTTATATTGGTAACTTTTCTCCCTGGTGTGCAGACAAATGAAGCCTTTGTTGATTTGAGTAGCAAGTTGTTTTATCTTATATTAATCTATTTTTAGCTATTGCTCTCTGATCATTTGAGAGTTTAAGTGTTTAGCCACTAACTAGACAGAGTAATCTGTCATTTTGGTTAGTTATCGGATACTCAATTGTGATGTGTATAGAAACATATGGAGGTTATGTTTTGTTTTATTTTATGAAAAAGTTTGGAGATAGTGAAAGAGAAAACCAGAAACATCATTTAGTCTTTGATACCAACTCACTTGAAGCCATACATATTTTATAAAGGACTTGTAACGACCGTGCGACCAGGAGATGGTGACGAGGAATGGCTCCTTTAGCGCATTGCACAGTTGACACAAATATAAAACAATGAAATGAGGTTAAATGTGTATAAGTGCCAAAAGGAAAAGAGGGAGACACAACCGGTAAAAAGTTTAAGAGAAACGTTTTATTGAATGTCAACTTATATGTCTGTGTGTGTGTGTGTGTGTGTGTGTGTGTGT
>NC_069000.1:29251794-29252902 GCF_001194135.2 Octopus bimaculoides | reverse complement strand
GTGTACTTAGAAAAGTTGGTGTAGATGTTGGCGGTGGCGACGAAGGAGTTTGCAGTAAACAGTTGAAACGAAGTGTTGGATCTCCAATGAAGCTGTGTTGTGTCGTATCGTCGCTGGAACTGGCTGTGTGCTCTGTGGTCAGCGGCTGGACCTCAGAAGGTCTGGAGCTGGACTGAATTTCTTTATTTTCCTAATACAAGGATACATGGAGGGGACAAACAAGGACAGACAAGAACATATATGGGTCAGTCAAGCTTTTACAAATGATTTAGTACGAATGGGTTTATACAAATGTGGATGATATGATATAAGTTAAAAATTTACATGATTCTTTTCAGGTTTTGGGTTAGTGCACTAACCTGCTGGTTGATTTCCTTTTGTAAATCTTTTCCTGTTCTTCTATGCCCGGACCGGCTGTGTTAGCATGGCTTCTTGCATACTCATCTTTCTTACGACTTCCTTCCATCTTTTCGCGAACACTCTTTGCGGCAGGCTCCTCCTCTCCAGATGGATCTTGAAAGTAAGATGGGCGGTGAAATAGTTCACCAGCCCTTGTCTGGAGATGAACTGTCCTGTCACAATCCCTTTCACTCGCGTCTTCCATACCGTTTCTTTCAATATGGTTATTACGCAGAGAAATACTGCCTTCTTTTCTTTGGCGAAAGAGGAAGGTGGTACAATCTTTATCATGGACTCAGTCGAGAGCCGTACTCCTTCTGTATCCGACATCAGCTGTTCAGCATAGGCTATCAACTCCCTCAATTCCTCACAGTGTAGGAAAGCATGCGTAACTGTTTCACTGGCTAGCCTCCACCTCGGACACGCGGGGGAGGTGTCATAACCATGCCTTGATAACCTTTCCCGAACTGGTAAGGCTGATCAGTAGCACAGCCAGGTCAAGGATTTCTGGTAGTTATCCAGAAATCTCGACCCGAAGGTCCTCCCGAACAGGCTGGCTAGCTGCCTCTTGTCGAAACCTAGAGTCTCCCCCAGGACATCGTCAGACTTATGCTCTACCAACCCGCTATAAATATCCGCTGTGGTAACCCTGTTGTCAGCATTGCTCACCCGGGAGAAGAGGGAAAGTGCTTGTTTGCACTCCTCTTGC
>NC_069000.1:29244656-29251587 GCF_001194135.2 Octopus bimaculoides | reverse complement strand
CGAAGATGTCTCAGCCCCAGCGCATGCTTGCGCATCATCAGCCAGGGCATCCCTAGCCCACCCTTTAACGGTTTCTGGCAATAGATGGAGCACCTCACAAGTGGAGTTTTCTTTCCCCACAAAAAGTGGAAAAGGATCCGCTCCAGCTTGTTCAGCCACAAACTGGGGCAAGGCATGACGGTTAGGCGGTAGGTTATCACCGATGCTATGAACAACTGCACAACCTCCGCCCTTCCCAACAAGGATAACCTCCTCCCAGACCACTTCTGGGCTATGGCTGTCACCTTGCTCGCCACCTCACTCCAGTTCATCTCCACCTGGAGGTCCGATCCAAACCAGACCCCAAGCATTTTAACCAGGCCCTCCGTCCAGTGCCCAACGACGCTCTCGGGAGGCACCAACTTGTCCCACCAGGTGCCGACTTGCAAGCCGACTCATTTTTCCTGGTTAATTTTAGCTCCTGTCACCGTCTCGTATCCTTTGATGGCGTCTTTTACCTGAGGTAGATGCCCTTCATCAGACACAGTGATGGTGATGTCATCCGCATATGCCGTTACATTTCTCCCATAACAAAGATCATGTGGGTCCACCCCCGTGTCCCTCAACCTCCGCAGCAATGGCTCGGTAAGCCTCACAATCCAATAAAGTCTTGTTCAGCTTCCAGTAGCTAGATCCCTGTCTATGCATCTTATCTATATTCACCCTACACGTCACTAATTTGTGATCTGTGTAGGGTACGTAGGTAAACTGTGGACAACTAAAGCTATGCCTGTCTCTAGTACTTACGACTATCCAGTCTATATAAGACCTGATCGATCCATCGTTTCTTGCCCAAGTCCACACTGGAACTTTCGGATGATCAAGTCTATATCGATTTGCCAGCCTGAAACGCTTCAGCAGATTGATGAGGCATGAGTTCCCCTTTCTATCCTTCGAGTCCACGCTATCCAGGCGTGCATCCAGTATAGCGTTAAAGTTACCTTGTACAACTACTGTCCTTGATGTCACCAGGAAATTCTCCAGGCGTCGAAAGAAGTCAACCCGTTTGTCTGCATTACCAGGTGCGTAGATGCCAACCAGCCTGAAGGCCTTACCACTGTATGTCAGATCCAGAACGACCAACTCTCCTTCTGGGTCCACGAAGATTGTACGTGTCTGCATGACCAGGCTTTTTCGGATCAAGACAGCCACCCCTCTGCTCCATCCCTCTCGGCTAGGAGAAATTATTTTCTCGTAGTCATTCAGAAGAGCCGAGAAGGCCTGCAGCTTGCCCAGCTTGGTCTCTGTAATAACCATCACATCTATACCATGTGACCCGAGGTCGTCAAGAAGGCGCGCCTGCTTCCTCTTCAAGCTCAGGCCACGAACATTCAAACATGCAATGTTTAACATGGCCATTCCAAGTCATAGAAGAAAAGAAAGCCACTTAACATTTTATCTTTCTAGGGGAATGGTTCTCAAGACATTTGAGACCATTCCCCTACTTTCGTCCTTTTCATCCAGAAAGGGTTCAACCGGCGGGTCAAATACTTTTTTGAGGTTCTTAAGGATACAAATGTCTTTGGGGTGGAGTTTGGATACATCATAGTAAAGTGTTCTAGCAATATTTGCTATGATTATCGGGCTCTGTTTATAGTCGTTTCTATATACAGATGAATCTAGATGGGGTCTGTCTAATGGCCCCATCTAGATAGATGTTTTTGGATTTGTAAGCAACCGTTACTAAGTCTTTTGGTTTAGGAATACTTATAGGTATGTCTATGAACGACATTTTCTTTTCCTTCTTTTTCTTTTCTATTTTTCCAGGCTTTGGGACCTTAGTCTTCGGGACCTGTTCCTTATTCGGGGAGTCCATTTTTTTTTTGTCTTTTCCTCGAACATACTTGATAGCCATCTGTGGGTTCTTGCTTTTCTTCCTCACTGTCTGTGATGAATTCCTGAGAGTGACTGCCTCTTGGTTGGATGAACTCCTGCTAACGGCCTCCATGGCCAGGAGTTCACCCTCTTTGGTGGATGTATTCTTGGTTACGGCCTCCATGGCTGGGAGTGCACCTTCTTTCGTTCCTGCAGGGGTTATACTTGTCTCTCTGGCTGCGGGTGCAACCTTTTTTACTTGTAAGTTTTTCTTTGGTTTTTTGGTTGTCAATTTTCCCTCTTGGGGGGTCATCTTCCTTGGAGCGGGGGGGGGGTAGAGGTAGACTGGTCTACTTTTTTGTTGTCTGGACACTTTTCTTTTATGTGGCCTTATTTTTACCGCACTTGAAACAGCGTGGCCTTCTGCCTTCCACATGTATAGGAATACTCATCTCCTCCATAACTATTGTTTTGGGCAGTTCTTCTAAATCATTAGTCGTGGCTTGGGCCAGAATCTCGAGTGTCTGGCCCCACCAATTTTGAGGTCCGTCTCTTGTAATCTGTATGATTTTTATTTTATCTTCTCTTTTGAAAAGCAGGGTGGCCATGATCCAGCCTACCTCTGGGGGGATATTTTTAATCTTTATCCGAGATGTCCTACGTCCCAGATATAAAGGTAATAGAAGAATATTGCCACTTTGTAAGGTTCGAGTCAAATACTCCTTTGCCAGCTCTGTCGACTTGAACCTTGCTTCTATCGTGGCAAATTTCGTTCCTCTCGTTAAATATTTAATTTCACGGATAGTAGCGCCGAGATACTTCTCTATAGAGCTCTCCTCCAAGTGTTCAAATCTCTTGGATTCCATGTTTTAAGTTTTGTATACAATTGTTTTTTTGTAGTTCACTTGGTGGCGTAATTTTCGACTCACCATTCTTTTCAGAGATCATGCCAAAAAAAAAGCTTGAATCTCTTCAACTTTTAAATTAATTTGTTCACGGCCGCCAATGGCCGCCGCAAAATTCAGCGGGGACCTTTCTTCCATAGAAGACATTTTCACAATTTTTAAACAATTCCATATAACGGAGCAAAAAATAACAATTTCCAAAATGGAAAAACAGTTCAATATTTCACAATAAACAAAGAATTCCTTCCTCCAAAGGCGGAGGGTCACAGTTCACAAAATGATACCACTAAATATAACAGTGCTTCCATTACGGGAAACCAACAAACACAATAACAGAAATAGCAAGATTTAAGCACTACAACTGACCTTACGGCGAAAGCAATCAAGAACCAAACAGAAGAAAAGTCTGGAGCCAGACTGACAACTGGGAAGGTGGAACAGCCAGCTATTTATAAGATACCATTGACTCAAACAGGGGTTCAGAAAGACTGTCCCACGCGACCTTATCTGAAGGCTGCGATTGGTTGGGTTGCACCCTGGCACAAGATAGAACAAGAGACAAAAATACGCCAATACCAACCAATCAGAGTGGTGGACACAACACGGTCCAAAGATGCGACCGAAGGCTAGCTGTTAACCACTACATCCGCACTCATGTATTTATAACAAAGAGAGAAGTATGCTACAGACTCGTATTTAAATGATAGTTGCCTTTTAATTAATCATTTGAGAGCTCAATTAGTCAACACCAGCATAGTATAGCAATAATGAGACAAGCCAACAAAAGAGCTTCGATGTCCTCTTTCTCAACACGCTAGAAATAGCAACCAAATCCCCATCAAATCACAAACCACCCTCTTAGAAAAGAAAGCATTGAGTAATACGGCCTTGCGTTGCCTGCATATTAGAAAAAAAGATAGGTTGGTCAAGGCTAGAATGTATTTTAATATGTGTGCTTGTTCAGGGCTAACCTGGAGCTAAATAACAAACATGGGAGCTTCTTGAATTACAACAAATAGCAGCTAAATCTACTTCAAATCCACCCTACCATAGCAAAAACAAGAAGGCCACTTTGGATAATTAGGTGCAGGATGCACTGTACTAAAAACAAAAGAAATTCCTCTCAAAAAATCCCCAAATAATAAAAAAAAACCCAAATAGGATGATTTGTTTGACTTCCGTTTTTTTTTTTCACTCCTAGTTGGCTAAGTTTGGATGCAGAATAATTTTGAGACAGGATTTTATAGTCAGTGCAACCAGTCATAATGTCAACAAGGAATGTAAACATCAGTACCACATTGTTCAAACAATGATGAATATGGAATATACAAACATTGGCACACATTCATAAACATGCACGTATATACATACATATATATCAGTGTACATGTGTGTGTGTGTATATACATATATAAAAATATATATGTGTGTGTGTGTGTTGGTGTTTATTTGTATATGTGGATGCACTTGGATATATGTGTGGGTTTGTGTGCGGAAGTATCGGTGTGTATGGCTAGAGATATGTGTTTCGCCTGTGCTTTCAGTTTTTTTTCTCATTTTAACTTTATTTGTATAATTGTATATAGAGTAGAATTACCCTGTCCAACCTCTAATTATTTTACCACTAATGTGTGTGTGAATATTTATCCAGGTATATATATGGGTGTATATATGTGCATATATATATATATATATATATATGTACACACACACATACATGTGTGTGTGTATGTTTATGTATGTACTTGAATGTGTGTATGTATGTATGCTTGTATATGTGTATGAACATATATGCGTATCTGTATGGATGTATTGATATAGCTATATGATCCTGTGGGTGTCTCTCTGTGGAGTGTATGGATTTATATATATATGTGTGTGTGTGTGTGTGTATGTGTGTATGCGAGTATACATGCACATATATATATATATATATATACACACACACACACACATATATATATATACACACACACACACACACACACGTTGTGTGCATACATATATACATGTATGTGTGTGTCTCCATGTGGGCGGGTGTGTCTGTGTCCCCCTAAGTATATATGCGCGTGCATGCATGTGTGTGTGTGTGTTTATCTATGTGTGCATTTCTGTATGTATGTTGTCTTTTACTATTACTACTTGTACCTCTTTCTCAGTGCCAAAACACTCTAAGGTCATAAATTTTAGGTCTCCCCACAACAGACACCTTTAACATCCTCATCCTTTGATTCCTGCCCAATTGTCTAGTTATCTATTTAATAGATTTTTTCACTTTAAGTTGTTGCAGACTAATGTCGCCTTGGCTCTGCTAGTACTGGCTGACATACCACCAGCTTTTTCTGCTCCTTTTTCTTCTTCCTCTACTTCTTCCTTTCCTTTCCTTCTCATTCTTCTCTTTCACCTTCTTCTATTTCTTCTCTTCCTATTTTTATATATCCACCTTCTTGGATTCCCCACCACCACCACATAATTTCTTCCCTATAGACCCATCCTGAATACACATTTAATTTTTTGGATCTATTCCATCTCAATCACAGAATTTTTAATTAATTTTTTTAGACTAAACAGTTTGAAACTTTGAATACTGGTAGAATTTCTCATGTAGAACACGGTTTACTCTGAATGTTTTTGACAATCTCCTATTTCAGAAGTTATTTTGTGTTGCTGTATTTGGGTAATTTCAGCCATTCAATGACGTGTATTCTGTTGAAGAAAGCTACTGCTGTTTGCGATAATAATCGAAGAGGAACAACTTCTGGGTCATCTCTACTAAATGTCACTACTCTGTTCTATTCATTACCTTTATCCTTCCTTCCTTTCTCGTCAGCATCATGCATTCCTTACTCTTTCCCTCCCTTATACACTATCAACTAGCAACCAGTGAATGAACTTATCACTGCCACTACAATTACTGTATTTTCTGGTGTATAAGCCGCTATTTGTTTTGTTTTACCTTCATATTTCGATAATGTTATTTTTAATCTAATAAAGACTTTTATGTTTATTTCTCTATTGCCCACAGGGGTCTAAACACAGAGGGGACAAACAAGGAGAGACAAAGGGATTAAGTCAATTACATCGACCCCAGTGCGTAACTTGTACTTATTTAATCGACCCCAGTGCATAACTGGTACTTATTTAATCGGTCCCAGTGTATAATTGGTTCTTATTTAATCGACCCCAGTGTGTAACTTGTACTTATTTAATCGACCCTGAAAGGATGAAAGGCAAAGTCGACCTTGGCGGAATTTGAACTCGGAATGTAATGGCAGACGAAATACCGCTAAGCATTTCGCCTGGCATGCTAACATTTCTGCCAGCTTGCTGCCTTAATAAAGACTTTTATATTGACGAAATGTGTTTGTTGTTGATTATAGTAAGATAAAATCATGATAATAACAATATATCTCATAGTTGTAAAATAAAGCATTTTGAAACTACATAAATGTCAACAACAAAAAAGCTAACTGTGGACTGTTTGCTCTATGGTGTTGATTCTTCGAACAGTGTGGTGACAGGTAGTAGAGATGACCCAGAAGTTGTTCCTTTTCAATTACTATCGCAAACAGCAGTAGCTTTCTTCAACCGAATACACATCGTTGATTGGTTGAAATTACCCAAATACGACAACTTTAACACAAAATAACTTCTAAAATAGGAAATTTTGTCAAAAACGTTCAGAGTAAACTGTGTTCTGCATGAGAAATTCTACCACTATTCAAAGTTCCAAAATTTTCTTTGTCTTCTTCTTTTCATTGGTATATATTTATATACACCCACACATGCAACAAATTTGTCATATTAACAAAACACACATACTCTGTATGTGCAACTTATAAGGTTTATATCTTTTATCTTTTTACTTGCTTCAGTCGTTAGACTGTGGCCATGCTGGGGCACTGCCTTGCAAGATTTTTTTCTTTAGTTGAATGAACCGACCCCAGTACACTTTTTTATTAAGGCTGGTACTTATTCTATCAAGCTCTTTTGTCAAACTGCTAAGTTATGGAGATGTAAACATACCAACAACAGTTGTCAAGTGGTGGTGCGGGACAAAGACACATACATATAGATACATACATATGTGTTTATGTATGTATGTATATATATATATGTGTGTGTATATACATATATATATATATATATATATATATATATATATATATATA
>NC_069000.1:29238247-29244381 GCF_001194135.2 Octopus bimaculoides | reverse complement strand
ACACACACACACACACACACACACACACACACACACATACATACATACACAAACACAATGAGTTTCTTTCATTTTATGTCTACCAAAACCACTCGCAAGGTTTTGGTCAACTGGAGGCTATAGTAGAAGACACTTGCCCAAAGTGCCATGCAGTAGGATTGAACCTGGAACCATGTGGTTGGGAAGCAGAATTCTTACCACACAGCCATGTCTGTGCCTATATATATGTATATGAGAAATTTGAAAAGACAACACGAAATTGGTTATTTCTCCAAATACAATGTTTATATACCAAAAAAATTTTATAACATTTTTCTGACATAATTTAAATATATACTTTAACCATGTAACACAAGCCTTCTGTAGTTTTTTTCACTCTTATTATCTTTTATATATATATATATATGTGTGTGTGTGTGTGTGTATGTATGTATGTATATGCATGCATGCACATCTATGTGTATATATATATACAAATAGGCTTCCTGCATTTCTGTCTATGAAATTACTTCACATGATATCAGTTGATCTGGCTCTATAGTAGCAGTGTGTTGCATCACATTTACTTGTGGTGCCACACTGTACGGCTGAACATGAAATCACATGGTTACAAAACGAGCTTCTTCACCACACAGTCTTGCCTGGTCATAGATTCTTTTGATCATATATGTGCTCAATCAGTGTTTAACTGGGGCAGCATACAATATATAAAGTTCCAGATATTTTACTACCCACCTGCTGGGTGGTTAGTGTTAGGAATGGCATCCAGCCATAAACACTGTGTCAAAACAGGCACAGAAGTTTGGTACAGGCTTCTGCTTGGCCAGCTCCTGTCAAACTGTCCAAGGAGGACATTAAATGATGATGATGATGATCTCCTTCATAATGTGAAACTGAGCTAAAGCAGAAGCTCTTTTGATCTATGGCTTAAGAGACATAAAAACGTTTTGTATATTCCCTTTAATCTATATACAACAACAAAAAGTCTTCTTCAGTACTCTCTTTCATTTATGTAAGAAATTTTGTCCACTCAACATTGACTAATCTGGCTAATTTTTCTGTGGTCAAAAGAGCAGATTCACCAATATTGCATCTGATTAGATCAATTGCTGATACACTATGACAAACTTTTGGTTAGCAAACAATAAAACTTAGTATTAAATGGAGTAAAATTTTCACTTTTGCAATGGCCTCAGTTAACCGAATCAGTGCTTTATAATAATGGTTTCAAATTTTGGCACAAGGCCAGCAAGTTCGAATGAAGCAGTGAGTCGATTACATAGACTCCAGTGCTCAACGGGTACTTATCTTATCGACCCTAAGAAGATGAAAGGCAAAGTTGACTTCAGCTTTTGAACTCAGAACAGAAAACAGACGACATGCTGCTAAGCATTTTGCCCAACATGCTAATGATTCTGCCAGTTTGCTGTCTTCAGTGTTTTTTAATAATGCCAAAAAATAATTAAAAAAATGGAGATTCTTCCCTTGATAAGAACTGAAAGTTTCTCATGTCATGAAACTTGAAATGATGTTTTGTAAAGGAATGGAGTAGTGAATTAACAGCATCTCAAATATTGCTGTAATATAGTTTATATGAATAACTGATTCTAAGAAATTTACATAAAATGTTTATCTGATTAGGAAAGCAGGTAAACTGATTGGTACCACATTTACCTAGAAGCCATACTTACTCTCATTCTGAAAAAAATTCCCAACTAAAAATATTTTTGGCTTTTGTTATTGCAATATGTATAATGTCAGTAATATTATGTACAACATCAAATATTTGTCAATTTTATATGTGACTTTTATTTATTGCTTTTATTTTTTGTAGAACTAATGGAGTCCTCTTCATCATTAACTGACTTTGAAAGTTCTGAGATTTCTTTTGATGAGCTTTCATTGGACAAAGCTATTCTTGTCATCAAACAACAGCGTAATGACATAAATAATCTCAGAGGTAAGTATATAAAACTTATAATAATTTACTACCGTTATTATTATTATTATTATTATCATCATCATCATCATCATCATCATCATCATCAACAGATTTATCATTGTCATCATTATTATTACATGAAATTTTTTGTTTGCAATAGAAACATACCCATTACTTTCACCAGTTGGCATTTGACATAGTCCATGCTGAACTAAATCATCTTTTGTTTCTAAAAATTTTACTTGGTTCATTTTAGTTGGAATGATCTACCTTGTCCATTTAAAAATTTTAATTTTTGTTTTTTAGATTTTGAACACGTCTTTAGTTAAAAGTTTTTCAAGTCCCTATACTACACACATGAAGCATTGTCATATGCGTAGTTAGTATACAGAATACTTCTTTGAGGTTTTTTTCTTCATTATTGCTACATCTATATTGATAAAAGCGAAATTCTGTCTGTCCATCTGGGACTCCTGTATCTCAGTCTACATTTGCTCTGCACAGATGTATTATTTCATTTTGGAATCAGGATGATCGCAGGATTGAAAGTGTGCTCTTCATTTGGTTCTTGAACATCCAGCATTTGGGTTGCTATTTCTAGCAGGTAAAGCTTGGCTGATTCATGCCATCTTAGTTGGCATTTGTCAGATGATGTCAGAGATGAAGAAGGAAATAAATGACTTTCACTTCATTAATTTTATGTTGAGATAAGAACTTTGGGACAAATTGGCCAACAGTTGGAATTTGACTTGGGACTGGAACAATAGAACGATTGCATTACAGAATTAATTCTTATCTGTCCTTAACATCTGATTAAATACCACCGGGACATATAATCATTATAGATGTATTATAGTCACGTGATGTAACTCTCTTTAGTTTTGGGCCACTGGACCAATTTGCCCTCCACAGGAGCTAGCTTAACAACCTGCATGGAGTGCGACTTTTAAGCTAGTCTATGATAAAAAAAAAATGTTCCTGTTTTTAAGATATCATGTACCTAAAACTATGTATATTATCCAATATTATTGTGGCTTTTTTTTAAAGGCAGTAGGATGTGATTAAAGAGTAATTTGGCTGTTATTTCTATTTTGAGTGGTCATGTAAATGCTCTGATGTTGATTCACCTACAGTATAAACTGTAGATAAGTAAAGTTTTAGTTAATCTGCATTCTCAACAAGGAGACATTTACATTTTATATCATTTCTGTGAATTGAAACAATCAGTAAGATTATATTCTTCTTGATCAATTCGATTGTTATCTTTTATCTTTCATAGATCTTCTACATGATTGCTTTGTTAGTTTACCACTTTGACCATCAGTGATTAACATCTTTCTCACATACTCATAATCACACACCCATATCATCATTGTCATTAATTTAGCATCCACTTTCCATCCTTGCAGGAATCAAATGAATGCCCTCGCTGTTGCCAACCCTCACCCATATCCAAGCATGTTTTCACAGAATGTTGGAAATGAATGACACTGCTATTATGACAGTCAAACTCCTTTACAGTTATCACACAATGTCAAAACAAGGCAACACAAACATACTCACAACCACCCCTCCACACACACACACACACACACACACACACACACACACACACAGGTGCAGGTGTGGTTAAGGTGTGAAACCACATTGTTTCATGTTCAGCTTCCATTGTGTTGCAACTGGGGCAAGTATCTTCCACTATAGTCTTGGGTTGACCAAAGCCTTGTAAAGGGAAACTGAAACAAACCCATCGTATACATACATATGTGTGTGTGTGTATTTGTCCCTTTTTCTTGATGTAGTGTGATATTGTAAATTAGTGTAAAAGAGATGGTTGCTAGAGTAAGAACAGATTGGAGAAAGTTCAAGGAATTACTGCTATGGCTGACAACAAATATTTTTTCTCACAGAATGAAGGGCAGATTATATGATGTTTCTGTCAGAAATGCATTGCTGTGTCGTAGTGAGATATGGGCCTTGAATGCAGAGAGGTTGAAAAGACTGGAAAAAAAATGAAGCAAGCATGTGCTGTGGGATGTGCAGTATGTGTGCATGTATGACAAATTACAAGTATTTTGAGAAAAAAGCTAGGCATAAGAGGAATTAGATGTAGTGTGCAAGAAAGAAGACTGCACTGGCATGGGCATGTGTTGCATATGGATGAGAACAGCTACATAAAGTGCCAATAGCTTAATATAGATGGAACTTGTGAAAGAGGGAAACTCAGTAAAACATGAGATGAAGTAGTAAAGTCTAATCTCAGGGAGTTGAACTATTGGAGGTGATAACAAAAGTGCAAGTTGATTGGCAATATTTAATAGTTTTTAAGAAGACCTGCTCACCTCTGGTATAGCTGTGTTTGTGTGTGTGTGTATAAGTGGCAGTGAATTATTTCCTTTTTGGTTTTTGAATTGCGTCTTGCCACCTTCACTATTTTATATACATATATATATATATATATTTATATAAACATACTATAGAATATAAATAAATATATAAATATATAATAACTATAAATAAACTATAACTAAATATATATATATATATATATATATATACTAGCTGAGGTACCCGGTAATACCCGGGAGTGGAGATATTTCCAGTACCCATTCCAATGCCTAATTTCTCTCAGACGAAAAATGAAATCAAGACATAGGACAGATAATAGAAGGCATAAGCAAATTCATTCACGAAACAATAATACAAATAAATACGTGTGGAATTGAAAAATGACAATCGTTTGGTCAGATGAGTGGAAACATCAAGAAGGGAATTGTAAAGGAGTGCTGTGAAGTAGACATAAAAATATTTTGAGAAAACAGATTTTATACTTACAAAAATGGCTGGAGTGCAGAGGTGACAATGTGGTGGTCATAAGAGTCATTAGATGCTATGAGGAGAGAAAAGAAGCATACAAAAATGACAATTTTCATCATTTTTGGGCAAATTCTCTTGGAACCCGAGAGAAAATTTTTAGTGCACATGTACATAATTTGACGAATGTTTTTCATGGATATAGTTTCACTGATCGTGAGGATCAAATATCGATTGCAACAGTTAGACCCAGTTTAAGCACAGGTGTTAAGAAAATACATGTTACATGATTTAGCACACAATGCTGCAACATTTAGAATCAATAATTGTAAGTGCAGGTGTTAAGAAAATACATGTTACAGCAATCTGAGAATGCTGAAATAATTGATGAACATTTTAACTCCACAACAATTTAGGCCAAATTTTGTTAATCAATTAATTAAAAATCAGTTAATCAAAAGCCTCATGATAGCAAGGGAGAATGGGCACCAGCCAGCCAGCCCAAAGGTTGGGATGGGCTGCACCTGCCTGCCTCAGTTGCTATCGTATTGAGGTAAATCATGGCCATCCCTGTTAACGGGGACAAAACTCAGATTTAAAACACTGGATGATGATGATCTTATGCTTTGCTTGAGTAGCCTAGGTAAAAATTTATTTGTCTCAACCTATCCTTAGCGCATATTCCATCTGCGTATGAAATTTCGAAAAAATTGGTTGAAAACTTTATAAGTTATGGCAGAAAATAACATTCATATGAGAATTTACATTGAAATGTCCTATTGATTTTTAAAAAGTTGATGCTGATTAAAAACTATCAATTTGTTTTCAAATTCCAAGTGTGTAAGTGACCACATGGGCATAAGCCCTACATGTGTCAAGTTTCATTAAGATCGGTTGGATAGTCTCCAGGTGCAATAAACACTGAAAATGTGCAGAAAACAACTTCTGTCACATTCCAGGGAGAAAAACTGGACGTAGCTGATAGCTTCTGATATCTAGGTGACCAAGTTAGTAGTGGGGGAGGGTGTGCTGAAAGTGTAGCTGCTAGAATAAGAATAGACCTTTGCTCTCTGGGCAAAGTTCAGAGAGCTCTTACCTCTGCTGGCGACAAAGGGCCTCTCACTCAGAGTAAAAGGCAGACTGTATGATGCATGTGTATGAACAGCCATGCTATATGGCAGTGAAACATGGGCCGTGACTGCTGAGGAAATGCGTAAGCTTGCAAGGAATGAAGCCAGTATGCTCCGATGGATGAGTAATGTCAGTGTGCATACCTGGCAGGGTGTAAGTATCTTGAGAGAAAAGTTGAACCTAAGAAGCATCAGTTGTGGTGTGCAAGAGAGACGATTGCGCTGGTATGGTCATGTGGCAAGAATGG
>NC_069000.1:29236151-29237628 GCF_001194135.2 Octopus bimaculoides | reverse complement strand
GTTACCAACGTCGCCTTCCTGGCACTTGTGTCAGTGGCACGTGAAAAGACATTCTAGCGAGTTCGTTGCCAGTACTGCTGGACTGGCTCCTGTGCAGGTGGCATGTAAAATACACCATTTCGAGCATGGCCGTTGCCAGTACCGCCTGACTGGCCTTCGTGCCAGTGGCGCATAAAAGCACCCACTATACTCTCGGAGTGGTTGGAGTTAGGAAGGGCATCCAGCTGTAGAAACTCTGCAAATCAGATTGGAACCTGGTGTAGCCATCTGGTTTCTTCAGTCCTCAGTCAAATCATCCAACCCATGCTAGTATGGAAAGCGGACGTTAAACGATGATGATGATGACACACATACACACACAGCCACAAACAGACAGAAATTATCATTTATGTGTGTATATATATATATATATATATATATATATATGTAGACATAGAACAACACATTTTACCTTCAGATATCTTTCTTGGTATGGTCTTTGACAATGGAAAATAAGTGCATAGCTTATCTTCCAGTTATGATCATTTTTTTTTTTTTGTCTGTATCTAAGACTATGTATCCAATTTGTCTGGCAGTAGGCTGTAGTTAAATGGCTACTATTTCCAGCAGGTTTACTCATTTCTTGAGTTGCTGCAATTATTTTAAGATGATATTTGAGGAAGATTTGACTGCTATTTTATTGCAGGTGAGGCAACCATGTAGATGTTTTTTTTTTTTTGTTGTTGACTTGAGTCATATGTTTGTCTGTTTATATAACTTATAAATTCTTAAAAAAAATATTTTTACTATTTTTCATCTCTGAAACAGATACACTGGCAACGAACAATGCTAAAATGAAACAACACTGGGATCGCATAAAAGAGTGGAAAGAAAATGTTATAAATGCCAGTGCACATAACAAAACCTGTTTTGAAGAATCACAGAAAACTATCCAAGAATTACAAATGCGGAATACTGAATTAACAAATGAGCTCAAAAGGGAAAGATCTTCACAGGTAAAATAGTTTAAAAAGATATTTATTCATTACAGGGATTTTAAAGTGACTGCTTTCATGTTTTTATTTCTTTGTAACCATGCAAAATAACTTCTTCATACAACTGTCTTGAAGAGTTTTTCACCCTTCAGTTTTTGAAAATCTTTGTAATTCCTTAAGTGTTAAGGAGAACCTTAACACTTAAAAATTATTTTTTTGCATTTTTTGTGAACATCATTAAAGGTTGCAGGTGTGTAATGGTCCAATAACTGGTTCACTGAATTTCTGATGGCAACAGTGACAAATCAGGCAAAGTAAATATCACAAGGTATTTAATTTCAGTGCACAGATGAAATTGATTTCTTGCCAATGTGTATACCTTCTGCCAATATTTGCTAGAGAAAGTTAGCCTCCCCATCATCATCATCATCATCATCATCATCATCATCATCATCATCATCATCATCATCATCATCATCATCATCATCATTTAACGTCCGCTT
>NC_069000.1:29213832-29236141 GCF_001194135.2 Octopus bimaculoides | reverse complement strand
CATCATCATCATCATCATCATCATCATCATCATCATTTAACGTCCGCTTTCCATGCTAGCATGAGTTGGACGATTTGACTGGGGACTGGCAAACTGGATGGCTACACCAGACTCCAATATGATCTGGTAGAGTTTCTACAGCTGGATGCCCTTCCTAATGCCAACCACTCCAAGAGTGTAGTGGGTGCTTTTTATGTGCCACTGGCACGAGGGCTAGTCCAGCGGTACTGGCAATGGCCACGCTCAAATACTGTTTTTTATGTGCCACCTGTACAGGAGTCACTCTAATGTTTTGTTCACATGCCACCAGCACAAGTGCCAGTAAGGCGAAGCTGGAAACGATCGCGCTCAGATGGTGTTTTTTACGTGCCACATATATTCATAATGAACTTCTGTATAGTTTATGTGAACAAAATTTCACACACAAAGCATTGGTTAACCTGAGGCTATGCTAAAGGACATATCCCCAATGTGATCCTGTACAGCAATATTGAACCTAGAAACATGTGGTTTTGAAACACATTTCTGAACCTTCTGCCAAGCCAGCTCCCGTGAAGCCATCTAATCCATGCCAGCATGGAAAGTTGATGTTAAATGATGACCACTATCCCTATGTCCATTTTCTCTGTCCAGTCCTACATTTCTCATGCTATGGAAGACAATTTGGTTGGATTTTGGGTAGTTAGTCTTTCATCTGCTTAATGCTATAAAAACTGCTGCCTTCTTATGTTTTGTGTTGTGATGGACATTCATTTAGGATCTTACACAGTAGAATATCCTTGTGTTATTTCAATGATCCACTAGATCTAGATCCTTATGTTATTTTTTTTCTCAGGATATTAAAAAACTGTAATCCTTTAAACTATTGCAGTATCTGGTCCTAACTTGAGATTGAAAGGGTGAGATATCTGGCACTATATCATAGCATCCATTTCTAGGGGTGTCTATAAATCTCAATGCTAAAATGTGGTACCAGTCCTTCCATTATCTTCTGTATGTATATATTATTGCATGTTTTCCTTATTCAATCCAAGTATCCCATCTGCTGAATAGACACAATCTCTTTTGTTGTAGGAGCATTAGATTGCTTAATTTCCACAGTTAGTGTGTTGAAGCCATAGTTGGTTCCATACAGCCAAGAACAAATATTTTCTACAAGACCAACATTGTTTCTGATTCTAAATGCTCTCAGAACTTCACCCTGCCAGTCATCTCCATTTTGATTTCATTTTAATAATAAATAAATTAAATAATGTACCATTATTCATTCTGATCGAAGATTACTTACTGGTTGTGACACTAGGTTTGTAATCTCCCTAGGTCATGTGTATCCTGGTTACATTCTATTGGGCAGGTAGTGATAAGTTTGAAACTTTCCAACATAAAATTGCATGCTCTTTTTGCCAACCCACCTGTACATTGCATTGAGAACTTTCTGAACATTTTTGACATCATTGCGACTTTTAGTTGCCTTTGGTATTTTTGTATCATCAGTATAGTTAGTAGAAATGGCTGATCAAAATAATTATTGTAAGATTGTGGAGAATTGGTTCACTTTGTGATGTTTATGTTTGAGTTCAACTCCTGCTCAAACCTAATTTATCTTCCATTCTTTTGAAGGTGATTAAAATAGATACTGGAGGGTAGGGTGAGGGTAGAGTTGATGTAATTGACTAGAGCTTAAAAGCAGTGACCCAGCACAATTACAATCCAATGCATAGTACTAGTAAAAGGAGTTGCACAATATTGGAAGTATTGTCAGCTGGCCCCATAAGATTCACAATACTTATTGTATGCAGATGTCACTATTTGAGGTATATAATTTTAGTCAGATGCTCTTATTGAGAAGTGCAAAAATTGTAAAACACTTGATTAAATGAATGCACAATGAATTCCTTGGTTATATGAAATTTTGTATGGTGGTGACAGGGAGAGAAACATTCCAGCTTTATCAAGATACATGTGACTGTGATGGAAGCTAAAAACTGAAGTGTGAAAGACTGGGATATTGAATGGCCAGTTATTGAGTGCTACCACAGCTTATATAAATGGAAATTCGAGCAATGCCAACTCTATACAGTTGAAGAATATATCTTGATACAGATTATTTGATGTATTAAATTAAAAAAAAAATCTCAGAAATTCTCTTGAAATGCAAACTCAACAATCTTTACCTGGCAAATGGTACCAGTGGGATGAAGGCCAACTGATCAACTGGAAGTATGCAGCACACATTCACTTGAAACACTAAATATTGATTATCAAAGAACCCATAAGCTGTTTTTAATGAAATGCTATCCAAAGAAGATTTGGGTAGCATGAGGAAATAAAATGATTAGGGTAAAGTTAGGTTCAAACAGGGCTAAGCAGGGGCGAAACAACACCAACAATTAAAGCAACCATTCATGAGCAGTATCTGAATGATGTAAATCTCCATTTCAACTCCATGATTACAATTCCTCTTTTGTATTGTAGTGATACAGTAGAAAATTTACTGTTGTACTGATAGCTTTGAACATAACATCAGAAATAATTTTTGAGTAGTTACATGGTACACATTGTTAACAGGAAGAGATAAGTGAAAACCAAAAGAGATTGTTGCAATGATATAAAGACATATAATTTTATCCATCTGTTTTGATTAAACATATATTTAGTTCCATGAAATAAAGTTCCATGTTGAAACCAGAGCATTTGCCAGCTTAAAACAAGGATTGAACTGGCTAGTTTTGTCTTAAAACTTGTCATGGATCACTTACCTCTGCCATCTAAACTACTGCAATAAAGTAATAGAATTATATATAATAAATATAATCAATATGGTGAATGACACAACTCTTGTAATGGTACAAGATGGATGGTCTATCATTAATAACTCCTACATGGATAATGAATAAATATATGAAATTTTAATATCCTTAATAAAAGCTTTTGGCATCTTGGAATGAGAATTGTTTACCTTTGTAAAGAATTGACTGCTATTTGAGTAAGTGTTTAAGACTGTAGAAACTTTTTTGCTGTGTCATCTTTAAGAGATAAAAAATATTTGTGTAGATTGAAATTTGTCAAAGTTGTAATTAGTGTCTTTAAGAAAGCTAGTTGTTTGATCATTGTCTCAAATGTGTCTGGTACAAATATACTGTGTGAGGTAAACTCATTGATCCAAGTTATCTACACCTAAGTATTAGGTATAGGGAATACATTTAAGAAATTAATTAAAAATTCTGATGAAATATCTTACAGACTGAGATGCAAAAATTAGTTAAGGAACTGATTGCTATAAATGCTTTAAAACATGATCGTTGGGGTTATGTTAAAAAAAAGCCATAATGTGTCAACACAAAATGTCATTGGTGGACAGAATTTAATGAAGGTAAGTTTGTATCAGTTGTACACAGTTCTGGGTGTATCGCAATGAAGTTCACATTTTGACTCTTCTGATAATTATTTTTGGGGCTTACTAATACTTTGGCTGACTAATCCTGTACTATTTTGGCTGTAAACTTTTCACTTCATTTCACTGAAATCTGAATTAGTTATCCTTACTAAAGTTGGTGGTGAAATACTGGAAAATGAATCAAGCAAATAATGAATAATAGAGAATATGATGAAACCATTTGATCTTCTGTAGTGTAGTTTAGTTATCAGTCTGTTATAGATATATAAATAGAGGCTACTTCATCTGGTGATGTTAGTTGTTAAAGCTAAATTAGAGGTTAGTTATAAGACCAAGAGTGTAAAATTTGCTATCAAGAAAACTGGTGAAGGTCTGTGTTGGTAACAGTTAGTGAATAGAATTTGGTTTATAGATTTATTGATAACATCCATTACATACACACTTGCATACATTATGGAAAAATATTTTAATCAGTTTCATATTGAATTAGTTGTACTTTGAAATGATATTGTCATATTACAACAGAGACATACTAGTTTCCATTGGTGGAAGTTTAGGTGTGGTTTCAACTTTCTTGGCAGCCATTATTAGAATGCAGAAATGGATATTCTGTTATGTCAGTGAGGGGTTTCAGGCGACTGTGTGTGTATGTCTGAATCCAACCCATGCAACAACCTCTCTAATACTTGTACCATGATCAAATTTACTCAGACCAGGCTTTAGTGAAAGATAGGACATCCTGTTGCCAAAAACATGACATACACAATGACTAAGTTCACTGTTTTTATATTTTCTATCTGTTGTGTTTGTCAGTCTATCCATTGGTCTGGTTGTCTATCTACCTGCCTACTTCTTGCTTTGGCTTTTATAAATGAAGAATAGAAACAAGAACATAAAAAACAAAAAAAAGTTTTGACAAATATTTTCTTATAATTGTGTTTATTTTAGCCTTTTTCTCTGGGTCCTCACACTTCAACATCTGACCCCCAGATTTGCTGTATCCTCTCTCTGTATTTTCTACTGCTACTACTATGTTTTTTTGCACCTCAGAGCCAACTGTCTCATACCACTCTCATTTAACTTACCTTTCCTCCTCTAATAATCCATATTGTGTCCACCTTTCATGCCTTGAACTAATCACTATCGCAGCCTTCTGGAATTCGCTCCATGCACATACTTCTTCCTCAGTCATCTTGAAACTGTTCAAGAAGATAATAATGACCGCATTGATCTCACTGATCTTGAAGAGCCAGCAATGGCCGTTGCTGTAACCCCTGGACCAAATCAAAAGTAATAATAAGAATAGGCAAAAGGCCTGAAATTTTAGGTGATGGGGTTAGTTTATTACATTGGCCCCAGTGCTCAACTGGTACTTACTTTATTGACTCCAAAAGCATGCAAGTCAAAGTCAATTTCAGCAGGATTTGAAATCAAAACAAAATGTTGGAAGAAGTGCTGTTAAGTGTTTTGTCCAGCATGATAATGATTCTGCTAGCTCATCGCCTTAATACCTACTACTACTACTAATGTGGATGTGCAATGGTCCAGTGGTTAGGGCAGTGGACTCGCGGCCGTAGGATCGTGGTTTCAATTCCCAGACCAGGCTTTGTGAGTACTTATTGAGCGAAAACACCTAAAGCACCGTGAGGCTCCAGCAGGGGGTGGTGGCAAACCCTACTGTACTCTTTTACCACAACTTCCTCTCACTCTTTCTTCCTGTTTCTGTTGTACCTGTATTTTGAAGGGCCAGCCTTGTCACACTCTGCGTCACGCTGAATCTCCCTGAGAACTATGTTAAAGGTACATGTGTCTGTGGAGTGCTCAGCCACTTGCGCATTAATTTCACGAGCAGGCTGTTCCATTGATCGGATCAACTGGAACCCTCGTCATCATAACCGACGGAGTGCCACTACTACTACTTTCAAAACTTATATTTTTATTTTGTTGATGTGACCATTTACAAAGTATATTTTTAATAGGTGTTTCATGGGGCTTCTCTGATTTTCTAAATGACTAACTTTACTTCACCTTTAGATCTGACATTTTTACCTCGTTTTCTGTTATTTACAAATTGAGCAGTGTGTTTTATTTTTAACACAATAATTAGAATATTAATTTAATGGCATCATTCACACATACAACCTGTGGTTCACCTATTCAGATCTTTAATCATTCAGCAGCAGATGTTTATCAGAATGTTTTTGTAAATTAGGAAATACTTGTGGTAGTATGGCTCTGCTGTTTTAAACTTGTTAACTGATACAATGTACACTGTCAATACATTGTGGTAAGGTAAATCTATTTGCTTACTTTAGGTGGCTTCATTAACACTCCCATAAAGCATACCAATGTCCACTCCTCTGTAGTTGACTTGGTAGAAATAGCAGCATAATTTCTTTTCAATCATGCCATACCTCACAATTTTTCGAAAAAGTAAAGGGCATTTGATAATATAATGATATTACTTCTGATAGTAACAAAGGCATTCATTCTAAGTGAAGGACAAAATGCATGATGCCTGTATAAGAAGTGTAGTGTTGTATGGTAGGGAAATGAGCATGGAATGTGGAGGATGACCATAGGTTGGGAAGAAATTAGGTGAGCCAGCTACATAGGATATATAATGTTAGCATGCATGAATGGCAGATCACAAATGAGTTGAAAGACAAAATGGATTTAAGAGAAATCACTTGTAGTGTGCAAAAGAGAAGATTGATCTAGTGTGGACAAGTGATACATATGTAGGATGACACTTGGCTAAAAGAAGTACCAAGTCATCTAAATAGAAAGAAGCTGTGGAAGACCAAAGAAGATATGGAAAGAAGTAGCGAATGCTGATCTCAGAAGGCTGAACTTAGTAATGACGATGATGTGCTGGAGACTCTATGTCCAACTCCCTTCGTCTGTTTCTTCCTTGGATAAAATATTGATTTCTGACATTGATGTAACAAATTTAGTGGGATAGAAGGATACAGCTTATTAAATCAGCCCCAGTACTTCACTGATATTAAATTAATACCAGTGAAGTACTGGTGCTGAGTTGACTTTTGCAAGATTTGAACTGAAAATGTAAAAGGGCTGTAACTAAATACAAGACACTTTTCTAATGCTCCAATGGTTCCATCAAACCTCTACTCTTTTTCAGATTAAATATTTTAAAATTAAAGGAAAAAAAGAATGATGAGCACGCTAAATATGTGATATGCATTTAGAAACAATAGGTATTGGTTAAGGGTGATTTATTTGGGGTCAAGCAACTCTGTAGAACCTCCCTCAAACTGGTTTGCAATGGATGCTCCTTTTTATTGATTTGCTTCTTCCAAAGGTTACTGACCAAAGTTTCTGTATGTTTCTGAAGGTACATGAGGATAATAAAGAAACGCTGAGTACCAATGAGAATCACGAAAGTTTTTGCCTGCCATCTGAAATAGAATCTCTAAGAAATCAAAGTCTTCTTGAAAAAGAGAGAAACACCTCAGCAATGTGTGAAAATTTACAAGCTGAAAACAACAAACTAACTGAGGAGAACTTAAACTCTTATCAAAAGTATCAAGTATGTTTCATTATCCTTTATTTGAATATTCAACTTTGAAATGTTTTTTTTTTCATAATTTTCAATTGATTGGTCTTCATTTAAAATCTTATAATAATTCTGCTTGTCATTGCATTACTTAGCCCATCAATAACACTTCCACATGATTAGAGAAAAAAAGGGAGGGAAAAAAGAGGGAGAGAGAAGCGTCCATGACATGAGGTAGAGGGAATGTAATTGTGATGTTTTCGCATGATTAATTGAAGGGAAAGAGAGGAGAAAGAAAAAGGAGAGGGAAAAAGCCGATAAAACAAAAAGTGAGACAGAAAGAGGAAGAGAGAAGTGTCCATGACATGATGTAGGGGGAAATGTAATATTTATTACGTGATTAAAAAAGTTAGTGTAAGGTAGAAGAGGAGAGTTAAAAATATAATTTTAGCAGAGGGGTGATGTTGTGATGGTGAGGTTAAAGAAAGGCAGAGAGAGAGAGAGAGAGATAATGATGATGATGATGGTGGTGGTGGTGGTGGTGATTGGATAATGAAAAGTGTATCTTTTTTTTTATTGAACTAAGTTTTTTGTATCACCTACCACTTAACGCATGCGCATAAGTGCAATTCTGTGAAATACTCACGCTTATTTACATGGCAGATATATGCAATTTAATTAAAGGTTGTATCGTATGTACAGAATTTTTTTTTTTTTGTTTATGGGGAAAATGGAAAAATAAGAGTAAATATTTATTTTATGAGTGTTGTATAATAAGTCTATAAAATTGTGCATAAAGTATATAGAGTGTTTATACAAAGTGCATTAAGTAATCATCATATTCCAATTTCTTTCACTTTTCAATGAGTAGTAGATGAATGTCTTATCTTTCCATACAGACCCAACACAGGTTATGCTTTCAGGTTTTTTGGATAAACTTTTCAGAAATAACTCGTTTACCATTAATTCTGTGAAATATTCACAGGTCCCGCTAGTAACATATATATTAACAGTGCTTTGTGGCCCATTGAATTGTTAGACCATGTATCACTACAAACTTCCTCACATGTGAGAGAGGATAGATCAGAATGACATCTTCCTTTTTTTTAATTTTTTTTTTGTGGTTTAATGGAGAAAGTCACTACCTATAACTCAAGATCTTGATATTCTCTGAACAGTGACCTAAACTGAATGTTTACAACAAAGTGGACTCTGCTAAAAGTTTCTGTGGGTCAAGTGGTGGTGTTATACTTAAATCTACATAGATTTAAGTACAACACTACCAGCTGCCAAAACATACATCACTTATGCAATATATTTCTGAAGATCTCTATGTTACCATGGTCCCTGTTATCACTAACTTCAGGCACAATGAAAAGTCAGTAAAAAGGATAAAGGCTGTCAACCTTTCTAGGTTCCTAGGCTTATCTGTTTGGTCAGCTGTGATTGACTGTCTGTCTGTTTGTCACTACTTACCTATAGAAAATTGGGACTATTGCCAGTTTTCATGGTTTTGTTTAGCCATATGTCACATTCCATCTTATATTCAGATATAAGTGTGTATAGGCCTACAGGGAATTTGGACTGAATTTGTATAAAAGGAGAAGAAAACACAATATCTCATTTACAAATAGAAATATTTTAAAAAATCAAAGGTTCAATTCGATTATGGCTGGGAGATAGCAATTTACTCAAAGTAGCTTCTACCATGGCCTCAAGATAGCTGTGGAATCTGGGGCATGCATTCCTTACTGTGTCTAGGAAGATCTTCAGACACCTCCTTCATCTTGGCCACCAGTTCATCCTTGGTGTTGTAAGCTGAGCAGTTGATGTCTTTCTCAACTGCCTCCTCAATTGTAATCCATGGGATAACAACCGAGAAAATTAGGAGGGCAAAAATAGGGGCTGGTGAAGTCATAGAGATTCTTCGACAACCACTTCTAATTCTTTCCAAAAGTATGGCAAAGAGCTGAATCCTGCTACCAAACATAAGGCCTTCTAGCAGTAACTTTCTCTAGCCAGGGTTTGACTACAGTCTCCAGCAGCTTCACATAACCATCTGAATTGAGCCTAAAGCCCATTTTTTGGATGAATTCCAGTGTGTGGTCACAGTCAGAATACCTGCTGGGTCCCTTCTTGCTGCTGCCCATGTCATGTCTTACAGGCTTTACAGTGTTCATCGAGCATTGAGCAGCAAGCATGATGTCAGCATTTTGATACCTTGCATGAATCATCATGATACAGGTAAACTTTGCCAATAATCAGATGGCTTCTAGTCATCATTGTCAGCTAACTTTTTCTCAACTGCAACTTTAATCTTTATGTTCTCCAATGTCATTGAGCATTTTCTAATACATCAAGCTGTTCCTGAAAAAAAAATTGTCAGATTTAGCCTGAACATCCTGTACATTGTCAAATGCAATCGTAATTTTAAAAAAAGGTTTGATTTGAGGGACATTTGACTTCTCCTATACTTAGCAGGTCAAACAACCATGGAAAGGCTTGGTGGGGGGCTCAGTTTGCAAAGTTGTATGGCTTGAAGGATAATACAGGGTGGGGCAGAGAGGATGGACGTTTTTGAAAAATTCACAAAATCATTAATCTTAGCTGCAAACAAATTTTATTGACATCAATGTGTTCATATTAAATTAGCATTTGCCAAAACGAAGTGTGGAAAGCAACATCCATCATGTGGTGTCTGTTTTCATCGATGCATCTCTGAAGGCGTTTTTGGAAGTTGGCCTCCATTCTCTCGGGTATTGTTCTGTCGATTTGGGTGAGTTCCATGCGAATAGCTTCCTTCAAATCGTCCAATGTATGGGGTTTATGTACATACACACATCCCTTGAGGTTTCCCCACAAGAAATAATCACACATAGACAAATCAGAGGACTGAGGGAGGCCTAGGAATGTCAGCAAACCTGGAAATGAGGCAGTCATTGAAGAGAGAGCAAAGAACGTCCATTGATGCTCTGGCTGTGTGGGCTCTTGCCCCATCCTGCTGAAACCACACATCGAATAGGCATACGTTTTTGTCATAATTCAGGCTCAAAGAAGTTGTTTGTCATCTTGATGTAATGCTTGGCGTTCACAGTAACAGCATTTCCATTATTATCTTCAAAAAATTAAGGATGACAACTTTTCCAACAGTACACCAGGCCATCACTTTTGGGCTGTGCAAGTGATCTTTCGTGCAGTTCTCTTGGATTTTCAAGAGCCCAATAACGACAGTTCTGTTGATTCACCATGCCATTGAGATGAAAATGAGCTTCATCACGCATTAACAAAATGAGGTTGTCATTTACCTCAAACATTGATTCTATATGATGTGCAAAGTTAAGCCACTGTGCATAGCCCCATGGTTTCCACTGTTGCCCAATGACCAATTTGTATGGGTGGAAATGCAGGTCTTCATGCTAAACACACCTTACTGATTGATTACAGATGTCAAGTCCAGTGGAATGCCTCCAAGCAGAATGATTTGGACTTCGTATCAAAGCTTGTCTGACATGTTCCACATTTTCTGGGGTCCATACCATTTGTGGCACCTCCACTGGTCTCCTGTTCATTAGTGTACCTCGTGTATGAAGTGTATTCATCCAACGTAAGCCTGATTTCGGTGAAGTGGCACTGAAACTCATGCTGAACTGCTGTAACAGACTCCATGTACCTGTCACAGGCAAACATGCAATGCTCTTTCATGTAATAGCCATTTCAGAAACGTCCACCCTCTCTGCCCACCCTGTATCTATCTAAAATATTCCAACAAGGAAGACTCTCTAGAGTTGGTCAATCTACTGGAAACAACAGTCAAATCTCCCTCATATTAAATCTTGCTGTCTTAAGGAAAGATCATGTTAGAGAATGTAGTATTAGACATAACTCTAAAAAATGAGATGGTCATGTCTGAAATGCCTTTGATCATAATTTTCAATCTAGGCTGATGTGGGACTAAACAGCAACAAAATATTTCAGTAATTCATACAAACGTGCAATCTATTATTGTGTGGAGAAGGAAGTATGTATGTGTTTGTGCAGGGACTATTTAATGTTACATTGTCTTTCTTTGCATGTGTTATGTTGTTTTGGTTTTTCTTCCTTTTCAGACTCTTCTGGTGCAAACTAAACAGGAATCTAGTTCTGAAGACCTAACAGATCTAAGTTCCAAGTTGGAAAACTATGGATCAAATACTGATGAGACGTTCTCCAATCTCATAAACGATAACAGTCAGCTTGGCAATTATTCAGATGATGCATTTTATAAGAGTATGATGAATCAATTAAGTATTGAGCGGTTACTCGTGAATGATTTGAGGATGCAGAATAATGAATTAGAGAAAAAGGTAAATGCTCTATTTTTGTGGTTTGTTAACATCATGTACCCTCCAGGGCTGAACGCAAGTCACCTAGCCAGTCCATGACTTATATGTTCATGGCTTGTAAAACCATGTGCTGGTATGCACAAAAATCACATACCTAAGAGAAGATTTACATATGAAGTGAAATAGCATAATAAATATTATTAACCACATACTGTGCAAAAGTCTTTGGTCACTTTAAACTGTTGTAAATTTCTACTAATTGCCAACTTGTAAGTGGATGTTTCACATTGTGTTTTTTACAAATGAAACATTGACCCTGTTGGAGTTATTTCCATACCTAATCATTATATTTTGTAGTAGGGGTTCTGAATGAAAGGGGAAGATGCAAGACAACCAACAAAAATGGCCATGCAAAAGTTTTCACCTACCTCACATAAACCAATCAAGATACAGTGTTTCAAAACAGAAAAATACCTGTAATGAAAATTTATTACATAATGTTCATTTCAAGAAGTTCCTGTACATTGTTAATATTTCATGTGGCTTCCCTTATCTTGAATAATTGCTTCAATGTACCTGGGAAGAGATGTGTACAAATCCTTCACCATCTTCATAAGTATGAGATGCCATTCTCTGTGGCTGAGCTCTCACAACTCTTCAAGATTGCATGGATTCTTCTGATGAACTCTTCTTTTCAGTTGTGTCTACATTTGCTCGATGATATTTAAGTCAGGGCTCTGAGCTGGTCAACCTTTTAATATTGTAACTCCTTCACCAGCCAGATTCTGTTGTGTTGCACATGATCTGTGTCATGGAGTTTCATCATGCTGAAAACTCTCACTTTCATCCAAGTCTGGTGTCAAATTGTCCTGCAGCAATTGGATGTATTTGGCACTATTCAAGTTACTGTCAATTTTAACCAACTTTCTTGTACCATCACTTTTTGTATATCCCCAAAGCATCAAACTCTTTTACTCCCAAACTTCACTGTTTTTGTTGTGTAATGTGGGTTGTTTCACTTTCTAATAAGTGAGAATTTCTCAAAAGGCCTCCAGGATAGCGAAACGACCCATGTTACACGACAAAAACAGTGAAGTTTGGGGGTAAGAGTCTGACTCTTTGGGAATACATAAAAAGTGATGGTTCAAGAAAGTCGGTTAAAATTGACAGTAACTTGAATAGTGCCAAATACATCCAGTTGCTGAAGGACAATTTGATACCAGACTTGGATGAAAGTGAGACTTTTTTTAGCATGATGGAACTCCATGCCATAGATCGTGTACAACACAACAGAGTCTGTCTGATGAAGGTGTTACCATATTAAAAGATTGGCCAGCTCAGAGCCCTGACTTAAATATCATCGAGCAAATGTAGACACAACTAAAGAGAAGAGTTCGTCAGAAGAATTCATGCAATCTTGATGAGTTGTGAGAGCTCAGCCACAGAGAATGGCATCTCATACTTGTGAAGATGGTGAAGGATTTGTATGCATCTCTTCCCAGGTACATTGAAGCAATTATTCAAGCTAAGGGAAGTCACATGAAATATTAACAATGTACAGGAACTTCTTGAAACAAACATTATGTAATAAATTTTCATTACAGACATTTTTCTGTTTTGAAACACTGTATCTTGATTGGTTTATGTGAGGTGGGTGAAAACTTTTGCATGGCCATTTTTGTTGGTTGTCTTTCATCTTCCCCTCTCATTCAGAACCCCTACTACAAAATATAATGATTAGGTATGGAAATAACTCCAACAGGGCCAATTTCAAACAGTACTCTTAGCTATGACACCATCTCCATAAACAGCACTTTTCTTCTTTGCTGTTTGTACAGTGTTTTTTACTTTCTGAAAAAAAACCCAACAAAAAAAACCATTAAATGACAAAAATGTATTTCATTTTCCTTCATTTTCAATTTCATTGTAAGAACAGTAGAAGTAAATAATCCAGACAATATTCAAATAGAAAAATGTGCTGAGATCTCTTCTTTCAGAAAATCTGTACTATGTCGTATGTTCCTGTCATGTGATAAAATAGATCATGTGATTAAACATCACCAACTGAAAAACACTACACTTTTTTTGCCAACCCAATATACATTGTGTGCTTCATGCAGCCTTAAGGGTTTTAACTCTTATTTCTTGCAATGACGATTAAATTTTATATATCTCTGTGTGTGTCTTTGTGTCTCCCCCACTACTGCTTGACAGCCTGCTTAGCAGTTTGGCAAAAGTGACTGATAGAATAAGTACTAGGCTTTAAAAAAGTCCTGGAGTTGATTTGTTTGACTAAAATCCTTCAAGGCAGTTCCTAGCACAGCCACAGTCTGAAACAAGTAAAAGGAAAAAAAAAGATAATTATATCCTAATTATAGAATAATGTTCTGTTGTCCTTCCTTGGTTTTTCTTGTTTTTATTTTGTTTTTGATTTAATGTTATTTTTTTTTCTCATTTAATAGATTAAAACCATGCAAGATACTCTAGATTCTAAATTGGAACAAGAGAGAGTAAAATATTTGGAAAATATACAGAATATTCAAAAAAAACATAATGAAGAAATTGAGAGATTACAGTTAACTATCCCAGATTTGAATATTGTGAAGGTAATATTCTTGTTTGTGTGCATAAAGGATAGGATAGCCCCATACCAGCTCTGAGGGAGCAAACTTCTGATCAAAGGCATTCTAGCTGTGACCATACTAACTTTTATTTCTAATACAGTGTATTTAGGATTATATTATCAAATGAGTCCTTCTACTTTTAAGACAACAGGATATGATTTAACTACTATTTTAGCTGATCAGATGTACACATAGAAGTTTCCTCTTTTATATTTTTTACTTTAGCTTAATCAGGAAGGGGCAGTGCCAACAAACCTTTGGATGCCCTTTCAAATAAGTGAGATTCATATAAAAGAGATTCCGTTTAAATATCTGTTAAGTCAGTGTCTGTTGGGGAAAATGTTGTCTGGAATTGGAATTCCTGAGAATTTGATGTTCTGGGAAGGAAGGATTGGGAAAAGTAGTTAGTGTTGAGTCTGTGCTTGATGAAATACAGTAGGGGGGTGATAAAAGAAAGACTGAGGTTTGGGTGGAGATGGTATGATGGTAGCTGAATGACCAGCACAAATGATTTGTTTATAGTGATTAAATATATGTGCTGTACATTAACTCACTCCTTCCATCAAATTGACGTTGCCTGAACAGGTGCATGGTGTACCACATGTTGAGTGTTGAAGTGATCACAAAGCAACATGAGATGAACGGTTTTGCTCAAGAACACAATGCACCACCCAGTCCAGGAATTCAAACCATGATCTTGTGATTGCATGTGCAACATGCTAACCACTAGGCCATGTGCCCTCACGTAGATGATATACAAGTACCCCAATTTATTTACATTTGACGGATATTTGTCCTCATCTTGTCAAATATCTGTCAAATGTAAATAATGTACATAATTCCTCATCTTTTAAATATAGAAGTACCCTAATTGTAGGGAATGTTGTAGAGCCAAAATAAAGTCTGTTAAGCTGAGTACACAATGTGTTTTCAATTCTCTTCACTTATCTCTGAATTTAAGGATTCCTGTTTCTTTCCTTCTCTAAACTTATGGCATGTTCATACTTAGTTTAAATGAGCTCAACTCAATATTTTCCTTGCAATTAAGGCAAGAAGCTAGCAAAATTATTAGCATGCCAGTCAAAATGCTTAGTGGCATTTCATCTATTTTAATGTTCTCAGTTCAAATTCCACTGAGGTTGACTTTGCCTTTCCAGTACCATTTGAACACTGGAGTTGATGTAATCAACTTATCCCCTCCCCACGAAATTGCTGGCCTTTTGCCAAAATTTGAAACCTATATTTTCCTTGCAATTGTAATATTTACATTTTCTTATGTTGTCTGGAAAAAATATTTTTATAACCCTGTAACACCTAATTTATCAATATGCAGGAAAAAAAAGATTTTATTGGTTAATAAAAAAAAATGTTTAATATAAAAAAAGAATTAAATATGTATCATAGTTGGTGGTAGCAGCATTGTTGTTGTTCTTCTAACATCCACTTTTCCATGCTTGCTTTGACTCAGAAAGAATTTATCAAAGCTACTACTGGATGTCTTTCCTGTTGCCAACCACCATTGTATCTAAGCAAGGAAATATTTTGTCAAGGCCAAACGTAGAAACTAGTGACACTCCTTGTATGACACTTGTTCATAACTACCATGCAATGTTAAGACAGGTAAACATAGGGGGCACACACGCACACGCGTGCGCGCACACACACACACACACACACACTGGTCTTTCAGTTTCTGTCAACTAAACCTACCCCTGTAAAGGTGTGGTTGGTTTAGGGCTGTAGTAAAAGGCAGTTGTCCAAGGCGCTGTGCAGTTGAACTGAACCAGAAACCATTTTTGTTGAGAAGCAAACTTCTTCACCACATACCCATGTCTACATCTGTGTGTGCATATATATATATATATATCTGAGAAGAAGACCCATGGTGTCATGCAAATGGTGTCTGTGCCAGTGACATGTAAAAGTACCCATTACGCTCTTGGAGTGGTTGGTGTTAGGAAGGGTATCCAGCTGTAGAACCTCTGCCAAATCAGATTGGAGTCTGGTGCAGCCTTCCAGCTGGCCAGCCCTGGTCAAACTGTCCAACCCATGCCAGCATGGACAATGAATGTTAAATGAGGATGATGATGATGATGATATATATACACTCTCACAAACACACAGAGGCTGGATACCTGTGGTATTCAGTTCCTTTCCTATAAAACCATGTAATAGCAGAGTTCATTTAATGATTAAGTCTTAAGTAGCTTGAATGCTAGCCTCTCACTTCTCAGGATGATTTGAGGTAGCCTAGTAGCACTAAAAATATCAGTTGTTAAAACAGTGGCTCTGGCAATCATTGCCCTTCATGCACCAAAGCAAGGTGGGCCATGGCAGACTGCAGCAAAGGTATCTCTCTGTAATTTGATAGGCCTGCCATTGTCTCCAGACAGTTGTGTCATGGATATATTTAGACTTTGAAGACCAATCAGTGTAGGGGTCAAATTTGTAACTATTCCTCTACATTTATCAAATTTACTCACAAATGCTTCAAGGTTTTCTATATGTATTATGTGTGTATGCATATATCATCATTTTACATTTAATATCAGCTGGACAGGTTATTGATTGATCCAGTTTTTATTTGGAGTAGTGTGTGTAAAATATATTGCTATAATGAGGTCCCTGGTTTGAATCTACTGCTGAATATCTTGGAAAAGTGTCTTACAGAATTTCATTGTGAATGAAATTGGGTGAACAAAAACTGTGTAGAAGCCCATTGGGTGCATTGTCCCTGTAATTTAAACGTCTCTTGTTACACACTGCCATGTTGACAACCCTACCTAAGGATTACATTGATTGTACTTTTGTCTGCGGAATATTCAGCCACTTGCATACTAATTTAGTTATCTAGTAGTTCAGTTGATTGAACAATTGAATATTCATGGTTGGAAATATATATATATGGGCACTGGCAACGATCTCGCTGGACTGGCTCTTGTGCGGGTGGCACATAAGATGTACCATCCTGAGCGTGACCGTTGCCAGTACCGCCTGACTGGCCTTGTAGGGTTTTCGAGTGAGATCGTTGCCAGTGCCCCTGGACTGGCTCTTGTGCGAGTGGCACATAAAAGACACCATTTCGAGCATGGCCGTTTTCGTGCGGGTGACACGTAAAAGCACCCACTACACTCTCTGAGTGGTTGGCGTTAGGAAGGGCATCCAGCTGTAGAAACTCTGCCAAATTAGATTGGAGCCTGGTGTAGCCATCCGGTTGCACCAGTCCTCAGTCAAATCGTCCAACCCATGCTAGCATGGAAAGCGGACGATGATGATGATGATGATGATGATACATATATATATATATATATGATCATTTAACATCTGCCTTCCATGCTGGCATATATATATATATATATATATATATATATATATATATATATAAATGATAAATATTTCATATGCTGACAATTCTGTAAGAATGGTAAAATATTATAATTGCTTATGTGCAAAATGACTTCCAAGTGCAAAGAATAGTTTGAGCTTTTCCAAAGCTTGCACTTTTGCAGTAGGCGTTACTTTCAATATTAATTTAGCTGTTGTTGTTATTGTTTTTGCCAGTCAATGGCTGTTGATCAAGAAGCACTGAAGCGCCAAGTGATGATCTTGCTTGATGAAGCAAGAGAGAATAAAGAAGAGACTGCATCTTTGAGAGAAATCCAAGCAATTAAAACTGAACAGTAAGCAGAACCTTAAAATATTTTCCTGCCCAGGCTGTCCAATCCCTCTTTTGTCCATTCTACAATTCTTGTGCAGTAGCATACCACACTTACAGTATTGACACCTTTGATCAATTTTCATCCCATTCACCTTGGATCTATTTAGTTTTTACACTCTTATGGTATATTCAAAAGAAATCTTCATTTTTTTTATATGCTCATCTTATATAATGTTGTACTCCGTGGCTGCCTACTTTACACTCTCTCTTCAGTTCAAGAACAGCACATCTGGATGTTATGTGTCATGTGAGAAAATTTGTTTGGCCTGAGTAAGGGAGTCCGAAGGACCTCTGCTAGCTCTGTAAAGCTTGAAGTCTCTTTTGCAGTTTATTACCAGCTTTCATCTTTAATACCAGGAATGGTAGTAACATGCTAATAATAAACAGTAGGGGTGACACAGTCTCCTTGAAAGATACACCTCCTGATGTTGACTTGTCCAATTTCTCTTCCACCTGCTGTCTAAACAATCTTCCAATTCCTCATACTGCTTCTGATTGAGTTTATCATATTTTTAGCTGCCCCGAATGTCTCCAGGCATTTTAGAATCCATGAGTGAGGAACCATCTTGTATGCCTTCTTATGGTCAATCTGAGCCATTGATAAGTTTGTCAACTTTTTCCTGCAGTACTCTTTGACCTTCATGTCATTGAATTCTTCTTCCACATCTTGGAGCCAAGGCTTTTTATTGTTTCTGACTTCCTCTGATCAGATTTTGCTCCGAAATGATGTTAGGATCAGCTGGTTCTGCCTCTTCCCTATTTCCTCCATCCAGAGTCTTATAGAACAGTTTCTAATTTGTTCTGAACAGTTGCTGTTGATTGAGCTGTAGGCAGCTTTCCTCATACACCCACTTTGATCTTTTGTTTCAAAATATTTAAGACAAAATGCCATTTTCCTCTAGGTGGCATTGATCTTAAATCCTTTTGTCATGTATCAGCACTTCCTTTTATTCTCCTTATTATTTGCTGTTCATCTTTGTAGGGTTGATAAAATAAATTGCCAATCAAGTCCTGGGGTTGATATAATTGACTTGCCCCTTCTTTCAAAATTGCTGGCCTTCTACCACAATTTGAAAGAATTATTATTATTATTATTATTATTATTATTATTATTATTATTATTATTATTAAGTGAGAGAGCAGTGCATGCCATTAAAGTGACAACAGGGTAAAATATACGAAGCCCAGTATACTCACCATGACTACTCGTCTGATAAGAGTACACCAGGCACATGCATCACAACCATGTCTGCGCGATATGGTGATCTCATATCAAGATAAACAGCGCATGACCTCGCAGGTGGGGCCCAGATAGAATTTTCTTCAGGTTGAGTAGCCCATCCCGCTCAAAAGGTCCCTGAATAAGGTTCGTTTAAGGATGTTGAGCAAAACACCCATGTTTCCAAAGGTGAATTATTCAAACCCCCAAAGAATTCCTCTCAACACATGGCTATGATGCTCCCCCACTACTTCTGCTCATGATCAGAGATGCACATATCATCAGCCACCAAGGGACATGCTCAACTGCTCAAGGAGAAAAACTGAAAAGCAAATCTGCAGTATTGAGCAGAATATTTGCTGTAGCCCATCTTTTATACCAAGACAAAACCATGTACATGATAACACTTCCAATCAATTAAGATCAGAAGTCATGAGAGCCACTGCTTGGTACTGCATCCAGGCATTATTATTATTATTATTATTATTTTAGCAGCTAAGGGGGTGAGCTGGCAGAACCAGACAAAATGTTTAGTGGCTTTGCATCCATCTCTATGTCCTGAGTTCAAATTCCATTGAGGTTTGCTGTTCATCCTTTCAAGGTTGGTGAAATAAGTACCAGTTGAGTACTGAGGTTGATGTAATTGATTTGCCCTCTTCTCCAAACCTGCTGGTCTCTGGCCAAAATTTGAAACTATTACTACTACTACTTCATAATAATAATAATAATGATGATGATGATGATGATGAAGAGTCACTCTTGGTGTTGAGTGTTTGAAGGAATGGATTTAAAAGAAAGAAAAAAGAGGGAGACAAAGAAAAAACAACTTCAAAAATAAAAGCAGTTGCATCTATTTGTAATGGATGTGTTAATGTAATTTGAGTCTAGATATAGATTTTGCTATGGTATCATAATGGGGACACTGATGATTTTGATCTTCCCTGCAGTTGGGAAAGTCTGTCCATTGATTGCAGGATATGATTTTTTTTTATTGTTCTGTTTCTTCAATTCAAATTGTTTTGATGCATCATGACACATTCTACGCCATGCAGATCAATGACTTTCCCAAAAAGTCAAATTAAGCTGGAGAGACTTCAGTGATTGCTTCAGTTTATCCTTGTAGCTAAGGATGGGTCTTCCCTTATCAAGGTGTCCCTCTACTTGTTGGCCATACAAAAGAATTTTCAGAATGCTATCATCTTTCATTTGAACATCTGCACTTCCCATCTGCACTGAATTCTCAGTAGAATGCTTTTGATACTGGAGATATCACATTTTTCTAAGATTTTAACATTTGATATAATAATTATAATAAATAATAGTGATAATAATAATAATAATAATAATAAAAAGAATGTGATAGGATTTGTAATAAATAGAAATTGACTCTGTTTATTGAACTGAACAATATTTCAACAGTATGTCTGTTTTGGGTTCAAAATGAAAAATATGCAGAAATACAGAAATTCAAAATTTTAACTGGAATATCCTGTGTTCCTTTTTAGCCCAATTTTTGCTTTTTCATAACTGGTAACACTCAAGAACAAAAAAAAAAAAAAAGAAAGAAAACAGGAAATAGAACACTTAATCAAAAAGCTTTTTTGTAAATGTGATGGAATTCTATCATTTTGTTCATTTCTCCAGAGTCTGACATTAGTTAGCTCAAAAATATATTTATACTCGTGTGTCTTGAGGACGGAAAGTGCAGTAGAGTTAGAATATTTTTTTTAAGAATGTTTACTTTTAATTGTTCCTAAAATTTGCAGTCTTTTTGATATAAAATGTTCAGATATATTGTCAAATATTGTGCACTTCTCTATTATAAATTACATCACACACTTCTTGCTGTGTATTTACCTTTGGGAAGAGTTATGTCAGAAAATAAAGTACCAGTACTCTGCTCCTCCAAAATTTCAGGCCTTGTGCCTATTGTAGAAAGGATTTATTATTATTTGGGCACTGAGCTGGCAGAATTGTTACCATGCTGGGCTAAATGCTTAGTGGCATTTTGCCCATAGCTATATTCTGTGGTAACACTGGGGTCGATGTAATTGACTAGGCTTCGCCTCCAAAATTTCAAGCCTTGTGCCTTTAGTAAGAAGGATTATTATTATTACTATTATCGTTATTATGAAGGGGGTGAACTGGCAGAGTCGTCAGCAGGCTGGATGAAATGCTTAGTGGTATTTCACCTGTCATTATGTTCCGCGTTTAAATTCGACCGAAGTCGACTTTGCTTTTCATCCTTTCAGAGTTGATAAATTAAGTACCAGTGAAACACTAGGGTCAGTGTAATCAACTAGTCCCCTCTCCACAAATCTGAGGCCTTGTGCCTCTTGTAGAAAGGATTATTATTATTATTATTATTATTATGGCAAGCTGGCAGAATCGTTAGCACGCTGGGCAAAATGCTTAGCAGTATTTTGTCTGGTTTTATGTTGAGTTCAAATTCCTCTGAGGTTAACTTTGTCTTTCAGGGTCGATAAAATAAGTACCAGTTGAGTACTGGGGTCGATGTAATCAACTTAACCTCTCCCTCAAATTTCAGGCCTTGTGCCTATAGTAGAAAAGATTATTATTATTATTATTACATTCTGAATTCAAATTCTGCTGAGGTTATCTTTCATCCTTTCAGACTTGATAAAATACGTACCAATTGAAGACTGAAGACGATATAATCGACTTATCCCTACCTTGAAATAACTGGCCTTGTGCCAAAATTTGAAATCATTATCGTTATTATTACTACTACTTTTTTTTTACAATAGATGCCAGCGACTCGATGAAGCCAATGTTCGTCTTAGAATGGAGATGAAGACACGGCAGGAACAGGACACACAGCTAATAAACACTCTCCAATATTGTATACAAGATTTTGACAAGAAGTTAATAGCCGAACGAGAACATGTAAACATCAAACAGTCAGTATAACCAATCAATCAATATATAAAATGTGTTAGCATTATAGTCATAAATTCAGTGTATACACACACACACACACACACACACACACACACACACACACAAGCACCCATGCCAGTGACATGTAAGGGCATCCTTGCCGGTGACATGTACAATAAAAGGCACCCACTACAATCTTGGAGTGGTTGGCAGGGCATCTAGCCATGGAAACCAAACCAAAATTAGACTGGAACCTGGTCCAGCTCTCTATCTTACCAATTCCAGTCAAACTGTCTTAACTCATGCCAACATGGAAAGTGGATGCTAAATAGTAATGATGATGATGATGAATATTATAGATGTTATATGTATTTGTATGTGTATGTTTCCTTGTCTTGATGTCAGTGGGACTAAACCTGAAACCTTGTGGTTGGGAAGCAAACTTCTTAACCACACAGGCATGCTTGCACTCCATGTGTGTATATGTACGCACACACACACACACAAATGTATTTACATATGTGTATATGTATATATTAATATTTAGCAGAAGTAACAATGACTTTATGTATATATATATATATATATATATATATATATATATATAT
>NC_069000.1:29211593-29212195 GCF_001194135.2 Octopus bimaculoides | reverse complement strand
TTACTCAACACTTTGCAAGTGAATCAGTGGAGGCAAAGATGCGTCTCATTTACTTGACAATTTATGCACCACATTGCAGAAATCACAATGTAAGTATATCTGAAAGGGTAGTCTTACACTGTTGTACCAGCTACAGACAGTGCTCATCTGTTATGTTCGGGTTAAAATTTCATCAACATCAAAAATATATGAATTTTCATGGGAGTTATGGCCGTTATGCATAGAATGTAATTTCCAAATTTCATAAAGATCCATTCAGTACTTTTGACGTAGTTTTGGATAAGAAAACAAATGACTAATGTGTGTGTTTGTGTCCATGTGTATGTGTGTGATGGGTGTATATATGTATAGATATCTGTATGCATGTATATATATGTATATATTACATGTACATCTATATATATATATACATATACATGTATGCATATAGATCTATATCTATATATGTATATCTATACATATACGTGTACATATACATCTATATATATATACATATACATCTCTCTCTCTCTCTCTCTCTCCGTCTCTTTCTCTCTCTCTCTTTCTCTCTCTCTCTCTCTCTCTCTCTATCTTTCTCTCTCACTTTCTCTCTTTCTCTCTCT
>NC_069000.1:29208844-29211136 GCF_001194135.2 Octopus bimaculoides | reverse complement strand
CACACATTCTCATTTTTATATATATAGATATATGTGTGTGTGTGTGTGTGTATATATATATATATATGTATATGTATATATATATATGTATATGTATGTATGTATATATATATATATATATATATATATATATATATGTGTGTGTGTGAATATATATATATATATGTATACATATGTGTGAATATATATATATATATATATGTATATATATATATATATGTATATATATATATATGTATATATATGTGTGAATATATATATATGTATATATGTGTGTAAATATATATATATATATGTATGTATATACGTATATATGTGTGAATATATATATATTCACACATGAAGGGCAAAGTTACTGATGTTGACAAAATTTGAATTAAGTATGTAGTGAAGTGGAAGTAACAAAATATGGTAATATATATATATACATATTCACACAGTAACTTTGCCCTTCATCACTTAAAGGTTTGATAAATTAAGGGAATGTCTCCTTGGCTCAGCCAACTGTATTCAAATCATGTGACCCTTGCACTAATGTTAGACCCTTATCATCATTATTACAGTCATTGTACAGTTTCACCAAGTAGTTTTATCTCTGTTGTCATTGCAATTAGCACAGAAATTTTAATGCTATCTTGACAGAAGATTTAACCTTATATTGCAGGGAACAAAATAAAAGATTGCGGGAAGCCTTCCAACAGTTGCTTGAAGATTATAAAGGACTCTTGGAACTTAACAGCCAACTACAACCAATGGTAAGAAACTCAGCTTACTGGAAATAACAGCTAATTCTATGAAATTAGTCCGATATCTTAAAAGAGGAAATAACATTTTAGATAAAGTAGACCTATATACTCTATAAATAAAACATGTTCATGGTTTAAATGCTATTGATTATAAACCCGGATGAGCAGTGTCAACCTGGGGTTAAACACTACAGATGCTTGTTTTTTCTGAAAACAAAATTCAAGAAATATTTGTCCTTAATTTTATTTTTAAACTTCTAATTTATTGTTGATGTTGTTTTGTGTTGGTTCTGCCCTGGTTAAGCCCTGATTCTGTAGACATCCAATGAAGAATGTTCATGCTATGACCATCCTGTACTTTTGTATATTGTGAACTATGATGTCTTATGAAACTCATTGTTTAGCCTTAGGTCAGCCTTAATCCAGTAACTGCGATCATTTATTCATAATATTATTTCAATCTTCATTAATGAATGTATTCTTTTTTTCTTAAGATAGAAGTTGCCGTTGCTATTTCTAGTAAGTCAGGCAACTGTGTAAAATGTCTTTCTTTGTTGTCAAATAGTCTCTGTTCAGTTCAGTTCAAGCTGACCTTTGATCAAAGTCATTACATTCATGATCATCTAATTTTTTTTTTGTCTTTCTAAACACAATAGTTGCATGTGATCCTTTCATTTATAGATACTTTGTCCAACTGAATTGCCAAATTAATTCGCTGAATTAATAATCACCTTAAATAGATTCTATCTTGTGTAAGCATATAAAACAGGTGTAAGGCTAGCATAAGGCTAGCAATTTCAGGGTAGGGAGTGTCTATTACATTGACCCCAATGCTCAAGTGTTACTTATTTTATTGACTCTGGAAAGGTAAAAGGCAAAGTTAACCTTGATGGAATTGGAGCCCTGAACATAAAGACAGACGAAATGTTGCTAAGCATTTTACCCAGAGTGTTAACAATTCTGCCAGCTCACAGCCCTTCACAGGCAATAATAAGGATTTCAAATTTTGGCACAAGGTCAGCAATTTTGGAGTAGGGAAGTTGACCTTGGTGGAATCTGAACTCAGAACATGAAGATAGACTAAATGCTGCTAAGCATTTCACCTGGCATGCTAACGATTCTGCCAGCTCGCAACCTTAACCGATGCAATAATACTCTTTTCTACTCTAGGCACAAGGCCTGAAATTTTGGGGGAGGGGAGGGCAGTCAATTAGATTGACCCCAGTATGCAACTGATACTTGGTTTATCAACTCTGAAATGATGAAAAGTAAAGTCAACCTCGGCAGAATTTGAACTCAGAACGTAAAAACAGACGAAATACCACTAAGCATTTTGCCCGGCATGCTAACGTTTTCATCATCATCATTAATACAAACACACATATCTTTTATCTTTTACTTGTTTCAGTCATTAGACTGTGGCCATGCTGGAGCACTGCCTTGAAGAAGTTTTAATTGAATGAATAAGCCTCAGTACATATTTTTCTTTTAAGCCTGGTACCTACTCTATCAGTCTCTTATGCCAAAATGTTAAGTTGCAGGGACT
>NC_069000.1:29203638-29206842 GCF_001194135.2 Octopus bimaculoides | reverse complement strand
TCCCTCCTCTTATGCATCCATGGCACTGATCATGCTCTTCGTCTTTTCAACTCTTTCTCCTTCCCTCCTGGCCCCTCTAAACTTTTCTTCACTCTTGATATCAAGAATCTATTTATGATCCCACTCAATGAAGGACTTCTTGCCCTCAAACACTTCCTAGACCTTTGACTCAACCCCCATCCTGACACGTCCACACTTCTTCCTCAGGTCGAACTTGTTCTCTCCTTCAACTGCTTTTTGTTCGCAGGGGAGTTTTACCAGTAAGTCTTGGGAGTGGCTATGAGAATGAGAATGTGCCCCAACTACATTATCATCAACATTTAATGTCCATTTTCCATACTGGCTTGGGTTGGACAGTTTTACAGGAACTGGCAAGACCAGGGGTTGTACTAGATAACCCATGCCAGTATGGAACATGGATGTTAAATAATGAAGATGAGGATGACAATGGTTTCTATACATGTTCCATCTACTAAAATTCACTCGTAAGGCTTTGGTTGGTCTAAGAGTATAGTAGAAAACACTGAAAGTACTGTGCAGTGGGAGTAAATAAAAAATCTTGTGGTTGCAAAGAAATTTTGCAACCTCACAACCAAACCAGGGCCTTGAATGAACTTTGAACCTCTTGATATCATGAATTTAATCTTTTTACACACAACTTTTCTCAGACATTTTCATATTTAATTTTGTTCTTTTTATCTCTTTTTTTTTCAGGTAGAAGAAAAGAAGGAACTGCAAGAACAGATAGATTTCCTTACTGCAAAAACATATGCAACTGAAGAATCTTATCAAGTACAAGAAGACAAATATAATAAGATAAGGAGTGAAAAGGAAGAGCTTTTAGCTGAGAATGAACTCCTTAAGACCCAGGTATGTAAAAAAAGAAAATTCATAAACATCATCATTTCAGATTTCACCTTTTTCTTACACCTTCCTATATTATCTATGGTATTTCATCTTTATCAAAATTTACTCAAAACTGATTGCCATTATTTTGCATGGATTCCTACCATTCTAGTGAGCCTCAGAAAACACTGTTAGAGTCTAATAAAAGCGTGTTTATTTTTATTTCAATCATATAACTTAAGGTTTTGTACAGCCAGTCTTAATTGGCTGACTGAACTCACCTGTGAGTGGAAGAGAGTAACAGAAAATAGCCGAAAAATTTTAAGTCTCAAGCTGATCATATGGCACTGGAGATTTTGTGATATCTCCTATTTTACATTTATCAAATGAGTCTTTCTTAAAAGAGAAGGGTTTATGGGAAGCAGGTAAAGAAAATTAAGAATATTTCTAATTTTTTTTTTTTTGCAGCTGAGCAGCTTGGGTGGTAAATATTATAGGATTTCCCAATGAACCTGTTAGTAACATGTAACCTTGGTCTAGTGAAATCTTTGCTCTGGTTAAATAAATAAACTTTCATACATAAATCAAGTAATTTTTTGCTAATGCTTGGACATTAGATAAAAGCACACACACACACACACACATACATATATATATATATATATATATATATATATATATATATATATATACACACACATACAGGTCGTTGTCAACTTACGACTGATTGACTTTATGATAATTGGTGCATCAGCTCTTGGCAGCAATAATAAATAGTCCAACTGAAATCTAATGGGTTTAATTTCTTAGAAATTAACCCGTTTACGTGTGATGTCAGTTAATAAACACTTCCCCTAGGTTTGGTTATCGATTGCCACTGTAGTTATCCCAAGTGTTGGATGAATATCCTATCGCGGAGACATCGAGGCAACCTAGTATTTGTTTATAAGACGACTGCTTAAGACTCTGAATGTTTTTACTAACGCCAGTATAAAAGTATAATACAGAATGCTGTGTGTGACTTTTACCTGGGAATGTACTTTAAGAATGTAAACATATAAAACAAAGCGATGTAGGTCTATAGACTGACTTACAACCAGTGAGTCAGAATCAATTATGGTCATAAGTTGATGACGACCTGTATATATATATATATATATATATATATATATATATATATATATATATATATATATATATATATAGTTAAAAAAAACATAAAAAACAATAACAAAAGAACAACAAAGTGAGGACATGATACGGATAGTGTTATTGGACGCTCGGGAAAGGAAAGAGATATATATATATATATATGGATGAATAGATAGAGATATATAAATAAATTGTTTGTTTGTATTTTATTTGCAGGCTGAGGTATTCAAAGCAGATTTTGATGCTGAAAGAGAAGGTAGTACAAGCCAAAAGCGTGATATAGAAAAATTAAAGCAAACTATGAAACATCTTGAGCTTGCAAACAAACGGCTAGGAGCTGAGAACCAAGACTTATTGTCTCGGATAGAAAGGCACACTGAGCAACAATTATCTGAGATGCGGCAGAGATGCTCAACCAGTTTGAAACCTACATCAAAATGGAAACACAATAATGAATATGCTTCAACTTCTGGGGTATGTCAGTAAATTTTTATGATGTGTGTGTGTGTGTGTGTGTGTATGTAAAATAACTAAATACTTTCTCATAGCTTAAACTCTATACTTCAGTGACCACCAGATAATGGCACTCTGTCGGTTACAACAACAAGCGTTCTAGTTGATCTGATTAATGGTACAGCCTGCTTGTGTAATTAATGTGCAAGCAGCTGAACATTCCACAGGCATGTGTATCCTTAATATAATTTTTAGGGATGTTCAGCATGATACAGAATATGATAAAGGCTGGCCCTTCGAAATTCAGGTACTTCTCATTTTCAGCAGCTGAGGGGACTGGAGCAATGTGGAGTAAAGTGTCTTGCTCCACTGAGAATCAGATTCACAACCTGAGGATCATGAACTGAATACCCTAACCACCAGAGAAAAAAACTGTTAATTATACTTCACTAGCAGTATAGCCCAGCTTTGCCCGGGATTAAGTTGGGGTTATTAAGCTAATCAAGTTCTTTATTTCAAACCAAACTAAGTAACATGACGTCAAATTTGGGCAGAATCAGTGTTGCAGCTGGAGTGCATGGGTTGGGAGTTTGATCGGCAGAGGTGATCAGGTTACACATGCCATCCCTTTCAAAACACCACCGCCATCATCTGACCCCTCTTTGCTCATGGGTTAGGAACCCTTCCAGCAAGGAAAACAGAATGACCAAAAGGGCTCCCGATTCTCTGTGTCAGAAGCGGTTCTGTTCAGAT
>NC_069000.1:29202475-29203080 GCF_001194135.2 Octopus bimaculoides | reverse complement strand
TATATATTTATATGAACAACACACACATACACACACGCACGTATGTACACCAATTGCATACATATTTTTTGTACGCATACATGTTTGTATGTGTGTGTGTGTGTGTTGCCCGTATATCAACAAAACACACACACCTTGCCTTGCATATATATACGGATAAATGATTTGAAATAAATATATTTTGGAAACGGCGATTTACGGTACAGTACCTAGAAACGTGAAAATCAGACCACATGGGTTTCTTTACATCAATTCGGCAGTTTCCATGAAAAGTGTTGGGAAAGAACGCGAAAGAGATAGAGAGAGCGCGCTCTCCCTCTCTATCTCTCTCCCTCCCTTACATTTATCTCTCTTTCTTTCTTTCTTTCTCTTTCTCCCTGTCTCACACACACAGCAACATTACACACACACACATGTTGCTCTCTCACATTAACAAAAGAACTTCACATACACACCACACTTTCTGTCTCGCATACTCACTATAAAAATATAGCGTCTATTTCTTTTTGGCAACATGTGTTTTGTGTGTAATGTTGCTGTGTGTGTGTGAGAAAGAAAGAAAGAAAGAAAGAAAGAAAGAGAGATAACTGGCATGTGTATGTAAG
>NC_069000.1:29195709-29200142 GCF_001194135.2 Octopus bimaculoides | reverse complement strand
GCCGGTGCCCCTGAGCTGGCTCTTGTGTGGGGTTGTTGTAGGATTTTCGAGCGGGATCGTTGCCTGTGCTCCTGGGCTGGGGCTGTTGTGCAGGTGACACATGAGGTTTCTCGAGCGAGATGAGCATGGCCGTTGCCAGTACCACCTGACTGGCCTTCGTGCGGGTGACACGTAAAAGCACCCACTACACTCTCTGAGTGGTTGGCGTTAGGAAGGGCATCCAGCTGTAGAAACTCTGCCTAATCAGATTGGAGCCTGGTGTAGCCATCTGGTTTCACCAGTCCTCAGTCAAATTGTCCAACCCATGCTAGCATGGCTACAGTCACATGGCCGATATAAGTAAAACAATAAAAAACTATCATTTTAATCTCGAGCAACACTAGGTATGTCTGCCAGTTCATTACTAAATGTGTTTTCCTCTTCTTCATTATTAATAGTAAAGAAGCTAGAAAAGATTGATTGTATTTCGGTCTAATTGTCATTGTAAATGACTGGTGCTTTCCTTTCTCTGTCTCTATCGCTTCACTCCTTTTCTCTATGGGTAAGAAAGTGAAGAAGTGTGGCTCAGTGGTTAGGTGTATTCAGCCCACAATCGTAAAGTCATGAGTATGATTCCCTGCAGCTCGCTGTTCTTGAGCAAAGCACTCTACTTCACCTTGCTGCAGTCCACTCAGCTGGCCAAAATGAGTTGTAACTGTAATTGAAAGGGGCCAGCCTTGTCACATTGTGTGTGAGGCTGAATCTCCCTGAGAACTATGTTTTGGTATGCATGTCTGTGGAGTACTCAGCCACTTGCATGTTAATTTTACAAGCAGACTGTTCCATTGATCAAATTAACAGGAACCTCGTTATCATAACTGATAGAGTGCTACTTTCTAAAAAGAGTGAAAGAAAAGGAAATGCTCCATATCGTAAGGCAAAAATGTCATGTGTTTAGCATAAGCAGTGAAAGCTAAGGTGAAATAATTGCTATTCTGTTGTGCATTTGCCCTCGACTCGCGCTGAGTTTGATAACAACAGCCTTTGCATCAGTGTTTATCTGGGAGTATGGCCTTCAGATCTGTGAGACCCACAAATGCTGCTGTTAGGACTGGATTAACATCCACAGTGACCATAATGACTAAAAATATTTTCCTGCCCCTATATAGGATCTTTTTTTCATTTTCTTCCAACCACTTGAAGGTTTATCTTGCTCCAGTCCACTCAGCTGGCCAAAATGAGTTGTACCTGTAATTGAAAGGGGCCAGCCTTGTCACATTCTGTGTGAGGCTGAATCTCCCAGAGAACTATGTTAATGGTATGCATGTCTGTGGAGTACTCAGCCACTTGTGAGTTAATTTTATCTTTGTGTAGTAATGAAAAGTGAAAGCAACATCGAATAATTGCTGTAGTTATTTGTGTTTGATTTAACAATGGGTCTATGTATCTATGTATCAACTTTTCTTTCGATCTATGATACATAGATATCTACTGTCTCTCTCACTTTCTCTCTTTCTCTCTCACTTCCTCTGTGTCCCTCCTCTCTCCCACTTTTAATTTAACAATGTGTGTATGTATCTATGCATCTACTTTTCTTGCGATGTCTGTATCAGTCTACTTTGAAAATTCTGATTAACATTTAAAAACACAAAACAAATTCTGTCACCACTCTCTCTCTCTCTCTTTCTCTCTCTCTCTCTCTCTTTCTCTCTCTCTCTCTCTCTTTCTCTCTCACTTCGTCTTTGTCCGCCTCTCTCCCGCTTTGCCACTCACTTCTTCCTTTGAAGTAACTGTAACACACCACAGGTACGTACATACAAAAACAAAAAGTTGGCGTATTAATATTATTGATTATTATTATAATTACGGTGGTGAGCTGGCAGAATCGTTAGCATGCCGGGAGAAATGCTTAGTGGTATTTCATCTGCTGCTACACTCTAAGTTTAAATTCGCCAAGGTCGGCTTTGGCTTTTATCCTTTCGGGGTTGATTGAATAAGTACCAGTTACGCACTGGGGTCAATGTAATCGACTTAATCCCTTCCCCCAAGCTGCCCTTGTGGCAAAAATTTGAAATCGTTGTTATTATTATTATTATTATTATTATTATTATCTGATGTCTTAATGATTCTTCCAATCCACTACTGCCCAAATTCAACTGCTATAGTTAATATAAATGATTATATTATTATTATTTTTACAGATGGAAGCAATGCAACATGAATATGTGGAACAGTACCAATGCCCACAGTGTAACCATGTCTTTCCAGATGCAGATTCTTTAAATTTACATTTTGAAGAACACAAGTAACAAAAATTCGAAACCTGTGATAGCTGTGATAAATAAAGATGTAATATATTCATTTATTTGAAGCTGATGATTCACTCCATTGCTTCTTAGAGTTTCTTGCTCTGTGCAATCATTCAAGTGACAAAAAGATTCATCTTTGCTTTGCATTGAAGATTAGATGCAGTAAAAAAAACTCAATAGCAGTGGAGTGAATATTCAGTTTTGAATCGATAAACTCTACTTTGTGTTTTAAGTACACTTTCTCATATTTTACATCCTCACGTATAGCTGATGATTTGGTCTGTTGTTATTCTGAATTTGTTACGTGTATGACAAAGAGATAATTGCATATATGATATCTGTATTGCCTGAATGCAGTATGCACAATCAAATCATCAGCTTCAAATGAATAAATAAATATGATTATGTATATTAAGTGATTTCATCTCTGGTTTCTACATTCACACTCATATGTATTCTGTGATACCATGGTACCTCAGGCAAGTATCTTCTCCTATAACCTCAGGCTGACTAAAACCTTGCGAGTAGATTTGGTAGATGGCAACTGAAAGAATCTTGTCATGTGTATGTAATAGTGCACACATTTGTATCTCTTTGTCATGATATTTCATGATAGTTGTAAATGGATGTCACTGTCATATAAGCAGTGTCATTGATTTCTAATATTTTGTAAGATCATGTCTGGCTATAGGGAAATATTATCTTGCTTGGAAATAAATGAGTTTGTGACAGGAAGGGCATCCAGCCATAGAATATCTACCTCAATATTCCAAGCATGGAAGAGTGGATGTTAAATGATGAGGATTATATAAACTGTATGCATGGTTATGTGGTTACGAATTTGCTTCTCAACTATGTGGTCTAGACAAATGTCTTCTATAACCCTGCATTGACCAATGCCATATGAAGGAATTTGGTTGATGAAAGAAGGCCATCATGTGTGCGAATATGTTGTGTATGTGTGTGCATGAAAGTTGATAAAACTATGCTGAGCTATGTTGCAATTTGAGTTTGGGTAACAACTGATGATGTTTCTTGACATTTCTTGTTAACAAATCCTTTGCAAGCTTTGCACTTTCAAATTTTTTTGGAATATAAAAAAATCTCTTACTTCAGAACGAGGATTGTTGACGGGAAGAGCATCCGATATCAAAAAACCCTCCTGTCTAAGTCATGGAAAATCAGATGTTAGACAAACACGAACAAGGAGTAATTCTATTTATCTATCTGTTTATTTGTGTATCCTGACATCTCACTTCCTCTGTTTCACACACTTTCTGTTCATATATTGAAAGAGTGCAATACAACTGCAATGACAAAACATAAAAAGTTTCTAGAATGGAGAACAATTATGTGTCTTTATGTGCATGCATTATTTCAAAGTGAGGTGGATTGAATATGTTGATAATAATGTATGTGAAAAGTAGAAGAAACAAAAATAAATTCATTAAAAATTGAGAATAAGACAGGAGTGATGATGAAATATGTCAAAGATTGTTAAAATAAGACAAAGGAGACTGATAAAATAGGACAAAGCAGACTCATAAAGCAGGACAAAGGTGGGCTGATAGAATAAGATTGAACAATAGAATAGGAAAAAGGTGCATTGATAATACATAAAGAAGAGAACCATTTTAAGAACAGAACATGTCTATCTATCTTTGTGTGTGTCATATTTTCCTCTTGTAGTTCCTTTATCTTGCCTACAATTCACCATCACATAAAAGACAACTATAGTTTTCACTTGTGAAGCTCATGGAATTTACCTGTGTTTTGCTAGTGTGATATAAGTAAAGTTTGTTTACAAATTTCACTTCAGCCTGAAATTCATTTTGTTTAGCTATTTGGTATATGTAGGCCATATGATAGATGTGTTAACAACTGAATTTGTTGTGTTAGACTCTGGTGAAAAGTTTAAATTGTAGTTTATTTTTACTTGTAGAAGTTATAGTGCGATGGCTGTTTCATTATATGCTCTCTGTGTGCATGTGTGTATAACAACATGAATATGGATAGAAAAATTCACATCTTTAATTGTAGAATTCATCATACAATTATTGGTGTCCGATATAGTTAGCCAAATTCATTTAATACTGAGTGCTTTATTGATATCTGCCTGGATATTTTAACCCCTTTTTTATTCTC
>NC_069000.1:29185511-29195508 GCF_001194135.2 Octopus bimaculoides | reverse complement strand
TTTACTGGTTTTAGTCAATGGTCTGCAGTCACACTGGGGCATTGTCTTCAAAGGTTTCCGATAAAATGTTGGTACTTATTTCAATGAAATGTTAAACAGACATGACAGGCTTAAACACAATTTCTTCTTACTAAATTCCACTGAAAAGTTTTGGTCAACATAAATGGTGGTAGAAAGCACTTGCCCAACATACAATGCAGTGGGCAGTGCTGTCTTAAGGCATGGGTACACTGTAGTTACCCAGGGTCCCACAGGCCTAGAAACTCAATTCTAATCTATGTATGCTGTAGCTTATTGTCAATCAATAAAGCAATATCAGCCTGTGAACTTGAATTCTATTTATTAAATTAGCATTAAAGAACTTGGAAATCATTTATTTTCTAAAATAATAATGATATAGTTTTTGTTCTGTGAGCAAGTGACTTCTTAGTAAGATGAAGTGACATTAGGCAACTTTTTGTGCAGTGCCAGCAAGGTCATCATGTGGTTTAAAAACAAGAGTGGCAAAAGAAGAGCAAGGTTTACACAGTTTGATGTAATGGACTTCTATCCAGTATATCAAGGCTTTGTTATATAGGGTGCTGGATTTTGCCAGGGCCTATACTGAGATTAGAGGTAAGGGCATTATCAAGTTTGCCAGAAAAACACTGCTCTTCAACAAAGGATCAACAAAGGATCACGCAAACTGATCCCAAGTAATCCTTCAATGTAATGATGTGTGCCTTTGACAGTACTGAAGTGTGTAACCTCGTTGGTTTTTTTGTCATCCTGAATTTACTTCAGAAATTCCTTGAACTAGCTTTGGCAATATTGAGTGGGCTAAATGGCTACACAATTGATAGGCCTATGAAGGTCAGCTAAAAAGTTCATAGGCTGACCAAAATACTCTCATGGAACATAACCGAATGAGGTTTATTTTTCAACATAGTCCCCCTTGGTTGGCATAGTACTCTCCATTGATGGTGTGGCCCTTTTGAAGACAGTCAATAAACACAATGCTTTTTGCATCCCAAAAGCAGGCCATCACCTTCCTTGGTGATGTTCGCCTGCATTGGAGCAGGTGAGGAGGGGTGTTTCCACTGCATAGATTCTTTCTGTCTCTGGTTCAAAGTCATAAATTCAACACTCATCCTGGGTTAAGAAAACATTCAACAAAATCAGCTGGATCCTCCTCAAACAATGACAGATTTTTCCTGTGATATGATCAGCCTAGAGTACTTTTGATGAGGTGTCAGAAGAAGTGGCACTCGCTGAGCAGAAACTTTCATCATGCCAAGTTCATTGTGCAGAATATTCTCAACTCTCTAAAGGAATATATGAATAGCATTGGCTATTTGATTTACACTCAGCCACCTGTCATCCATCACCATGTGATGAACATGATCCATGTTTTCCTCAGTGGCAGTAGTTGCAGGATGTCAGGACCTTGGGTAATCTTCAAGGCTCTCCCTTTCCTTCCTAAATTCAGTTTTCCACTTTTGTTAATAAAGCTGGTGCACTATCCCCTAATGTAGCAACCATGTCAGCATGAATGTGCTTCAGGTCTAAATTCTTCTTTCTGCAAGTACTTGATAACACCAAAGTGCCAAATTTTGTCCATTTTCAAGAGAAGTTGCTACTAGTTATTTTTCAAGTCTTCTTTGAACAGTCAGGTATCAGTTTATCTATAAAGAAACAATGTAGTTATTAATAAGAAGCGCTGAAATTAATGCATGCAAGATTTCACTGGTCTAGCATCACTCCTTTGTACTTAGATTAAGAACTTTTCAGCTCACCCAGCAGAAGAATCTGTGACCTATAAAGAGATCTTTGATGCTGCAGTCCCATACTACAAGGCCCTGGTCACCAGTAAATTTAGGAAAAGAGAAAACGCCACTAGAAAGTGTTGTGGTTCATTCTACCACTTTCTTTCTTAGTTTAAGGGATAAACACTTTCTCTGAACTCATAGGTTCTGTAAAATATGTAATAGATATATACCTTAAGAGTCTCTTTTAGCTATGTACCTAGTATAAAGAAAACATTAGTAGCTTTGTCCATATCTTAGAGGAAGGATAGATTTAACATCCATAAGCTCTTCTTTAATATCCAGATGTTATAAGCTCTAGCTCAATATGTATGGTCATTGAAGGATTACAGCATTAAGTAAATTGATATACTTAAATAGGAGCAGGGGATGCAGGCTGTCTGGCAGACAAAAGAAATAAACTAAAGAATTCACTTCACCTGGACACCTACCTTATCATCATCATCATTGTCATTTAACATCTGCTTTCCATGTTGGCATGGGTTGGATGGTTTGACTGAAGGCTGGCAAGCCAGAAGGCTGCACCAGGCTCCTATCCAAACTGGCAAAGTTTCTACAGCTGGATGCCCTTCCTAATGCCAACAACTCTGAGAGTGTAATGGGTGCTTTTTACTTGCTACTGGCATGCAGACCAGTCAGGTGGTACTGGCATCAACCATGCTTGAATGGTGCTTTTTATGTGCCATCAGAACGGGAGCCAGTCAGGTGGCACTGACAACGACCACACTCAAATAGTGCTTTTTACGTACCACCGGCACGGGACCAGTCAGCCAGCATGGGTACCAATAAGACGGTACTGTTATCGGCCATGACAATGACTTCACTTGACTCAACAGGTCTTCGCAAGCACAGTATATTACCCAATGATCGAAGGGTACTCTTAAATGGGCCGGTTATGCTGCACTGGCATAGGCCATGGTTACGGTCTCACTTGGCTTGCCGGGTCTTCTCAAGCACATCATATCTCCAAACGTCTCAGTCACTTGTCATCACCTCCATGAAGCCCAACATTCGTAGGTTGTGTTTCAGCACCTCATCCCAAGTCTTCCTGTGCCTACCTCTTCCACCGGTTCGCTCTACTACTAGGGTGTGACACTTTTTCACACAGCTGTCCTCATTCATACACAACACATGACCATACTAGTGCAGTCGTTTCTCTTGTACACCACATCTGATGCTTCTTATGTCCAACTTTTTTTTCTGGGCGCTTACATTACACATCCAGCGGAGCATACTAGCTTCATTCCTTGCAAGCTTATGCATGTCCTCAGCAGTCACGGCCCATGTTTCACTGCCATGTAGCATGGCTGTTCGCACATGTGTCATACAGTCTACCTTTTACTCTGAGTAAGAGGCCCTTTGTCACCAGCAGCGGTAGGAGCTCTCTGAACTTTGCCCAGGCTATTCTTATTCTAGCAGCTACACTTTCAGCGCACTCTCCCCCACTACTAACTTGGTCACCTAGATAGCGGAAGCTATCAACTACGTCTAGTTTTTCTCCCTGGAATGTGGCAGAAATTGTTTTCTGCACATTCACAGTGTTTACTGCTCCTGAACATCTGCCACATACAAAAACTAACTTCCTAGTTAACCTTCCTTTGATATTGCTGCACCTCTTATGTGTCTAAAGCTTGCACTCGGTGCATCTTATAGAGTTTCTGCCTACGCCTTTTCTACAGATCGAGCAGGGCCATCTACCTGAAGGAATTTGTGGTTTGTCTGCCTTCCTACTTATTAGGACTTTGGTTTTAGCTAGATTGACTCTAAGGCCCTTCAATTCTAATCCTTGCTTCCACACCTGAAACTTCTCTTGTTCTGATAGTGACTCAGCTATTAGAGCAAGATCATCAGCATAGAGAAGCTCCCAGGGGCATCCTGTCTTGAATTCCTCTGTAATTGCCTGGAGGACTATGATGAATAAGAGGGGGCTGAGTACTGATCCTTGGTGGACACCTACCCCTACCTGGAATTCTTCATTATACTCGTTGCCAACCCTCACCTTACTGACAACATCCCTATACATGGCTTGTACAGCTCTCGCTAACCACTTGTCTATCCCTAGTTTCTGCATTGACCACCAGATAAGGGATTGGGGGACCCTGTCAAAGGCTTTCTCTATGTCAACGAAAGCCAGGTACAGAGGTTTATCTTTGGCTAGGTATTTCTCTTGCAGCTGTCTTACCAGAAATATATCATCAGTGGTGTTTTTCCCTGGCACAAACCCAAACTGCATCTCATCTAAACTGACCCTCTCCCTAATTAGTTGGGCTATGACCCTTTCTATGACTTTCATTACCTGATCCAACAACTTGATACCTTTGTAATTATTCATATCTAATGCATCACCTTTACCTTTGTAGCAGTTGACTATGGTCATTGAGTATGACTCCTTCGTGTATCACTTGACTGACTATAAAGGTGACTAGACTATAGCTGACACCACCGGATATTTTAAGCATCTCTGCAGAGATTCCTGATGGGCTGGGGGCTTTCCCTGTCTTTATACCCTTAATTGTTTTATCTACCAAGGTACTGTCAATTTGGATAGCTAGTCCCTCTGTTGGGTCGACATTCGGCAGACTCTCTTTCTCCCATTCATTCTCTTCATTTAGCAACCTTTCATAGTGGTGTCTCCAAGTCTCTCTCTTTGCTGCCTCATTAAATGCAAGTGAGCCATCATCCAAGCAGACACATTTCTCTTCTATGACATCACGATTCTCTCTCACACACTGTCTTGCAACATGAAACACTTCAAGATTTTGGTCCTCATGACGCATAAAATTGGCAAATTTTTTCTTATCTGCTTCCCCTCTGGCTAAGTAAATTCTTTGCTACCACCGTTCTTCCAGTCCTTCCATGCATGTTTCTTTTCCCTAATGGCCCTGTCAGCTACAATGTTCCACCACCATGTTACCTTGGATCGAGTAACTCTGAACAGGTCAGTAGCTCTCAACAGATTGTCCCATAGGAACCTCCAGTTGTCTTCCACATCATGTGATGCTATATCCTCCTCTATTTCATCAAAAGCTGTACATTCGCTTGATCCTTAAGCGTCCAGACCCATCTTCTCCATGCTGGTCATCTTCTGGGCATCTATTTAGCCCTGATCCTGAAGTCACTAACTACTAATCTATGTTGGAGGGTGCATTCTTCACCTGGGAAGGTTTTGCATTTATAAGTAGCCATCTTTCCCATTTCCTGGCGAGGATGTAATCAATTTGACTAGTGTGTCCACCAGATCGGTAGGTGAATAGGTGACTGGCAGGTTTCCTGAAATTAGTATTACAAATCATAAGATCATTTGCATCATAGAACTACAGCAGCCTGGTTCCCTCCTCATTGCAGGAACCAAAACCATAGCCTCCATGTACATCATCGAAGCCCCCTGCATCTTGTCCAACATGCCCATTGAAGTCGCCAACTGCATAGAGAAGGTCCCCGTCATTCGTCGATGAGCTAGTCTGCAAGAAGGTGTCATAAAATTGCGTTTCTGTTCATCAGGTAGCTCTGGCTGAGAAGCATAAGCTGAGATAATGGTTGCTAATCCATGTTGCAGCACTAATCTAATCTTAAGTACTCTGTCACAGACTCTGACTACTTCTCTGCAAGAAGTATGCCCACGCCCCCAACCCCGTCAGTATTCCCTGCCCAGAAAATCTTATGCCTATGTTCTTTGCCTGTGAGGAACCTAGCAGAACTTCCTCTCCACCTTACTTCTTGGATACAGCACAAATCTACACGTCTCTGTTCAATCCTCTCAAAAGACTTCTGGTAGAGGTAGTGAGGGTGGGAAGGGCAGGTGCACCACAAAACAGCAAAAACTGAGGCTGCTGGTGTGAGAAAATATTAATGATAATAATGAGATAGAATTGAGCATTTGAATTCTTAACTAGAACTATAACCAACAATTTTCAGTTAGCCAAACTGTGACAAAATTAGATAATTGAATGAATATATAACAATAATAAATGAGTGTGAAAGAGAGGGAGAAAGAGGGAGAGTTGGATTGAGCAAAGTGATCTTAAGTTTTTTTCTCTAAGCATACAGTATGGAAGACAACACTGTGATTACATAGATAATGAAATAGATGAATAATGAAATAAAATAATAAAGTAATTATAATTTGCACTGAAAAAGAGGTTTTAGATGTGTGCTTGGTTGGAAGACAAGGTTACTTATCTGAACATCTTCTGGTTTCTACTCTATGTGGCAAGGTATTAAAATATGAGGTAGGAGAATCTGAATGAGCTAGTTTATATAGGGTGGGGGTGGAGTGGGGGACAGGAGGTAAAGTGTTGGGAGAAGCAAGTGGTTAACGAAACAGAGAGAGGAGTAGGAGAGAGCGAGAGAGAGAGAGACCAGAGTTAGGTTGGTTGAAGACAGAACACGAGGAGACGGAATTTTGGGATTTAGGGTAACATAATTGAATGAATGGGTTTAACATTGCCACTGCTGGAGTGAAAGAATAGTAATTTTAATAATGAGATAGAATTGGGTACCATGAAACAGCAAAATCTCAGGCTGCCAGTGTGAGAAAATATTAATGATAATAATGAGATAGAATTGGGCATTTGAATTCTTAACTAGGCTACCTAAACTACAAAAATGAAATTTTCTGATCATGCCCACATGAAAGGAAATATGTAATTTGATACTGGTGAACTGCATCATAATTATAAACATTAGAGCTTCCACCATCGGTACTTCCCACCACCACAGTCTGAGAGTTCAGCACAATGTTTACCACTCCCAACTTATTACATACAAATATATATATATAATCACTTACATATCTTCACATGATTTTTAAGACAGGATACCCACTCCATCCCCTCCTTTATACTCTCTCCCAGCACCCCCACCACTTGCATCCAAGCCACATATCCACTTTGCAGGCAGTTGCCTCTTACATCATGGAGGCACAGTGACTTTTGTGCAAGGGCCATAATCTTGATGAATTTTCTTTTGAACTTAGGCAAGATTTTCATTCTGTTTTTTCCCCCAACGCTCCCAAACCAGATTTAATACTACTTGCCTTTCAGTAGCAGAAAGACATCCCATCACTTTTCTTACAAGCCCTTCTGACAAGTACCATTTAGATTCTCCCCTGACTCATCTGGGAAACCAATCAGTAAAATTGATTGAAATAGATCTATAATATTGTATAAATATATCCACTCTGTATTGACAAATATACGAGTTCCTTTTTTTCAGATTTCTTACACACACACAGCCAGTTTTCCATATTGGCATGGACTATCCTTCTGATGTAGAGTTTTATAATCCAAATATTCCTCATGTCACCAACCCTTTTAGTCACTTTTCACAGCATGTAAGAATGTGATGTATCTTGGGAAAATGTATTCTGCTATAGTCTTGGGCCAACAGATACCTTCTGAGTGAATTTGATAGTCTGTGCTGAAGCCAGTTGTGTGAATGTGTGTGTATGTACTTATATATATGTGTGTGTGTGTGTGTGTGTACTTTAGGTTAAGTTTATATTTGTGACATATTTCAAATTCTAAAGGCAAATTCACTGCAGTTACCACGGAGTAAAAATTCTCTACTATGGTAAAAGATTCCCAGACACTGCATTTCTGAGAACTATGTTAAGGGTACATGTGTTTGCGAAGTGCTCAGTCACTTGTACATTAATTTCATGAGCAGGTTGTTCAATTGATCGGATCAACTGGAACATTTGTTGTAAGAGATAGAGTGCCAGTTAGGAATGGACATGATATGGGTGAGATGATGTTGAGTCAGGTGGATCAGATAGGATGTGATGTGACTCTTGTTGGTTCTGTGGAAGTTGTAGAAAAAGAAGAGTGAGGTTGGAGTGTGTTGGTGTGTGACCCCATACTAATCAGTTGGGAAGATGATCACATCTTGATGAAGCCTGTATTATGTGTGATAGATGGTCAGTGATGGGTGTAAAACAGGGGTTTTCAAACTTTTTGACTTGCGGACCCCTTTATATTTCAGGCTTTTCATATTTACTATATGAAGCATTATTAAAATGTTAAGTAGAAATAAATATGTTGTGATAAAAATAAAAGACCATATTAGTCAAAGGACTGGTGTGTGTGTGTGTGCGTGCGTGTGTGTGTATATATATATATATATATATATATATATATATATCAGCCCTGGAGGGATTACAATCTCTAAATTAAAATCAGTGCATGACCTGGGCATTGACATGAGTAATGAGGCATCTTTCCAGCTGCATATTACTAATTTGGCAATAAAATGCAGATGGTTGGCTGGTTCCTTTGAACTTTCAGAACTGGAAACATGATGATTCTCTGAAGGACATATGTCCTCAGCCACTTAGACTACTGCTCCCAAATACGGTCATCACACAGTATAAAATTAACAGCATAATTCGAAAAAATCTAGCAAAATTACACAAAAAAATCGTCTCAATGAAAGATGTCACTGGGGAAGGTTGAAAAAGTTAAAACTCTTCTACCTAGAATGAAGGCAAGAAAGATATACATAGGACTTGTACCAAACTTTGGCATTGAAAGTTACACTAACAGTAAAACGGAGTGCCACTGTGTAGTGCCAAAGATCCTAACATTGCCATCAAGATACAGGAGCAGATACTACAACAACTTGGGTTTCAAGGGCTCATAACTCTTCAATATCCTTCTAAGAAGAGATCTGCATGGTGTGGATGTAGGAATCTTCAAAACAAAACTGGATCTCCTCCTGTTAAGGATCACAGAGAATGAAGGAAGCAGCATAAAGGCCCCTTGTTCATCAAATGCCACTTATCAGATGAGGTTTCAAATAGCGAAGGTGTAGTAGAGCCAACAGTGGTGCCCCAGTATGGCTGTAGCTCCAGAGCTGGAACTAGTTCCCAGCTTTAAGGATGTTGTAAAAGACCTGGCTGGAGGCCCAAGCTTCTGAGTTCTTTTACAAAGCTTAGGAAAACTGAAAGACTGCGGCAATAAGTGTGTAAATATGAGAGGGAAATAAGCTGGATAAAATCATAATTAACTGATCCAGCTAAGCTAGGAATTTTTCACCACCCCTCATATGGGCAACCAAATCGAACAGTCTCAAGTGTAACTGCCCAAAACTCTAAGGACATCTGGTAACTTGACTAACGAAAGAAGGCTACGAATGACCCATCCTTTTTTTTTCCTGTCTGCCTTTGTATTGTCTGTCTGTCCCGATGTTTTATTGTCCTCTATTGCGGTTTCGTTATATATATATATATATATATTGTTATATTTCGAGATATTAATCCTACCCTCGCCAAAAAATGACCATCCCAAAATATAATATCTGTTTCAACACATGGTTTCACATCAGGAATCTGGCAACACAAATTCATAGACGTGTGTGTGTGTGTGTGTGTGTGTGGCAACTATGAGAAACATGCAAAACCTGCTGAACAGCGAGAATCCAAGCAATAATGTGTCTATTCATTCTCTATACATTCTAGAAGATTCGTGCATTAATATACTTACTGTTGTTTTTTGTCCCTTTCGTGACATTAGCAATTCGTTGAAGTAAGGAGATTTCGAAACCTTATTGACTGCACTGTCTAAAAATAATTCAGAGACAAAGACTGCATTAAAAATATATGCAATTTATTTCTGCCATTTTAGTGTTCCTTATATTAAATATGTGGACTATGAAATAATTAAAATATAGCTAAAGGGAGGCAACTCTTGCTATGATTTGCTGATCATATAAAGATTCAATTACGCAGAGTTATCTTACATAACAACGGCACGAGTACAAATTTTGTGGTGAAGCGATAGATAAATAAGACCTTTTAACTGACTTCTGCTTTAGTAACTGATTGATTAATTACGTATATCAAATATTGGGAAAGCCCTCGGCCCATCAGGAATCACTGCAGAGATGCTCAAAATATCTGGCAGTGTTGGCTACAGCCTAGTCACCCGTATTACGAACCAGGTGATACACGAAGGAATCATACCCAATGACTGGTGTAGCAGCACCATAGTCAACTGCTACAAGGGTAAAGGTGACGCTTTAGATACAAATAATTACAGAGGCATCAAGCTGTTAGATCAGGTTATGAAAGTTACGGAGAGGGTCATAGCCCAACTAATTAGGGAGCGAATCAATTTAGATGAGATGCAGTTTGGGTTCGTGCCAGGTAAAAGCACCACTGATGCCATATTTCTAGTGAGACAGCTGCAGGAGAA
>NC_069000.1:29172735-29184305 GCF_001194135.2 Octopus bimaculoides | reverse complement strand
GGCCTTACCGAGGCGATGACAACTGACCGAGACCTTTGGAAATGTGCTGTGCGTGAGAAGACCTGGCAAGCCAAGTGAGATCGTTGCCAGTGCCCCTGGACTGGCTCTTGTGCGGGTGGCACATAAGATGTACCATCTAGAGCGTGACAGTTGCCAGTACCGCCTGACTGGCCTTTGTAGGGTTTTCGAGCGAGATCGTTGCCAGTGCCCCTGGACTGGCTCTTGTGCAGGTGGCACATAAAAACACCATTTTGAGCGTGGCCGTTTTCGTACGGGTGACACGTAAAAGCAGCCACTACACTCTCTGAGTGGTTGGCGTTAGGAAGGGCATCCAGCTGTAGAAACTCTGCCAAATTAGACTGGAGCCTAGTGTTGCCATCCAGTTTCACCAGTCCTCAATCAAATCGTCCAACCCATGCTAGCATGGAAAGCGGACGTTTAAACGATGATGATGATGATGATGATGATGATGAAATCACATACACTCATGTGTGTTTGTGTGTATATATACACACACTGCATCTGTAATGAGTCCTGTATTATTATATCTCAACAGATTTATATATATATATATATATATATATATATACACACACACATATACATGTATATATATACATGTATATATATATATATATAAATGTAGGGAAGTATGTATTTATACATGCTTACTTGTGTGTGTGTGTGTAATAATTAATAATTTAAAATTTGTGTGTACACCTTGTAGTGTGCCATTTAAAGCTTATTCACTGTATTCGGCTACCTGATGTCATCAAAAGCATGGAACTACATGCCACTGGATTTACTTCAAGAATTCCTTCGTATCCGTAGAGTTTATGAAATAGGAGAGAAAGAAAATAGAATTCACAAGAATCTTTATTATTCACTATGATATTTTCTGGCCATCGTGTACTGGTGCCTCACAGATGAGATGCTGTACAAGCAGTTGTGGTGCATCATAGGTGCAGATGTGTCTTGTCAGGTAGTTGTAGTTTGCTACTCGTCTACACAAGAAACTGGGTTATAATGTAGAACTCTACTTATATAAGCAATAAAGTGACTTACAAAGAATCAAAAAAATTATATCATAATATATTTTTATATTTTATTTTTTATTTTTTAATTCTTTGCTATGTGATAAATTTCTGTGTTAAATTGGGCAAAAAAATGCTACAGAAATTTATGAAATACTCCAGACTGCTTATGGATTAAATTGTATAAACAAAACACCTATTTTTCATTGGTACAAGAGGTCAGGTAAAGTAAGTCCAATGGGAAGCTGATGATGATCCCCTTTTTCAACAGTAAGGGCATCATCTAACCCACTGGGTTTCCACAGGCCAGACAGTCAACAAAGAGCACTTTGTTGAGGTTTTGAGGAAGTTCAGGAAGAGATTTCATTGCGAAAGGCCAGAGCACCTATGTCAGAACAATTCACCAGTCCATAGTACCATCTTGGTAACCGAGTACTTGACAGAGATGCGCATCAAAACTGTCTCTCCCTCTCTCCCCACTACAGTCTTTGTGAGTTTTGGTTGTTCCACAAACTGAAGAAAGCTGTGACAAGGGTCTTAGACACCTTCAGTTTAGAGGACTTCCATGAAACCTTCATGAAGTGGCTGGTGTGCTACGAATGCATGGAAGTCAGAGCATCCTACTTTGAAGGAGATTAGAGTTTTCTGCTTTGAAGTTAATAAATATCTCTCCTGAAAAAGTCTGAAAATTTCTGGAATGCATCTTGTACAAGATAGTTTTTCAACTCCAGTGTAACAGTGCTAATGGTATCTTCTGCATCTAGCAATCTTCTGCACCCCTCCTTTCTTGGTAGGTAGGGCCTGTTTGTATTACACGTAGGGTGGTGCATGTTGTGTAGCCTCATCATTCTTCTACCTAAGTTCTGTAGTTCTGCCCTCTTTAAAAAAGGAGCAGAGTATCTTAATACTGGTATGGCTCATATAGTCATTGATTTGATAATATTCCCCCTGTTCAATTTTGTTTGGAGCACCTTTTTAATTTTTCTCTTGTACTCTTTGGAGATTTTCTCAGTCACTTCTATTATCCTTGCAGTATCCCTAGGTACTTGTATCCCTTATTATTCCACAGGAATCTAATGATATCATCTTGTGGTATTTTTATACCGTCAGAGTTTATTTCTCTTAATTAACACTGCATACTTGTTTATCGCAAACTGCATTCCAATATCATTGTTGAATACTCTTACCGTTAGAATTAGAGAATTCAGGTCTTTTTCACATTTTGCATATAATTTGAGTTTTCACCCATATAAAGCAGGTGTTTTATTTTCATCTTAGAGAAAATAAATCTGTGTATATTTGTCAGGAGGATTAACCCAATGACAAACAGGAATGGAAATAGAGAGAATGAGTCTCCCTGGAATATCTCCTTGCATATTTCCGTGTTTTCTAACAGTTCATTTGCACAACGTGTGTGTTTGTGTGTGTGTGTGTGTGTGTGTGTTTGTGCACGTACATGTGTGCATGCATTTGTGCAAATAAAATGAATAACCAGAGCAACAATTTCCTATTCTTTTCTATTGATTTCTATTTAGAAAAATTAGAAGATAAATTAATTTTTTATTTGTTGTTTCATAGAGTCATATTTCAAAATATATTTGGAGATCAAAGAGTGCAGGACAGTCTTCCAACACTACAAGGGTAACATAAGATAAGATAGCAGAGTTTTCATAGAAGTCAGAGCTCTGTGATCTTTGTCTTAGAGAAAACCTTCATTCTATTTGCTACCTTAACTAAAATGAAAGAAATGAACTTAGTTAGACCCTCTGACATTCCCCTACACCAAAATGTTTCACTTCAGTTCTAAAACATTCTCTTGGTGCATGGTTAATAACAATTGATTGTGAAGAAAAAGAAATGATCTGAATACAAACTGTATCATTAATAGTCATTTCTTCTCATTCCCAAAAAGACCAATTAAACAAAACACCCTGGTTTGGAAATATCTGTTTACATCTAACATATAACAAACATATAACAGCCTCTACATACTTCTTACACAAGGTTTGCTTGAATATTATATATTTTTCTACCCCAAAACAGAATCAACATGTGAGTGTGAGTCTGCATGTTTGTATGCACATGTGAATGTATGTGAAATAACTTGTTTTAAACTTACCATATTTCTTTGTGATATATTTGAGGACCTTCCTTCCCATTTGTGAAGGCGCATGGCTCAGTGGTTAGAGCGTTGAGCTTACGATCATGATGTTGTGAGTTTGATTCCTGGACCGGGCTGCGTGTTGTGTTCTTGAGCAAGACACTTTATTTCACGTTGCTCCAGTTAACACAGCTGTAGAAATGAGTTGCGACATCACTGGTGCCAAGCTGTATTGGCCTTTGCCTTTCCCTTGGATAACATCAGTGGCATGGAGAAGGGAGAGGCTGGTATGCATGGGCGATTGCTGGCCTTCCACAAACAACCTTGCCCGGACTTGTGCTTCGGAGGGTAACTTTCTAGGTGCAATCCCATGGTCATTCATGACCGAAGGGAGTCTCCTCCTCTTCCTTCCCATTTGTTTACTTTACATAAAGTTATAGCACTGATAACTGGGTAACTTTAAATAATTATGCATATTGCTTAGATGTACTAAAATAGCATTGACCAGATTAATATACATCCCTCTACTTCATAGCTCCTGGCATGTATTTAAAAATCACAACTTATGTATCAGCATAATATACAGAAGGTATATTTTTTTTTCTAAATTATTTCTCATTGATATATAAAGTGATTGCTTCATTCTTTTGCTTGTTCATGGTAAATTTATATGCCAACCATTCCTGATGACAAAAACTGCTCTGTACTGTGTGGCTAAATGAGTATATATTTCAAGCATGTGGTAAATATTCAATATTTCCTTTATGTAGTATATTGAGGTCCATCAGTCTTCTTGTTTAATTCACAGAGACATAATTTCATAACACCAATTACATGTTGAGTTATTGTGCACTCTCACTGATTATCTCCCAATGAACTAAAATTGAATTACTAGGGGGGAGGGGGGTCATGTACATTTACTTGCTTACAAGTCTGTCTGTTTTTCTATCTGTCTACACATATGTGCACATGCATGCACGCACACACACACACACACACACACACACACACATTTATATTAAAAACAACATTGAAACATGAAATTGAAATACCAGTTGTCCCACAGGGAAGGCAGCATCTAACATTAATGAAACATCTGATGCTTACTGCAGTTTTGAATACATTAAAAGGAACAGACTAGTGTCTATAGTAGTCATCTTCAACCATTTTTTATCTATGGAATCCTTTGTTTACTATTTAATTATGGTTGATCCCATAACTGTTCGATGTTTAAAAACTAGTTTTATAGAAACTTCTTTCAATATCAAAATTCCTATTTTGTTATTTACACATTAACTTGTGTAGGTTAAACTATGTAAAATGTTTCTTGCAATAAACACACCAAAAGCAAAATTTTTTCATAGATCCTTGAAATATTATTGCAGGTACTCAATTTATTATTTTGTTTTTGTGGCACCCCCATGGGCCCTGGTTGAGAACCACTGGTCTAAAAGAAGAAACTAATGGCTAAGTTGCCAAAACCTTAGGCAAGTGTCTTCTACTATAGCCTTGGGCTGACAAAAGCCTTGTGAGTAGATTTGGTAGGTAGGAACTGAAAGAAGCCCGTCCTAAACACACACACACACACACACACACACACACACACACACACACACACAGAGATATATGTACCTGTGTGCATATCTTTGTGTCTGTGTTTGTCCCCCCGCCACTGCTTGACAACTGGTGGTGTTGTGTTTACAACCCTGTAACTTGGTGGTTTGGTGTGCTAATGACTCTGACAGCTTGCCACCTTAGGTGTGGAAAATATTGGTCAAAATATTCCAGTACTTCAACATCAGAAATGCTACTGGAATAACTTGAACCAAGTTATGGTATGGTTATTTAAACTGGTATGTTATGTATTATATAACTGTTAATCATGTATCTTATGTAACTGAGTTGTGTCTAGGTACATACTTGTTTACATTTTAAAATGTTGTCTTCTGCTTCCATTACTATCAATGGCAGTTTAGGAAGAAGAGAATAGCAAAATTCTGATGAATTGTTACTGATAGGCACAGGCGTGGTTGTGTGATAAAAAAACTTGCTTTCCAACAACATATTTCTGGGTTCAGTCCCACTGTGTGACATCTTGTGAGTAGATCTGGTAGAAAGAAACTGAAAGAAGCCTGTCATATATACATGTATATCTATATCATCATATCATCATCATTATCCTCTTCAGTTGGCATCTACTTCCCATGCTGGATGGGTTAGACAGTTTAAAACTGATAAGCTGGAGAGCTGCACCAGGTTCCAATCTGATTTGGCATGGTTTCTACAGCTGGATGCCCTTCCTAACACCAACCACTCCAAGAGTGTAATGGGTACTTTTTAGGTGCCACCAACATTGGCCACAACTACACTTTCCCTTGGCTGGACGAGTCTTTTCAAGCACAGCATGAAAGGTCACCAAAGGTCTCAGTTACTTATTGTAGCCTCCCTGAGGCCCCACATTCAAAGTGTGCTTTTTATGTGCCACCAGCACGGGTGCCTGTTACATGACACTGGCGTCAGCCATGACTACAGTTTCACTTGGCTTGTCTTTGCCTCCATGAGACCCAACGTTCGAAGATCATGCTTCACCACCTTGTCCCATGTCTTCCTGGGTCTAACTCTTCCATAGTTTCCCACCACAGTTAGAGATTAGTATTTCTTCACACAGCTTTCCTCATCTATGTGCATCACATGCCCATGCCAGTGCAGTCATTTCTCTTGCATCCCACATCAAATGCCTCTTAAGTCCAACTTTTCTCTCAAGACACTTACACTCTGTTGTAAAGGCACACTGACATTGCACATCCAGCAAAGCATACTAGCTTCATTTCCTTCAAGCCTATGCATGTCCTTAGCATGGCTGTTTGCACACAGGCATCATACAGTCTGCCTTTCACTCTGAGGGAGAGGCACTTTGTTACCAACAGAGGTCAGAGCTCTAAACTTTACCCAACCTATTCTTATTCTAGCAGTTACGCTCTCGGAGCATCCACCTCCACAACTTAATTGTTCACCTAGATAACGGAAGCTATCAACTACTTCTAACTTTCCTCACTGGCATTGAATGGAGTCTATTTTCTGTACATTTTTAGTGTTTATTGTATGTGTGCACCTTCCATACACAAAAACTATTTTCCCTGTTAACTTTTCCCTGATATTGCTGCACCTCTTGCGTGTCCATAGCTTACACCTGGTACATCTTGTAGAGTTTCTATTGCCACCTTTTCTACTGATTGAGTAGGACCATATACCTGAAGGGATTTGTGAATTGTCTGCTTTCCTACTTACTAAGACTTTGGATTTTGCTAGATTAACTCTAACTTTTGATTCTAGACCTTGCTTCCACACCTCAAATTTCTTCTCTAGTTCTGGAAGTGATTCGGCTATGTTTGAAAATAATTCTACTGTTTGAAAATAATGAAGAATTTTCTGTTATTTAGCTGGTGTTTGGAACATGAATTAATATAAAATTTTAATAGAAGGTTTTAATTTACATCACTTAAAGCAGTCTCAGATAGTTTGGTATTAAAAGAGTTAATTTCACACCTACAACAGCCAACCAGTTATAATAATTGACTATAGAAACTGTTTGGTGGCTAAGGAGTCAGTGGAAACAGACTGATGGCTCCTCAAGTAAGAGACTAATTGATATACTTGATTCAACAGTAATATTCTAATGATCAGATTAATCAAGAGACTGTTTTAGACAACAGATACACTAAAGAAATTATTCAGAGACACCATCTACATGAAAAAGAATTGTTAAGTTCATATTTAATGAAGTGAACACTAAAAAGCTAATTAGAAATAATTATGTAATGAGGAAAAGATAATATCAGTTCTGGGTTAATATTGTTTTAATTGATCTGGCTAATGTGATAGCTAATTACAGACATGTTTCAGCCTTATTAGGCTTCCCAAGTGAAATAGACTTCACTGCATTTGCTAAAGTTGTGATGAAAGAACCATCATCATTTCATTGTTTTTATGTTTGTTTTTTGTTTTTTTGCTAGCATATGGTAGACTTATTGGACATGGTATTCTATAACTAGATGCCCTTTCTGTTGCCAAACCATACTTGCATCTCAAGCTAGATAATTTTTATTCAACTGGTGTCTACACATCAAACAGCTAAGCTATGGAGTATATTGCTTACAGGAGACCTAAACAAATGTCACTACTGCCTAGGCAGTACCAATGTCAAGACGTGCAAGCACAAATACTCACACACTAGAGGACCAGGATATGTGGCACATTGCTAAAAACAAGGTGCCACGTAAAAAGCATTGATATGGGTGCTGGTGCTATGTAGAAAGTACTGGTAATGGTACCACTTAAAAAGCACTAGTGATAGTGCCATGTAAAAAGCACCCAGTACACTCTGTAAAGTGATTGGCATTAGGAATGGCATCCAGTCATAGAAACCTAGTCAAAACAGACTGTGGTACCTGGTGTGGCCCCCTGACTTTGCCAGTTCCTGTCAAGCTGTCCAAACCATACCAACATGGAAAACAGATATTAAATGTTGATGATGATGATTATATGATAGGATTCTGCACAGTTTGAGTGAAATTTTACTCGAAAGGTATCAGACAGCTTGGGGCATTAGGAGAAAATTCTTGTCCATGGATCCATATAATGTGATTGAACCCCAAACTATGTGGTTGTGAAGTAACTTTTTAACCACACAACCATACAACAGACTGGTTGCTATACATTACCATAATCGTCCTTTGGGCCTGGATTTTGTGGGGAGGGGGATAGTTAATCACATCAACCTCCAGTACTCAACTCGTACTTAATTTATTGACCCCGAAAGTTTGAAAGGCAAAGTTGACCTCGATGGAATTTGAACTCAGAATGTAATGGCAAACAAAATACTGTACTAGCTTTGGTTTAAAATACACATTCTAATCTCAGGTAGGCTCAAACAACACTGTAAGTTTACGGCTTTATTCAGTCTGTGGTTGGCTGAATAAACAGGCTCCTTCTAACAGGTGCTCTCTGCTACGTCCAATTGTCACTTATATAATATGCTTGCCACCATGTTTAATTGAGTTCCTTGAGTTTCTTGTTGTGCTTCTCTAAAGGACTCCCAGCATGCAGTTTTGCTCTATCATGTTAACGCTGGCCTCTCTCACACAAGATCAACCCTTCTTCCATGTGTGCCAGCAGTATAGACCAAACTCAATGCCGTTATCTCATGCTTTCTAGAAACACTTCTATCAAATCTCTTTCTATATACACAAAATACAACTATGTCTTCACACATTCATTCATTCACTGCGACCACACTACAGACATCTCTATAAAACATTAACATTGTACTTAACCTACACTGCTGTGAATAACGTTTTACTACTGAACAAGAGCGAGTCGTCATTGTATATCATCTAACAGCTAACTAACACACAGTTGGTGACGTCTGTCTGCCACATACTACTATCAACAACTACATCGTCATCTTCAACCAACAACCATGGAGTCAACCCAATGTGAGAACAACTTTTGTTAAACTAATAACCAATAGACTACGTTAAGGTAGTGGTATCAACAAACCACCACACTGGTGACCTCAGAACTTCATATTCGTATAGCAATCATCCTTGCTAAACTATAATCATATAAACTAACAAGCAGATTGGTGGCTATGGTAATTCTAATAATATAAATTCAATGGTTATCCAGGTAGCCTGTGTCAGCATGGTAATGGAATATCTGAGTTGACCTTTTGCATTGAAACTGGCCATATCCAGCCCAAATATCTGTTTTGTGTTCAAACTGACGATATCTAGGCTCTCTCACCTACCTTACTGTATCATTATAAAAATAAACAATCATAACAAAATCTTGAAGCCATAAGATAATGCATGATTAATTCAAAACAATGTGAATGAGTAAGCGTTACATTTGACAGAATAATCTGAATGCTAAAGGATTAACTCTTTAGCATTGAGATTACTCTGTCAAACGTGATGTTTATTGATTCACATTGTTTTGAATTTGTAGTGAAACCTTTCTCTTGGGTATTTATTTACAAATGATAACGTAGTGGCTAACATCTAGCTTTCAGCCGCTTGGACCCTTGTGTCCACCACCCTGATTGGCTCTTATTTGCGTGGCATTTGTCTCCAGTTTTGTTACACACCAGGGTGCATACCGTCCAATCATGGCCTTCTAATAAGGTCATGTGAGAGAGTGTTTTCTGCCTGTTTTCTGGAGCCCTTGTTTATCTATAAATAAGCCTGCTTCATCCATGCCAGTTTGTCTTAGCTTTAGACCTCTCACAGGTCTAGTCGCAGACCACACAGAGAACACAGCTCCAGTCAGTTTCCAGCGACGACGTTATCACCACCAATCTACTGTCTACCACAATGTAGTTGCCAGCGCCAACATCACCACCAGAGTACACACCAACAACAACAACCGCGGTTTCATTTCAACACTGTTTGAGTGGATTGTTTCCACCACGAAGTTAACAGCCAGAACAACCTGCGAGAATCTTCTGTACCAAGTAACTGGTCGAAGCATCGACGCTCAACTTCACACACAACATGTGACACCACAGCTCTGCTATTCGTACACAACTTCTTGCATACGAACATTCTACCTACTGTGAAACTCTTCTATGAACTGGTATTTCTCTATCTATGTGTTCCGACGCTTATCGTCACTGTTACAGACTCTTATTCAATGCTCTGTATTTCTCACTCTCACACACACATATATTATGTTAAACACTCTTGTTCACACGACGGTCCGTCATATGTATTGTGTTATTATTATTGCTGTGTTATTATTATTGCCACACAGACACACAGTTCACTATGTTAATAAACTTACTCTTTATACATATCTAACGGTTGTCTGTCACTCTCTCTTTCCATTGCTGGCACTTGCTCGCATCTCACATTGTGAGCCTTCATATGTCATATTACATCTTTTTGTGTTCCACCGTGCGACGCGTTAAAAGGAGCCTGTTTCCCACACGTTGCCATTCTCCTTTGGTTCGCACAGTTGTTCTATTACAAATTAATTATGCATTAATCTTGTAGCTTTGAGATTTTGATGATGTGATTGTATATTTTTAGAATGACATTGTAGAGCAGGTGTGAGAAGCCATATCTGGCCATTTTGAACATGAAACAGGTAGGATATTTGGGCTGGATGTGGTTGGTTTAAATGCTAAAGGGTTAAGAGAAGAACAAAATCCCCAACAAAAAAAAAAAAATAAATAGAACACGACAGAACACAGTCAATAACATTACTGAGTAGAGAACTAAAAAAGAATTCACTGCGTTGAATGGTCATCATTTGTCAAAAAAAAGCAAAAACAAAAGGACAGGGAGATGGAAGAAAAGGGAAAAAGGAAAGGAATGCTAAGTGAAAAAAAAAAAAAAAAAAAAAAAAAAAAAAAAAAAAAAAAAATGAAAGTAGTGGTTTGCAGCAAGAAGAACAAGTTAAGGGAGATAAATGAGAATGTTGGTAGGGCATATAAAGAAAGGGTTTGAAGTTTTGGCATTGTGAGCTTATAATGCTGCAGATATTCTGGTGTATTATGAATAATATAAGTCCAGTAGTAATGCAGGTGTTGTATGTCGGTGTGGTAATGGAATATCCAAGTAGAGCAAGGAGAAAACACAGTAGCTATAGTTACAGTGTGATTAACAGACTGGTTCCTATAGTAATGCATTAGACTAGTAACCATGTCAACAGACTGATTGCTATAGTAATTAAACCAGCAGTTAGAGCAACAGATAATCAGCACATAGTTGCCATGGCTACACATTAGGCTCCAGCTACTAATCTCTGTTTATTTCACATTAATACACACACACACACACACACACACACACATGCACACTCACATACACACACACGCACACACATGTATGTATGTGTGTGTGTGAATGGATGCATAAATATATATATTCATCTGAGTGCAGAAACACAGAAATACTCTTGTTCAGGACACACAGCAAAACCACTGAAAGTGAGGGACTTCAAGCTGTTGTCCCAGCATCCTTTAAGAGAGGAAGACTTTGATTACTGGTCATCTTGCTTTGGCCTATCAATAGGTTCTAATCAGACAGATTCAGAGAATGGTACTCATATTGTACAAGCATTTATCACTATAATCCAGTGTTGTACATCTACAGAATGTCCTATGACCATGGAAAAGTGGCAACATGTGCAGGCGTAGGAGTGGCTGTGTGGTAAGTAGCTTGCTTACCAACCACATGGTTCCAGGTTCAGTCCCACTGCGTGTCTTCTACTATAGTCTCGGGCTGACCAAAGCCTTGTGAGTGGATTTGGTAGACGGAAACTGAAAGAAGCCCGTCGTATGTATGTATATATATATATATATATATATATATATATTTTTTTTCTTTGACTAATTCACCACCTTATTCCACGTTTTCCTGAGTCTACCT
>NC_069000.1:29167441-29172194 GCF_001194135.2 Octopus bimaculoides | reverse complement strand
CAACAATCATCTGTGAAAACGGAGCAACCCATGCCAACATAGAAAATGGATGTTAAATGATAATGATTACGATGAAGATGATGATGATGATGATGATATATATATATATATATGTATATATATATAAAGTGTAGTATATTGCCACTTAAGTGTGGCTGACCCCTAGGGGTGGATGTTACTGTTGGGTCAGCCACACTTAAGTGGCAATATACTACACTTTATCGTGCAGTTACTGTTAATACTTCATTTAGAGAATTAACATTGCTATATATATATATATATATATATATATTTTTTTTCTTTGACTAATTCACCACCTTATTCCACGTTTTCCTGAGTCTACCTCTTTCACAAGTTCCCTCCTCAATTAGAGAATTAAGTATGAAGTGTGATATTGGCCAATGATAAAAAATAATGGCGACTGAATGTAAATAATAGGTGAAGGCTAGAAAGAACATGCTCTGTTGAATTTGTAATGTTAGCTTAAATGAAGGACAGAATGCAGATAAAGTGAAAGAGAAAAATAAAGCAAAATAGGTCTAAGAAGAATCAGCTGTGGTGGTGAAGACTTATGATGAATATAAAGGATGACAGTTGGGTGAAGAAGTGCCAAACGATCCAAGAGGAATTAGATGACACATGGACTGTTACAAGAAGTGAGAAACTGTACTAGGAAGGACTGGTTCAATCCATGCAAGCATGTTAAAATGGAGTTAAACTGATGATGGTTGTGTTTACATGGTGGATATGCATGTGTGTGTGTGTGTGTGTGTGTGTATATATATATATATATATATATATATATATATATACACAGGGGTTGGACAAAATAATGGAAACACCTTAAAATTTCAAACAAATTTATTTTAATATGGGGTAGGACTGCCTTTGGCAGTAATTTCAGCTTGAATTCTATGAGGTATGGACTCATACAAAGTTGGAATTGTTTCCAAAGGAATTTTTGCCCATTCTTCAGCTAAAACAGTCTCCAGTTCTTGTAGTGATGATGGTGTAGGATATTGACTCCTTACTTGTTTTTCTAAAATGCACCATAAATGTCCAATAATATTGAGATCTAGGGACTGTGGTGGCCAGATATTATGTTCAACTTCACTAGAATGTTCCTCGTGCCATTCAGTAACAACTTTAGTTGTGTGAATTGGTGCATTATCATCCTGGAAGATTGTGTTTCCATTTGGAAACAGTTCTGCAACCATAGGATAAATTTGATCAGATAAAATGCTTAATTAGTCTTGACTATTAATTCTGCCATGAAGGGAAACCATTGGGCTGGTGGATTTCCAAGATATAGCACCCCCAGATCATCACAGATCCTCCTCCATGTTTAACAGTTGGAAGAAGGCAGTCTGGGTTAAATGGTTCTTTTCGCTGTCTCCACACGTATACTCGGCCGGTGGTTGGAAATAAGGTAAAGGATGACTCATCCAAGAAAATAACAATTTTCCACTGCTCTTGGAACCAATTCTGTAGGTTTTTACTCCACTCTAAATGCTTTGTGACGTTTGTTTTTGAAAGTAGAGATTTTCTCATGGCAGCCCTCCCATGAAATCCGGCTTTCTGCAGCTCCTAGCAAACAGTTTTTGTGGAAACTGGGTTCTCGAGGTGGTCATTAAGCTCTTCAGTAATTTTGGGAGCTGTACTTTTGTGATCCTTTCTAACAATTTGCATAAGAGTCCGAAGGTCCCTATATGAAAGGTTTGGTTTTCTTCCGGAGTTTTGTTTTGACAAGGAGGTTTTTCCCTCTTTCTCAAAGGCTGTCATTACTTACGAGACAGTACTTCTTGATACACCAAATATTTTGGCTGTTTTCATTATGTTAGCACCTGCCATACGAGCACCAACAATTTGACCTCTTTGAAAGTCCAGTAGATCTGTCATTTCAATGAATTTTAATTACCTTTTTCTGATGATATCTGAAAAGAAACAGAAATTTTAGCAAATTGGTGTTATAGATATTTCAAAATTATAATGCTATGATGTGAGTTGTTTGCATTGTTTTGTCCAACCCCTGTATATACTGTATGTACACATAAATGTAAATGTGCATGTGTATATGAATGACAGGGATGTGGTAGTAGTGATTGATAGTGGTGGTGGTGGTAATGGTAGTAGCTGTAGTGATAGTAATGGTGGTGGTGGTGATTGCAGTGGTGGTTGAAGTGATGGTGGTTGGAGTTATTTAATCTTATACTGCCATGATCATCAGCATTCCAGCCATGACTGTCTTTCTTTTCACTGTAATATTTCTAGGAGGTCAAGTAATAACACACAGCATTCGTTGTGCTGTTCACAACAGTCATTGATCAGTGTCAGATCATTTCCATCCTAACGTCACCAGAATCCCATCTTTTTTAAAATAACCACTGACTGTATTGGTTTCATATTTTGGCACAAGGCCAGCAATTTCAAGAGAGGAATAGGTCGATCACATTGACTCCAGTGTCCGACTGGTACTTATTTTATCAACCCAAAAAGGATGAAAGGCAAAGTGGGCCTCGATGGAATTTGAACTCAGAACATAAAGATGGCAAAAATGCTGCTAAGCATTTTTCCAGGTGTTCTAACTATTCTACCAGCTCACCACATAAAAAAAAAAAATAATAATGATAATAATAATAGTAATAATGATAATTTATTCTTTTATTAGCCACAAGGGCTCGCATAAAATAACATTAAATGACATGTGACAACAAAAAAGACAAAAACAGGACAATATAATGGGTTTTCTGCGTGTAAACAATATAAACAACAATCAAAATTGAACAAATTAAAACTCTCAACAGGGGAGGTGCTTTAAGGTCCTTGTGGAAAAACCCACAAAAGAGCCCTTCTCCTTTGATTCCCTTTTTACAGGTGCACGTGCAAAATTGGTCCTTTCACACGAGCCATTCTTCCAACATTCACCCACCTTTCAACAAACTTGCTACAAGGCAACACTTCCCTTTCCACCCTCATCTTCCTTTTCAAGTGAGACTTGAAAAAGTTGATGAGGGCTTGGCCAAAGAGGAAAGTGTCTGTCTTTAGCCCTTTCAAATGAGTCCATCATACTACCTCTTTTGCTACAGCCACCAGACAAATAAAAATTGCCTGCCCTTCCCAGCAAAAAAGGGTGGTGGAGCAATCTTCACAATGGATTCAGCTGATAGCCGGATCCATCCCACATGCGACAGCTGGTGTTCAACATAAACTCACAGGTCAGCAGTACTCAGGTTTATCTTGAACAGGCAGCACCCGTTGGTAGCACTGGCAGACAAGGGATTTCTGGAAGTTATCCATAGACCCAGGCCTGAAAGTTCTCTGAAACAGACCAGTTAGTTGATCTTCATCGATGCCCAAAGTTCTCCAAGAACTAGCCCTCTATAGAACACTAGAGTGGAACTACCACCGACTGCATCGCTCCTCAAGGTGCCAACACCCCTCCTCGGTCTATGTCTAATCCAGGATTGCAGCTCAGTTAAAGAGATGAGCTGTGGAAAAGTGTGCCTGACAAATGGTGACCACACCAGCTCACCATCAAGAAAATGCCGGAGATGCCGCAACCTCAGTGCACATCTGTGCATCAATAACCATGGCATGCCCAGCCCTCCATTCAGCAGCTATTGACAACAGATAGAGCACCTGACCACTGGAATGTGCCCCTTCCACAGAATGCAGAAGAGTAAGCACACCAGCTTGGTCAACTAGCAAACAGGACAAGGGACGACAGTCGAGTAGTAATAGATGATGGATGTGATGTACGCATTCGCCACCTTGGCTCGACCTTAGAGGGACAGCTTCTTTTGGCCCATTTCTGGGTGAGCTTCACTACCCTGCTCCTCACCTCATTCCAGTTTTGCTCCACCTTGAGGTCTGGACCAAACCAGACTCCGAGCAACTTAACTGGACTGTCTGTCCAGCACCCCACAATGCTGTTGGACGGCATGGACTTGCCTCTCCAGGTGCCGAGTTGCAAGCCCACGGACTTTACTGCTTCAATTTTTGCTCCTGTCACCGCTTTATATTCTTGTAGTGTGTTGCCAACCAGGTCTATATTCCTGTGACTCGATGCTATCACGATAACATTGTCGGTGTAAGCAGACATACTTCTTCCATATCCTAGATCATGCGGGACATGGTTGTGACTCAGGAGTCAGTACATACAGAAGGGAGGACCAAGCGCAAGATGCTGAATGGGTCCGACAGGTGAGCATTCACCTGAACAAACGAGCAGATGCCGCTGTACAAAGCAGCGATCTAACCATGGAAAACCGGACCGAACCCGGCTGCATTGAGGACAGCTGCCAAGTATTGATGGTTGACCCTATCAAAGATTGATCTAAATTGTTGAGGGCCCCACCCATGCCATCTTCATTACTCACTCTCTCTATGATGTAGCACATGAAGTGGAGGTTGTGAATAGTCCTGGTTGGAATGGTGCATGTTTGCGCCTCGCCAACCAGCTTGTCCACAGCAAGTGCCAACCTCTTGGCTAACATCTTGGCGTGTGGTGTTATGGGCTGTGATGAGCTGTGTGTTGTTGGTGGAGAGGGATGAGGCAAACAGAAGTGAAGCCAGACCGGAAGTCGGGCCACACGCGGTCGAAGGCTAGCACGTGCGTCAGTGAGAAAACAGCGAGGTTACGAGAAAGACGTGTTTTGATCAGGAGCGATTGTGTACTCCAACGTTTCATTCTGTCCTTTTGCTTCTTGTTGTCTTTTTCCTCCATCACACCACAAGCTATTTCGGCCCATAA
>NC_069000.1:29160366-29163516 GCF_001194135.2 Octopus bimaculoides | reverse complement strand
CTGCTACATTCCAGGGAGAAAAACTAGAAGTAGTTGATAGCTTCCGTCACGTAGGTGACCAAGTCAGTAGCGGGGGTGGGTGCACTGAAAGTGTAGCTGCTAGAATAAGAATAACCTGGGCAAAGTTCAGAGAGCTCTTACCTCTGCTGGTGACAAAGGGCCTCTTGCTCAGAGTAAAAGGTATGGTGCATGTGTATGAACAGCCATGCTACATGGCAGTGAAACATGTGCCGTGACTGTTGAGGACATGCTTAAGCTTGCAAGGAATGAAGCCAGTATGCTCCACTGGATGTATAATGTCAGTGTGCATACTCAACAGAGTGTGAGTACCTTGAGAGAAAAGTTGGACCTAAGAAGCATCAGTTGTGGTGTGCAAGAGAGACGATTGCGCTGGTATGGTATGGTCATCCAAGCATGATCGTGGCCAAAGCAGCTTACTGGCTTCCATGCTGGTGGCATGTAAAAAGCACCGTTTGAGCATGATCATTACTAGCGTTGCCTTACTGGCACCTGTGCCGGGGGCACATGAAAAATATTCAAGCGAGGTCATTGCCAGTGCCGCTGGACTGGCTCCTATGCAGGTGGCATGTAAAAACCACCATTTGAGCATGGCTGTTGCTAGTACCGCTTGACTGGCCATTGAGCTGATAGCATGTAAAAGCACCCACTACACTCTTGGAGTAGTTGGCGTTAGGAAGGGCATCCAGCTGTAGAAACTCTGCCAGATCAGATTGGAGCCTGGTGCAGCCATCTGGTTCGCCAGTCCTCTGTCAAATCGTCCAACCCATGCCAGCATGGAAAGCGGACGTTAAACGATGATGATGATGATGATGATGATGATATTATTACTGAATGAGAGAACAGTGCATGCCATCAAAGTGAAACTGGGCTAAAATATATAAAGCCCAGTAAACCCATCATGACTACCCGTCTGATTAGAGTACACCAGACACATGTCTCACAGCCATATGTTCACAGCATGGTGATCTCATATCAAGATAAACAGTATGTGACCTTGCAGGTGGAGCCTGTTAGAATTTTCTTTAGGTCGAGTAACCCATTCCGCTCAAAGGGTCTCTGAATAAGGGTTGTTTAAGGATGTTGAACAAAACACCCACATTTCCAGATGTGAATCATTCAAACCCCAAAGAATTTCTCTCAACACATTGCTATGATACTCCCCCACTACTTCTGCTTATGATCAGAGGTGCACATATTTTCAGCCACCAAGGGACATGCTCAACTGGTTAAGGTCAAGCAACTGACAAGCAAATCTGTGGTATTGAGCAGAATATTTGCTGTAACCCATTTTTTATATCAAGACAAAACAGGTACATGATAACACTTCCAATCAGTTAAGATCAGAAGCTATGAGAGCCACTGCCTGGTACTGCATCAGGGCACTTATTATTATTATTATTATTATTATTATTATTATTTGTGGTGTTATGAACCAGGCTGTGTTGTAGGGAAGGACTGGAAGTGAGTGAGTAGACATGTCCTGTCGGAAGTGGGGCCAGTGAATCCCACTGGAAGTGCCGTGGTGGGCATGCGGCATCAATGAAGCGCAAGGAGTCAGTTGATGGTGGAAAGTGCATCAGAGCAGACGTGTGAGACTGTACAGTGACGGATAGCGTACATGGATGTGGAGTGAACCTTGCAAGTTGAGACAGCATGTACACGTTGAAAGTGACCCTCTTTCTGGACTGACAGGTAAGACTACCGTAATTCTCTCTTCACTTCTGTCTTTTTCTTCCTTTACATCACAAGCTATTTCGGCGGGTAGTCTCGTCCGAGTCGAGGGCAGCCCTTGTGCTACAGCTCTCGACAACTGGTGCGGCTGACGAGATTCGGTGTTGGGCTTCTCCCAGTTCATTCGCCTAATCTTAGGGAGTCCCAGTTTACGATATTGCTCATAAAATCTTGAAGAGAACCACTTCTTTGTTGATGTTGTTTCTTCTTTGCTACAGTAGTGGCAGAGCTGGATGCTGTGTTGAAAGGGCTGAACCTGGCCCTGAGGTGGGGGCTGTGTACCATCGAGATCCAGACTGATTCAGCTACTGTACATAGGTGGGTGGGATCAGTGGTCACCAGCGAGTGGAGGATGTGAACCAAAGGGGGTGCAGATATGCTGATAAAATGCTGTTTGGGAATTCTGGGTAAGTTAGCTGCTGAGTTTGACATGAGGCTGAGTGTGGTTTTTGTGCCCTCTGAAAGGAATAAAGCGGACGTCCTGACCAGAGTAAAGAAAGCCTGGTTGCAGATGCCAGAGGATCTGGAGCAAGGTGTGGCTGCTGTGTGTTGACTGAGTGACTTGGAGCTGAAGAGATTGCATACCATGCATCATATGGGGGTGCACAGGACCCTGTTCCTAGCCAGGAAAGTTGACTCTGACGTGACCAGGCAGAGTGTGCAAAGAGTAGTTGGGAGCTGCGACAGGTGCCAGTCCACTGACCCCGCTCAGGGTGTGCATGAGGAAGGAAGCGTTCCAGTGGAACTCAACTGGAAACATCTTGATGGTTGATGGGGTGGTTGGCCATATAGGGGGAGATGAAGACGGGGAATGGGGAGGAAATCACAAGAATGCTGAATGAGGTATTCCTAGAACGAGGCCCCGTGGATGAGCTGCTTGTGGACAACGGCACTGCGTTTCACTTGAGATGCTGAGGGAAATGCTCGACAAGTGGCATGTCAGGTGTTTTTTCAGGGCAGCATACTGGCCAAGTGGCAATGGGGCTGTGGAGAGGCATCATCGTACCATCTCACTGGTCGAGGCTGTTTTTTGGTGTAGTAACGCCGTGCGCATGCGTAGTCTCACGCATGCGTGGAATTAAACAAGCAAGCGTTCCCGCTTAATTCTATCTCTTTTACGGTCGGCCGACCGTGAGCATGGACGTGATAAGCTGTCTCTCTACATCTTTCGGACTTACACTTGACAGCTCGCTTGCAACTACATAACAACGTCCCAACAACTATGCTCACACAATCAGAAGCTGTAACAACAAGAACTAAAGATGTATATATTTACCACCTGAATAAATGTTGTTTAAGTTGATAATCTGGAGTTCAGCGTTCCGTTATATTCTTTAATTTTATAGTAGGAAAGTCAGGTATACATCTAAAGATGTATAACCCACTTTCTACTAAATT
>NC_069000.1:29150254-29159162 GCF_001194135.2 Octopus bimaculoides | reverse complement strand
TTTTTGGTGTAGTAACGCCGTGCGCATGCGTAGTCTCACGCATGCGTGGAATTAAACAAGCAAGCGTTCCCGCTTAATTCTATCTCTTTTACGGTCGGCCGACCGTGAGCATGGACGTGATAAGCTGTCTCTCTACATCTTTCGGACTTACACTTGACAGCTCGCTTGCAACTACATAACAACGTCCCAACAACTATGCTCACACAATCAGAAGCTGTAACAACAAGAACTAAAGATGTATATATTTACCACCTGAATAAATGTTGTTTAAGTTGATAATCTGGAGTTCAGCGTTCCGTTATATTCTTTAATTTTATAGTAGGAAAGTCAGGTATACATCTAAAGATGTATAACCCACTTTCTACTAAATTGGTATATGTCACCCGGGACGGGACAGGCTGAGGTGTCAGTGTCACACAGGGCAATATTCAAGTACGATTGGAGACATCCATGTACTGCGTCACCGCATCCCACAGAAGGGAAAGAGCATGCCTTTGTGCAGGTCAGGGAAGAAGTCTGGGTTAAACCCCCAAATGCGTGGTGCACATCACAGTGGGGAAAGGGGACAATAACCTCTGTGAATTTGAGGAACAATGTGTCCATAGATGGCATGCCACGACATGCTTTGGATGTGCGCAGAATCATCACTGTGATGGATGATGGGGCTAACAGTAATGGACAAGAGGACGAAGCCAGCAGCAACATGCCAGGAACTGAGGCCAGTCCTGAAGTCCCACAGAGGGAGCGGTGCCTGCCTCACTGGTTGGCTGATTATGAGACAAGTTAAGGCGTGTGGTCGGGATTGAGAAGAGGGCATGGGTAGGTTGGTTGAATGATCTTCAGATCAGGGGGGCATGCGGTGTTATGAGTCAGGCTGTGTTGTAAGGAAGGATCGGAAGCGAGGAAGTAGGCTTGTCCTGTTGGAAGTGGTTGCTGGTGGGTCCCACTGGAAGTGCCACGGTAGGCATGCAGCATCAGTGAAGTGCAAGGAGTTAGTTGGCGGTGGACAACACATCAGAGCAGACATTTGAGACTGTACAGCGACAGATAGTGCATGTGGACATGGAGTGAACCTTGCAGATCGAGACAGCATGTGGACATTGAAAGTGACCCTTTTTCTGGACCGACAGGTAAGACTACGGTAATCCTCTCTTTGCTTCCATCTTTTTCTTCCTTTACATCACATTATTATTACTCACAACGAGGCTTTGTAATATTGAAATTTATTTTCGTTCTGATTCATACTGTGCTGTGTATAAATAAATATTGTTCAATTAATAACAAGCGATCAAAAACATAAAAAATGCAAACTAGATTATCTATCACAGTGCTAACCTAACCCATGATTGCTTTATGAGCAGCTGATCTATCTTATTGAATGGTGAAAGATTCTTTGTGTCTCTTCTGACGTGCATTGAACAAATTGGGAAATGATCTGACAGGAGACTTACATTTTTTTCTGTACATGATTCATATAGAAAAAATCTGTTTACATTCTTATTTGACCCCTTATGAGGCTATTCAATTCTTCTAATTTACAGTGTGTTGTGCATATGTATGTATGTATACATAAAGAGTATGTGTGTGTGTATATATATTCTTTTACTGTCTTTTAGTCAACAGACTATGTTATGCTAGGACACTCACACAGAGTGTCTTAGAGAATCACATGAATCCTAGTACTTAGTCTGGTTATTATATCGATCTCTATCAAATACCACTGCTACTTGTTTTTTTTTTTTACATAATGAAAATAAATTGATAAACTATAAGGGGAAGTAAAAAATTATCTGTACTTTCGTCATAACATGTCTTTATTATTGTCACACTGCTTTCTGTGCATGCATGTTTATAGTTGGTACTACTGTGGTCACATGATCGAAGTTTGAGCCTGGTCACACCATTTTTCTTTCTGGTTTTACTGTGTAAGCATGGCTGCTCCACTAGCAATGTACACCAAAGAAGAACAAAGAGCAGTGATCCAATTTCTCTGGTTGGAAGGTGTGTCAGGTGCTGAAATTCATTGGAAGATTTTAGCACAATACGGGGCAGCACTATCACATAGAAGTGTGTATGAGTGGATCGAGAAGTTTAAAAGTGGCTGGACAAGCATGATGCACAAAGAGGGAACAGGACGTCCATCAACCTCCACTACTGATGAGATTCAGCAAGCTCAAGAGATGTTAATGGTGAGCTGGTGAGTTATCATTGATGAATGATCATCTGCAGATTAGACATGGTTCTGCCTATCAAATCATCTACGGTGAGCTCAGATTCCATAAAGTGCAAGATGGGTGCTAAGAGATCTTACTGCAGAGCACAAGTGCAAATATCTTGAGGTCTGCCAACATTTACTTAATCGCTACAATGAGGGCAAGCAATTTTTGAGCAGAATAGTCTCAGGAGATGAAACGTGGGTCCATCATTATGAGGCAGAATCCAAAAGACAGTATGGTGTGAAAACATTCTGGCTCACCAGTGATGAAGAAATTCAAGTCTCAGTTTTTCGCAAGAAAGGTGATGCTAACCCTTTTTTGGGAACTCAGAAGGGCCTGTACTCAAAGACTGCCTGGAAAAGTGGTGTACAATCAACAGTGCAAGATACACTCCTTTGTTTGCCAACAAACCAAAGCCAGCAATTCACACCAAATGCCGAAGCCTATTGTCGAAGAAAGTTTTGTTGCTGCATGACAATGCACACCCACACATGGCTGCCCAAACCGTTGAAATCATTAACCAATTGGGTTTTGAGTTGTTGGAACACCCTGCCTACAGCCCAGATCTTGTTCCTTCCAACTATCATATCTTTGGACCGGTCAAAGATGGTTTACGAGGTCATCGATTTCCTATGGATGAAGATGTGAAGGAAACGGTATAGAAATGGTTGCACAACCAACTGAAAACCTTCTTGGAGGGGACATACAAGTTTGTGGACCACTGGACCAAGTGCAGGAAGGAGACTATATAGAAAAATGACATACTTGTTTATCCATTGCTTTTGTGTAAATACTTTGAAAAAACAAGAGTGCATATAATTTTTTTGAAAAAACAAGAGTGCGTATAATTTTTGACTCTCCCTCATAGTTTACATTGGTGTACACAAAAAGAGACATTCACTGAGATACATGTGTGCTTTCATGCAGTTTCCATTCACCAAATATCACTTGCAGAGCAAGTTTTGTTGTTGCATGATATTTGCCTGTGATGCTGCAGTTGTAGGTTTAAACATAGACAGCATGGTTGCAAAATGAACATCTTAAACCACATTTCTATGTTTATGAATATATGTGCAAAGCCCATGTCTGAAGACAGCTAATTTCTTCTAGAAGGAATAACAATAGGAGAATTTGAGAAGGAAACAGATGAAATATTGGCCTGGTAATGGACTGGTTCATTCTTTATTTACTCAACAAATATGAAAGGATGAAATATATTTGACTGTATCATCCAAGACAGCTATAGAAAAAGACACTTGCCCAAGATGCCATACAGTTAGTTTGAACTTGGGACTGCATGATGGTGAAACAAACTTCTGAAACAACTGGCCATGCTGCATCTTACACATGTATGCATGTATGTATTTAAGTATATAATCATATATACATATGCACTGGAGAATTTTATTTCTGTGTAGTTATTTATTTGAAGTATGTGTGTGTGTGCACGTAAGTTAGGATGCATTGGGGCTCCTTAAATGAATTTTCTTGAAAAGTTTCTGAATAAATAATTGAATTAGTAAAATACCAAATACACTTATACTCTATATGTGTATACACACACACACACACATGTATATATATTTGATAGCTAAACATAGATATATATACATATATGGGCATATTTATACATACACACACACACAAATATATATAAGAGGGAAAGGGAGGAGAGAGAAGAATGTGAAAAGGAAAAAGATGGGGAGAGAGAAGGGGAGGGGTAAGAACCCATAGATGTGAAATATTATCTGAGATTTTGAGAAGTAATTAGTGTAAATAGAAATCTGATGAAAATGAGGTTGGAGCAATATTGGGTGTTATGCACTGGAATATAATGTGTGGATGTATGTATGAATATAAACACGCGTACACACACTCACACACACACACACAGTTGCCACCAATATGACCTGTTCTACTTAAAGGAATGATCAAGCTGCTGTGGGTGTGTGTCATGTTATGTGTGTGTACAGCTGTGAATATGAGAATGTATGTGTGTGTGTGTGTGTGTGTGAATATGTGTGTAAAAATGATGGAATGTATGGGATAAAAATGAGGTGTGGGAGAGAGGGAGAAATAGGGAGGAGCTGTAAAATTGCTCAGTAACCCCATAACGCTGTACCTGCTTCTAATTAAGGTCACTTCTTTATGGACACATTTTCTGCTACTGCTGCTACTACTACTACTACTACAAATTCTTCCTCTTTTCTCTGCCCAGCTCCTTCTTTTTCCTCACCATCACCTCTATCCTCCTTTTCCTCCTCCTCCTCATCATAATTCTCTTTCTCTCTCTTTTACTCCATCATAATCTTCATTTCCATTTATTTTTTCCACTCACTTTCTGTTTCCTCCTCCTCACCACTAACATTCTTCACTTCTTTCTCTCTTTCTTTCCTCTTCTTCCTTCTTTTCCTCCTATTTATTTACTTAGACATATCATCCACCTGCTTCTCTGTAAGAAGTAAGTGATGGTTGGCCCAGTGTCCACACTAACATCTGAAAGGTCCATAGTCCAGCGAATGGGGATGGTAATGCTTGTTGTTCCATCTCTGCCAATGATATATCACCACTAGTATTGTTCTGTGGTTGTAGCAAATACATTTAAGTGACAATGGCTCAGCCTATGTGGCTGTAAATAAGTATCATGAGTGTGCAAAGGTTAAGTTAGTTGGGTACCACAGTAGAAAAGGATAGATTGTTGTTGTCAACAGTGAGTAAAACTAATGACTGTTACACTAGCTTGCAGCAATGTTTAGTTAAAAATCTTTTCATGACCAGCGTTACTTTGAGAAACATAACCAATTTAATAAGTCCTTTACAGATTTGCAGCTAGAAACTGGACAAAGAAGGGGTTAGTGATAGAAAGGAGAAAGAAAGAGTCAGTATGGAGGAGTCAATCTGAGAGTCAGTATGGGAGATAATGTGAGAGTCTGCATCGGAGTCAATGTGAGATCAAATAAAAGATTCAATGAGGGAATCAATTTAGGAGACAATGTAGAAATCAGTGTATGAGTCAACAAGAGATTTAGTAAGGTAGTCAATGAGTGAGTCAATATGAGAATCATTGTGAGAGTCAGTGCAGAAGTCAATGAGGGAACAGTTGTATCCTGACCTCAATCTCTAACCCTTTAGTATTTAAACCAGCCATTTCCAGCCTAAATATTCAACATGTTTTATGTCCCAACTGGCCAGATGTCACTTCTCACACCTCCCCTACAATGTCATTCTAATATTAAACAATCACATCATTGAAATTTCAAAGCCACAGGATAATACATGATTAATTCAAAATAATGTGAATAAATAAGTATTACATTTGACTGACAAATTTGAGTGTTAAAAAGCTAAATATGAAGGTATATCCTAATTGGGTATATCCTAATTGGTATATCCTAATTGGTATATCCTAATTGGGTAACTCTGAGAGTTGACTTAAAGTAATAGGTGTGATTGTGTGTGATCATTAGATGAAAAAATAGGAAAAGGAGGAGAAGGGAGATGAATAAAAGTGAGAGGAGGAGATTGTAATAAGAGGAGGCAGAATGGGAAGATGAAAAGATGGAGGTCAGAAGAAAGAGCCATCTTAATCATCATCATCATCACCATCATTAGCTGATGATGATGAAAGGATAGGAGGATGGGTAAATGGTGAAAAGAAGTTATTTCACTGTGGTAATGAACGGATAGGTGAAGCGAGTTGGTTATTCTTTTGGAGATGTATTTATTGTCAGGTGAAGAGCAAACACTAACATATAACAACATATATTGGTGAAGTTATAGACTGGGTTATTAGTTTTTATGTATGTGTGTGTTTGAATATATTTGGACAAGAACTGATAAAAAATATCAGGACTGTTGCTATTTTAATGGAGCTAAAGTATGCAGAGTGAAGCTGCTTGGCACAGACTAACCTTGAACTCTGTCATGCATGAACACGAAGTTATAATGTTCTTGCTCATTTCCATTGTTTATAACAATGCTTGGAAGTCAAGTATGTTGAGTGTGGTCGTCTTGAAAAGAAGATCAGGTTTCAACTGCATGGGATTTTCTTGACTGTGTTGAGCAGGATGAAAAGTTTTTGGAAACAGTCATAACAGGAAATGAATTGTGAGTTCATGGCTATGACCCAAAATCAAGGTTCAGTCTTTGCAGTGGAAAGCACCACTAACATGATTTTAAGATGCCAAGGAAATCCAAGAGAATGTGACAAGGCAGTTGCTTACTGTCCCCCAAAAAGGAGTTCCAGGACTATTTTCATTAATGAAAACGATGCTGGATAAAGTGTGTGGCTTCAGAAGAGGATTCTTTGAAATAGATTAAATGCCAAATTAATACGTGTTGAAGTTTGCCTTTTGTTGCAGCAGTCTTGAAACTTTTTCATCAGCTCTCATATGTGTAAGTGTGTATGTCAGATGTGCATGGGTGTTCAGATGTGTGTGTACATTTGTGTGTGTGTGTGTGTGTGTGTGTGTGTGTGTGTGTGTGTGTGTGTGTGTGTGTGTGTGTGTGTGTGTGTGTGAACATTTGCACGTTTGTATGACCATTTATGTGTGTATGTCTGTGTGTCTGTTTGCAGATGTACCCTGTATGCATACAGATGTGTGTGTGTGTACAGATGTTCAAACTGAAGCTGGTATGATGATGTTACTGCATATGTTGTTATTGGAAGTTGATATTGTTATTTCAGATGAGAAGCTGTTGTCAATTTCATCCTACATCCCTGTTTTGGCCTGACACATAGGATGTTGCTATTTAACCCTAGGCTGGTCCCTATTCAGTAGACCCAAGATCAAAAGCCTATTAACCATGACCAACCTTTCTTTATTTTGGTTTTAAGGAGACTTAGATGCCCTCTAGAAATAACAGTATTTCTAGAGGGCATCTGGGATGTAGTTTGAATTTTTCAAACTTTTGACACCAAACATGTCTAAGAGACTGTCTGTCATTTGGTTCCTGTTATACAAAACTGTTTTATATTTCATTTAAATCTGGTTCATCAACAATTTAAATGCAAGAATCTTTTAACAGAATCTTAATTCTCAGTGTTTGATCTCCTTTCCTGGTAATATATCTTTTTCCTCACCATCACCTCTATCCTCCTTTTCCTCCTCCTCCTCATCATAATTCTCTTTCTCTCTCTTTTACTCCATCATAATCTTCATTTCCATTTATTTTTTCCACTCACTTTCTGTTTCCTCCTCCTCACCACTAACATTCTTCACTTCTTTCTCTCTTTCTTTCCTCTTCTTCCTTCTTTTCCTCCTATTTATTAACTTAGACATATCATCCACCTGCTTCTCTGTAAGAAGTAAGTGATGGTTGGCCCAGTGTCCACACTAACATCTGAAAGGTCCATAGTCCAGCGAATGGGGATGGTAATGCTTGTTGTTCCATCTCTGCCAATGATATATCACCACTAGTATTGTTCTGTGGTTGTAGCAAATACATTTAAGTGACAATGGCTCAGCCTATGTGGCTGTAAATAAGTATCATGAGTGTGCAAAGGTTAAGTTAGTTTCCTGGTAATATATCATTATTACTCATAAATGATATCCACAGTACAATGTCCAACTTGCTGTTATTAGACGTCTCTGAATGAGACTTGGAACAACTCACATAAAAGCAGTAGCAGCAGCAACAGCAGCAGCAGCAGCAACAACAACCACAACAACAACAACAACAACAACAACAACAGCAGCGGCAACAATTATTTCCAAAAAAGACACAAGGCAAGAAATTTAAGTGGTGGGTAATTGATAATAATGATCCCAATTCGGAACTTTGTTTTATTGAACCTGGAGGGATAAAATGCAAAGTTCAAAGTTGACCTTGTTGAAATTTGAACTCAGAGCATAAAAAGTCAGAACAAATGGCACAAGACTCTGTAACAATTCTACCAACCCACCACCTTCCATCATCATTTTAGTTTCACTTTTCCTGTTTTCATGGCTTGGAAACATCATCATAATCCAAATCAGTTATTATTTGGAGAACCTCATCTCACTTGTACATTACACATTACAGTTTGGCATGGTTTCTGTAGCTAGATGACCTTCCTAATACCAACCACTTTGCAGGGCGTGGTAGGTGCATTTTATTATGGCGTCAACATTCGAGAAGTCATCGTGTTCTCAACATAACTTACTGTGGCACCAACACTAGTTAGGTTTCTTTTACAATGACAAAAGATAAAATTGGATGAGAAGAGGAAGGAAGCAAATGTATGAGAGAAGCAAAGGGGTTTGTGTGACAAGACGGTGGATGAAAGAATAATAATGGAAGTGACAATACTGGAAAGAGAGACAGTAATGGCAAGACAGAGACAATGCTGGAAAGAGAGACAGTGATAGAACAGGGATTAATGCTGGAGAGAAAGAATGATAGTGTTATATGGACTGTTGGATATGTTATTCGTCTGACGTTCCGTGTGTCACAGTGGTTCGTCTGAGTTCATTGTTTCATTGTTGTTGTCTTGTGTGACTGTCGTAGTAAAAGGTCATTGATAGATATGGCGGACATGATTCTTGTTTATTCATAACGAACATTGGGTGAGTGCATTCTTTGTATGTAATTGAATAATAAATGTAATAATTAAATTGTACAACTCGTTGTGTTATCTCTGCGAGTCTCTCGAGGGAAATGCAACAGAGTTTATTGGCGTCGCCGGTAGGATTACATGCTTACTTTACCGT
>NC_069000.1:29145221-29150154 GCF_001194135.2 Octopus bimaculoides | reverse complement strand
ATTGTACAACTCGTTGTGTTATCTCTGCGAGTCTCCCGAGGGAAATACAATAGATAGGAAGTAATATGAAAGATGGTTACTGGTAAGAGATAATGATAGATAATAGTTATAAGTAACCTGGACTGAACTGGGGAGAGAGAATGATGATGGTTACAGGTGAGAAAGAGCAAGTGAAAGGTAGTCATAGAGAAAAGTTGGGTTACTGAGTTGAGCTGAATAACAGAGACAATAATAGGTAGTTATTGAGATAGGCTGGGTGGTGGTAGGAGAGAGAGAGCAATGGATATTGAAAATGAATGATTTGGAACATGCATAGGCATCATGAAGGAAATTAGAGGAAGAAACTATAACTAGTCAAAAATTCTTTTAGCTTCCGTACTTTCCTTCTCCAGATAGCTTTTTGTCTCTGAGTCAATCTGGATCTAACTCTGAAGTCACTAATCTAGTCTATGATTGGTGGAGCATTCTTCACCAGGAAAAGACATAATATTCACAACCATCAACTAACCCATGTTTCTAATGAGTATGGTATCTATCTGGCTTGTATGTTTGCCTAAGTGGGACATGATAAGGTGGCTGACTGGTTTCCTGAAGTTAGGACTGCAAATGGTGAAGTCTCTTGGAACTTTGATCCTTTCTCATTCCTCAGTCACTGCCATTTGCCATTAAGAAAAAATCTCACTTTATGGCGCAGGTGTGGCTATGTGGTAAGAAGGCGGCGAGCTGGCAGAAACGTTAGCACGGTGGGCGAAATGCTTAGCAGTATTTCGTCTGCCATTACATTCTGAGTTCAAATTCCGCCAAGGTCGACTTTGCCTTTCATTCTTTCGGGGTCGATAAATTAAGTACGAGTTACTCACTGGGGTCGATGTAACCGACTTAATCCGTTCGTCTGTCCTTGTTTGTTCCCTCTATGTTTAGCCCCTTGTGGGCAATAAAGAAATAAGAAGCTTGCTTCCCGACCACATGATTCTGGGTTCAGTTCCACTGCATGGCACTTTAGGCAAGTGTCTTCTACCATAGCCTCAGACAAACCAAAGCCTTGTGAGTGAATTTGGCAGACAGAAGCTAAAAGAAGCCTTTTATATATATATATGTGCATACGTGCATATATATGTATGTATACGTCCGTATATGTAAGTATACTGTTTATATACATGTATTTGTATTTATGTACTTGAGTATATTCCACTGATGAAGGCAGAGCATTATTATTTATGCAAAGCCAGAAATCCAGGATTTGGAATTATCTTATTATTTTTACTGGTTTATTTGGTCTTCGTCTTCGCTACTCGTGCCATGTGGACATTTATTGTGGTTTTAGAGTCAGGATTTGACTGCTATTTTTTCAGCGTGGTGGTATCTCTTGATACCCTGTATTATAATTTTAAATGTATGTATATATATATATATATATATATATATATATGTGTGTGTGTGTATATATTTGTGTGTTTGTATCTGTGTTTGTCCGATCTTGGTGTGTTTATGTCCCTATAACTTAGCAGTTCAGCATAAGTAACTGATAGAATAAGTACCAGGCTTACAAAGAATAGGTCCAGGGGCTGATTTCTCTGGCTAAAAGGTGGTGCTCCAGCATGGCCACAGTCAAAATGACTGAAACAAGTAAAAAAATAAAAGAATAATAGGTGTCAAAAACATCAACAGTCATTTCATGACACCCTCTAGTGGAACAGTGAATGCATTTCAAGCACATATATTTGCTAGAAATGCATATATATATACCATCGTCATTTAACGTCCACTTTCCATGCTGGCATGGGTTGGACAGTTTGACTGAGGGCTGGCAAGCCAGAAGGCTGCACCAGGCTCCAATCTGATCTAGCAAAGTTTCTACAGCTGGATGCCCTTCCTAATGCCAACCACTCTGAGCGTGTAGTGGGTGCTTTTTATGTGCCACCAGCACGCGGGCCAGTCAAGCAGTACTGGCATTGACCACGCTTGAATGGTGCTTTTTACATGCCACTGGCATGGGATCCAGTGAGGCGGCACTGGCAATGACCATACTCAAATTGTGCTTTTTACGTGCCACCAGTACAGGTGCCAATCAGGCAGTACTGTCATCGACCATGACAATGACTTCATTTGACTCGACAGGTCTTCATGAGCGCAGTTTATTGCATTGCCCAATGATTGAAGGGTACTCTTAAATGGGGTGGTTATGCTGCACTGGCATAGGCCATGGTTACGGTCTCACTTGGCTTGTTGTGTCTTCTCAAGCCCGGCATATCTCCAAAGGTCTCAGTCACTTGTCATTGCCTCCATGAGGCCCAACATTTGAAGGTCGTGCTTCACCACCTCATCCCAGTTCTTCCTGTGTCTACCTCTTCCACAGGTTCCCTCTACTACTAGGTTGTGACACTTTTTCACACAGCTGCCCTCATCCATATGCAACACCTGACCATACCAGTGCAGTCGTCTCTCTTGCACACCACATCTGATGCTTCTTATGTCCAACTTTGCTGTCAGGGTGCTTACACTCTGTCGTGTATGCACACTGATATTACACGTCCAGCAGAGCATACTAGCTTCATTCCTTGCAAGCTTATGCATGTCCTCAGCCGTCACAGCCCATGTTTCACTGCCATGTAGCATGACTGTTCGCACACGTGTTATACAGTCTACCTTTTACTCTGAGTGAGAGGCACTTCTACTTAAACATGGCTATTCCAGAAGAACTGACATTACTGTTACTTTTAACCCCAGGAGGACACCTCCTCTAGCTGGTTATTCAATGCAATCTGCACCCGATATATAAGAATAGCAGTAATGTTGGTTCCTATGGAACAGCCATGTTTAAGTGACAATAAACGTTACTTTTCAATATAGTTACTGCTTTCATCTCTTAGAGATTTTTTCAACTAGCTAATTTGCTTGTTGCAGGATCAGTGGCTGTGTGTCACTTATTTTATATAAATTGTAACCACTGTACATTGAGGGTATGTCCAAGCACTTGCCACCATCTGTCTCTTTCTTCCTTTACCCTAACATCCCATTTATATCCTGATCCACATTCCTTGTGAGTATGCCCTGACACTTTCACACCATCTCTCTCCTGCTCTCCCTTGCACTCATACTATCTTCTACTCTCTCTCTCTCTCTCTCTTACTCTTCTCTCTGTCTGGGTAGCCATGTAACTCCTCTACAACACCTGTTTCTGTCCTCATTCTTGATCATTCTCTCTCTTTCTCTGGCTGGATAACCACATGCCTCTTTTACAGCAGCATACCTGTTTCTGTCCTCATTCTTGATCACTCTCTCTCTCTCTCTCTCTCTCTCTCTCTCTCTCTCTCTCTCTCTCTCTCTCTCTGGCCGGGTAACCATGTATCTCCTCTACAGCAAAACACCTGCACATGCCGGAATATACCTGCAAGTGATTTTACATATGCATGGGTACTTATATTGTTGAGTATAATTGGTCTGTCCATGTGATTGTATATGTAAGTGAAAGGATATATATGTATGATATCAAAGACTGGAACTTAGGTAATACATCTAATTAGTTAATTACACTCATTTCAATACTACATGGAATATATAATTCATGAATATAAAAGCATTCCACAATATTATAATACAGTGGTTCCCAAACTTTTTAGAGATGCGACCCACTATTTATGACACCAGTTTATGGTGACCCACTTAACTCTACTGGGTAAAAACATTAATGAAAGAAACAAATTTATTTCAGATTACATTTTCATAGAGGCCTGTGAGAAGGCCTCATTTATATTAAATGTGAAACAAAATGTTTTATAACTGTTTCAACATCTCCATACCCTATGGGCAGGTATTAACTCTAATACAAAACCTCGAAGCAGTAACTGTTATCGGCTCGATCAGTGTTGTACTGCGCCTAGTTAAAGTTCTCTATAAATAGGTAAAAACAGACTTTTCCTTTTTACGATTACGTACGAATAAATAACTTGAGAAAATGACCACCTCTGATTTGTTAAGTTCGTGAAAAAAGCCTACTGCTTGATAAAACAACCAGTCTGGTATTGAAAACATGAGTCTTGAACTATCTTCATAGACAGCAGTTAATCAAAGCTAATGGGTAATTTTATAACTTTTTGCGACCCACTACGATTCCGTTTGCGACCCATCAGTGGGTCGTGACTCATAGTTTGGGAACCGCTGCTATAATATATTATAGTATATATTGCTATATATATTGCTATTGAGATAAACCATTTGGTTTTCTGACAGTCTCAGAAGTAACAATTTTATGACTTATGAGATTTTTTTTGAAGAAATGTACATAGTTTACATTAGCAATATATCATGATATTATAAATTCATTTAAGGCAACAAGCTGGCAAAATTGTTAGCATGTCTGGCAAAATGTTTAGTGGCATTTTGTTCGTCTTTATGTTTCAAGATCAAATTTCATTGAGGTCAAATGTCTTTCACCTTTCAGGATTGATAAAGTAAGTACCAGTTGAGCTCTAGGGTCAATGTAATTAACTCACTCCTTGCCTTGAAATTGCTGGCCTTGTCCCAAAATTTGAAACCAATATTGTAAATTCATTTATATTTATATGAATATTGTTATTTATATTAATGGAATGCGTATTCCTAATAATGTTGAAACAAGCATAATTAAAGAATTAGATGTAATACCATAAATTTCAGTCTTTGACTTAATGTATTATGACCTGCAACCAATTTATTTGACCTGGAATTTCTATTTGTATGGATAGTTTTCTTCTTTCAGATAAACCATCTGTTAGCAATGGATTAGCAGAGGTAATGACTGTGGATCTACCTTGGATTTTTAAAATCCTTTTTATCTGATATATACATACATATACATACATACATACATACATACATACATACATACATACATACATGCATGCATGCATACATACATATATATATATATATATATATATATATATATATACAG
>NC_069000.1:29143079-29145211 GCF_001194135.2 Octopus bimaculoides | reverse complement strand
TTATTCAAAAAGAACAAACCGATTTCATTACACAATATTTTAATAAGGAAAAGCAATAGAAAACTCCAGCTAAGTCACAAGTATTTACTCACACTCAACTTTTATTTCCTGTCTTACAAGTATTCAATGTGGACACTCCCTGCAGCACAGGCAACATCAATGCAATAAGAGAATTCCTCCCAGACGTGTATCAGCATATCATGATCCACTGAGTTGATCGTTGTTGTTATTCAATGTTTAAGGTCATTGAGGTTAGTGGATTGCGTTTATGTTCCACTGCTACCTACTAACTTCGATGACCTTAAACATTGAATAACAACAGTGATCAACTCAGTGGATTGTGATATACTGATATGCATCTGGGAGGAATTCTCTTATTGCATTGATGTTACCAGTGCTGCAGGCAGCAGCCACATTGAACACTTATAAGACAGTAAATACTTGGGACTCAGCTGGAGTTTTCTATTGCTTTTCCTTATTAAAATATTGTGTAATGAAATCGGTTCTTTCATTTTTAATAGCCCTGTATATATATATTCTTTTATTATTTTATTCTTTTACTTGTTTCAGTCATTAACTGTGGCCATGCTGGAGCACCACCTTTAGTCGAACTAATTGACCCCAGGACTTATTCTTTGTAAGCCTTGTACTTATTCCATCAGTCACTTTCGCTACGTAAACACACCAACCTCAGTTGTCAAGTGATGGTGGGGTGGGGACAAACACAAACACACAAACATATACATACACACACACACACACACACACACACACACACACACATGTAATGGGCTTCTTTCAGTTTCTGTCTACCAAATCCACTCACAAAGCTTTGGTTGGCCTGAGTCTATGGTAGAAAACATTTGCCGAAGGTGTCATGCAGTGGGACTGAACCCAGAACCATGTGGTTGGAAAGCAAGCTCCTTACAGGCCTCTCCTAAGCCATACGCTTATAAAGCTGGTTTCCCCTAGATTCTATGGTATATATATATATATATATATATATATATATATTCCTTGTTAGATGGGACACTGGTATGTTGCAGGATTACTATTGCCAGCTGAGTGGACTGGAGTAACCAAGAACACAACATCGTACTCAGACCAGGAATCAAAACCACAATCTTATGATCATAAATGCAACACTCTGACCACTAAGCCATGCACTTCTACTCACACACACACACACACACATGTTTGTTTATGTGGGAGTGTATGTGTGTATACATGTATGTGTGTTTGTGTGTACCCTTGTCTTGATGTCATGGTTGTAAAAGTACCTCACCATCATACTAACAATGTTGTTCGTTTCTAGTCTTCAACGAAAAATATGTCTGGCCATAGGGAAATGTTACTTTGCTTAGAAACAACTGAGAGTTGGTGACAGGAAGGTCTGCCTCAACAAATTCTATTTGGTACATGCAACCATGGAAAAGTAGATGTTAAGTGATGATATATATACAAATATACAAATATATATATTTATGAGGTGTAGTCAAAAAGTATCTGACCTTGATTTTTTTTGCACAAAATAATAATGCATGAGCAAAATCTGCATAGATATTAGGAGGCCATGTCTTTCTTGAGCATGCGCAAAAATTTTCTTGTCTGTAGGTTGCACCACTTGTCCACAGTGATGCGTTAAGTACAGCTGTGAAGAGTGTGCTATATGATTTTTCTTTTTGAGTCAATGTAACCGAGTGCATTGAGTAACGCTAGTGTATCAAATGCTGCCCAAAATTTAGTGATATGCAAGCCCAGATTATTGAGAAGATTCAGAAGGCCTTTGGAGATGATGCTATGGGAAAAACACAAATAAAAGAGTGGTACAACTAGTTCAAGGATGGCTCTACCTCAGTGGACAGTGAGCCACGTTGTGGCCAGACAGTTAACAAAGAATACTACCTGGAGGTCCTTCGTCACCTTCATGAAGTTGTGTGGCGAAAATGACCCGACCTGTGGGAAACAAAGAACTGGAAGCTCTACCATAACAATGCACCTGCTCATACCGCCCATGTCATCCAAGCACTCCTTGTCAAGCAAAACACTTGTCCGTCAGGCTTCCCACTCACCAGACTTGGCTTCGTGTGACTTTTAGCTATTCCTAAAGCTCAAAAAAACACTCAAAGAGA
>NC_069000.1:29132193-29139295 GCF_001194135.2 Octopus bimaculoides | reverse complement strand
CAATGGTCCTTCACCATGTGGTTTTAGGACACCCTGCTGCTCTTTATCTCCCAGGCTGCCACTTTGGTGCTACCATACAACTGCCTTCTTGATCTTGTCTGAGGACCTACCTCATCCAGTTCCAGCGACTTAATCTTATTTCATCACTGATCCTGTTGATGCCCATTTTCATCTCAATTGTGTAATTTCAGACTCTTTGCAACCACTTGATGTTGTGTATTCTCCTTAAGCATGTGAATTGGAAGCTGTCCATTGTTTTTTCTTCCATTTTTGTCACTTTCCAGTATTCATATCTGTAGAGTAATACTGGCCAGACCAATGTCTTGAACAGCATCAGCTTCATTTTGCTGCCTGTACCTTTGCTTCTCCATGCCTTTGTTAGATTGTAGAATACTCTCCAGGTTTTGGATATTCTGTTCTTTTTATATGCCATTCCCCCTTTCTCTTTCTTTTTAATATCACCGATTCTCACACAAGCTTGTTTGGCATTAATCATTAGTGTTTTACATTTTTCTGTGTCTTGCTTCAGATACGTTTGTAGGTGGATGATAGCAAATCTACATCATCCACAAATTGAGATCTTCCATCTAATGCCATTCCTATGCCTTTCTGTTGTTCTTCACATGACCCAGTCTATCACCATAAGAAACAGGAAGTTTGACATAACACATCCCTGCTTGACTCCAGTTGCGACTCTATTTCAAGGACCCTGAAATAGAGGTCTCAAAAATGTGGCAACTAAGAACAACAACTGTACCTGTAATCATTGGAGCTTTTGGAGCAATACCAAATGGTACACTTGAACACTACGGCCAAATATCAGGTAACCCTCCCACAAGGTGTCAGGACTACAAAAAAACTATTCTCATGGGTGTTGTCCACATCCTAAGAAAGACATTGTTAACTTGAAAATAACTGAAAGGATGAAAGGCAAAGTCGACCTCACCAGAAATTGGATACAGAACGTAGCAATGGGCGAAATACCGCTAAGCATTTCACCTGACATGCTAATGATTCTGCCAGCTGGTAACCTTCATAATGATAATAATAATAATAATAATCCTTTCTACTACAGGCACAAAACCCTGAAATTTTGCAGGTAGGCGACTAGTCAATTACATCAAGTCCAGTGTTCAACTGGTACTTATTTTAGCTCTTCTCTGTACTCCTCAACCAACAGATGCCAGCTTAGAGCAGGCCCACTCACTCAGGCCACCTCTTCCACATTCACGCTCCTTTCAACAAATCTGTCTCAATATTCATCTTCCTTTCCAAAAAGAAGTTTAAAAATATCAATGAGGGCTTGGCTGAAGAGGAAAGTGTTTGTTTTCATTTCTTTCTGCCTTGTCCAGCACACAACCTCTTTTGCTATAGCCACCAGACAGAAGGAAACTCCTCGCCCTTCCTGACTAAAGGAAGGCAGCTGTGTGATCTTATAATGGAGTTGGCTGATAGCTGGATTTGTCCTATGCATGATAACCACTGTTTGATATTATTCCATAAGTCAGCAGTGATTGAGCATTGTACTTTGTGCAGGACAGTTTTGCTGTTCTGTGTGCTTCTCAGGTTGGTGTGACTAATCGCACTACCATACCTGTAGTGTTTACTCTGAACCAGCAATGCACCCCAGTGGCACTTCCAAGCTAGGGACTTCTGGAAATTATTCATGGGCCTTGACCTGAAAGTCCTCTGGAAAAGACCAGCCAGTTGATTTTCAATAATACTCAAAGTTTCCACATAAACGTTGTTGCTCTCACCCACCATTACATCCAATAGATCCCTAGAATGTCAAAGTGAAGCATCCACTGACTGCAATGCCTGGCTGGTAGAGAGTTGTGAGCATCTGCCAGCATTCAAGGTGTAAGGCACTCTATCTCGGTCTATATTTGATCCATGACTGCAGCTCTATCAAAGAGTGAGCGGTGGAAAAGCATGTCTAACAAATGGTGACCACACCAGCTCACCATCAATGAAAGGCTGGAGATGTCATGGCCTCAGGGCATGTCTGTGCATTATTATTAGTCACAGCATGCCCAGTGGATGCTGACAGCAAATGGACCATTTGACCAATGGGATACATCCCTTCCACAAAAAGCAGAACATTCTGGTCAGCCATGTAGCAGTGCAAAGTCAACAGTCAGAAGGTATTCAATGAGGAATGTAATGCAGGCATTCACTGCCTTTGCCCGACCCTTCAGAGATAAGTTCCTCTCAGCTTATTTCTAATTATAATAATCCTTTCTACTATAGGCACAAGGCCTGAAATTTTGGCGGGGGAGACCAGTTGATTACAACGATCCCAGTGCATAACTGGCACTTAATTTCTCAACCCCAAAAGGATGAAAGGCAAAGTCGACCCTGCAGTATGTGAACTCAGACGATGATGAAAATGAAACTCTAACAACAGTAATACTAAATTACATTGTCAATTAACTCCTCCCTATAACTGAACACTGCTTGGTTTTCCTACTCTTACATGCCTACTGCCACCTTCCCTCTTCTTATATACATTCTTTCTTTTCTTCTTCCTGCACTTATCAACCTTGCCAAATGGGTCTTCCCTTTGATTTTCTGTATCCACTTGTTTATATTCTAGTGTACGTCTATATGGGTGTGAGTATATGTGTGCATGTGTGTGTGTGTGTGTGTGTGTGTGTGTGTGTGTGTATGCATGTATGCAGTATGTATGTATGTATGTATGTATGTATATGTGTTGCAAAGATAATCTGGAACTTGACTGAGGATAGAAAACTCTGAATGACCCATGTTCTCTTCGTATCGTCTGTCTGGATATTTTGTCCTTTTTTTGTATCACCTAACTGTCTGGATGTTTTGCGTTCTCGTTCCATTTTTGTATTTTTTATATATGAAATATAGTGGTGTATGGTCTCTTATATGCAAGTGTATATATATAAATTTTGTACGACTCTATTATTCTTTGTATTCTTTCATTCTTTCCTTCTTTCTATCAGCCCTTTCACACTTCATTCATTTCACTCTTCGTTCTTTCATTCCCCCTCTCTTATATTTCCTCGCCTTCTCTTCATGCTCACTTTCCCTCCTCTTTCACTTCACTGTGTCTCTTTCAATTTTTCTTGCCCCTCCTTAATTCTTCTATTCCCCTGCCTCTACCTCTCTCTCTTCTCTTCCCATGTGACCGGTGTTCGGCTAAGCTTGACCTTTCTTTCTTGGGCGGCTGTTGCGTGTGCAACATCATTATTTCTCCCTGTGCTTATGAAATCTTGTATCCTGGCTGTAAGGCCTTATTTCCATATATGCCACCTATATATATATATATATATATATATATATATATATATATATATATATATATATATAAAGACATATCATCACACTACATTTCTCTTAATCATGAGTCACACTCAGCTAGAGTCCTCACACTCACTCCAGTTGTTGGGTCTATTACTGGGTCCCTCAGTGAAAGCTTATCTTTAACATATCTAGGACTGTTACCCTATGACTGGCTGTTATCTTCAGGACCAGAAGATACTTCAGCCCCCAACAGCTATCAATGTTCTGATGAGCCCAGGACCTACAATAGAGCATTGCTCTCTCACCCAAGATGGTATCATTGCTACACGCACCAACATTCTTAGATCACTTTCAGAAATGAGCTTTCTAGGTGAATGTTATAAAGTCACTCACAGAAATGTTCCAGCCTTTAATCCACAAGCACACTGTTTCATCTCTCTGTCTTTCTACAGCAACTATAATGGCTCCTACTCCTCAGAACATGGGCTCGTGCCACCTCTACTTAGGCAATCATATCCTAATCATCTCTTCTCATCTTTATTGTGTATAATCTTGTAGCCAGTAGCATGATCTTCAAATGTTGGGCCTCATGGGTGCGATGACAAGTGACAGACCTTTGGCAATATGTGCTTGAGAAGACTTGTTAAGCCAGGTGAAATCGTAGTTGAGGCCATTGCCACTGCCATTTAAATTGCACCTGTGAAATCGTAGTCATAGCCATTACTGCTGTCATGTAAATGGCACCCATGCCAGTGGGATGTAAAAAGCACCTATTGCACTCTTGGAGTGGTTGGCGTTAGGAATAGCATCCAGACATAGAAATCGCGCCAAATTAGATTGGAATCTGGTGCAGCTCTCCTGCTTACCTGTTCCAGTCAAACTGTCTTACCTATGCTAGCAAGGAAAGTAGTTGTAGAAAGGCTAGGTAACCTTATCAAATCCCTAATCGGTAGAACCCAACCTTTTAATAGAAGCCCCTGTACTGATAAGAACTGTATGGTGTGTAGAATAAGCCCACAAACAAACTGTAAAGCTAGGAACATAGTCTATAGAATAAGATGTACTGAGAGACAGTGCAGAAACAAGACAATGACACACGTAGACACGACAGCATGTAGCATAGGAGAGAGGGTTAATGAGCATTGGAGGGAATTCAAGGAAGAGAAGAGCTCATCAGTACTATACCAACATGTCAAGCAGGAACACGAGGGTTCACTCAACAACATAGTAGTAGTAATAGTAGTTGGCTACGTCTCATGTTTCTGAGCTTGCAATCCAGTTCATTTTCCTGGATGTTTGAACCGCAGATAGCTCCGCAGATGTTGCATGAAACATACAGGGATATTGTGAACAAGGGATAGAAGAGCTGGTTTGGGAAGGAGAAGGCACTGCTTTCTCTCTTGTCTCTTGAGTTCAGCTCTTGCGACTCAGGCTTTTTCTAAGTCCGCAGAACCCGTTCTGTTGGTGTGTCTCCAGAGGGGTCTGTTTGCCGAGATATCTTCCCAATGTGTGGGGTCGATGTTGGTGCTTTTCAGGGTTGATTTGAGTTGGTCCTTGTACCGCTTCAAGGGGGCTCCACGAGGATGTTTTCCTTCAGACAGTTCACTGTAGAGACAGATCTTGCGAAGGCGATGTTCATTCATCCGACAGACGTGACCTGACCATTGGAGACGATGTTCAATGATCAAGGCTTTGATGCTCAGGAGACCTGATCTTTGAAGCACAGAGTTGTTGGTGATGCGATCTTCCCAATTGATGTTCAGGATAGAGCGAAGTTTGGATTGATGGAAGCGCTCTAGTTTCTTCATGTCCTTATTGTAAACAGTCCAGGTTTCACACCCGTACAGTAGAGTTTATACAACAGCCCGATAGACCATGAGCTTCATTTTAAATGCCAGATCCTTGTTGCAAAAGACCCTCGTTTTGAGACGACCAAAAAAGGCATGACCTGATTGGATGCGATGTTCGATATCCTTACCAGATCCTGCAGTGAGTGACAGAAAACTTCCAAGATAGCAGAAATCCTCGACGACCTCAATTGATTGGTTGTTGATGGTGATGTTGGGGCTGTCAAGGTTGGTACGTGGAGCTGGTTGAGTGAGCATTTTGGTTTTGGCGATGTTCACTTTCAGGCCGAAGGTTTGATAAGCTCTGCTGAAGTTGTTTGTTGAGGTTTGGAGGTCCTCTGCAGTTGAAGCTGGGGCTGCATTATCATCAGCGTATTGAAGCTCAGTGATCTTGTGCTCTCGACAGTGACGTCTTGATTGAAAACGCGCGATGTTGAAAAGTCCACCATCAAATCTACATCTGAGTTCCACTCTGGGGTTGTCTGTTGGAATTTCGGAGAGCATGGCAGCGATGTAGAGAGAAAACAGGGTTGGAGCAAGAACACATCCCTGCTTCAGGCCACAGGTGATCTTGAATTCTTCAGAGATGTCAGTCTGATAAAGGACTCTTCCCCTCATGTCATCATGGAAACTCTTGATCAGTGAAATGAAGCCTCCAGGACAACCGTAACGATGTAGGATATCCCACATGACCTCTCTTGGGACACTGTCGAAAGCTTTTTCTAAGTCGTAGAAGATGAAAAAGACAGGTTTCTGCTGCTCCCAGTTCTTCTCCTGGATCTGCATGCACAAAAGATCATGTCGATGGTACAAAAGATCATAAAAGCAATCATTAATACCCCTTCCTCCACACACATATTAGTAATAGGCATTAGAGCAATGCCCATGACCTTAGGGTGCAAGAAGCCTGCATTTAAAGCTTCAATATTTTGCTATACTTCTATTTTTATGCAGTTATCAATTCTTGCAAGAAACATAATCAAATTATAGCATCTATATAATTGTGTGTCCTGCTAGAATTAGCAGCGAAATCTCATTCAAATTATATCTTAATAGCTTTGAAAAAAATAAAGAGAGAGAGAAAACAAACAAAGGATAATGTATTCCTCAATACACTATATCAGAAATATAGGACTGGACAATCACAGTTGGAACATCTTTCATCTTTTATCTGCTGGAGTATTTTAGAAGAAATACGATGCGAGATGCAAGTTGCTACACATGCGACACACACACACAGATCACATCAAATCAGGTATAGTACATGTACAAAGTAACATATCAACAACAGATCCTATGCAGTCAGGCAATATGCTAGAAATAACAACCAAATATTTTTCAAATCATACTCTACTGTCTTAAAAAAAAGGACACTGATGTAATGTTACATATGCAAAATAACTGGATGGTCATGACTAGAAAGCCTTTCATCATAGATTTGCCCAATCAAGACTAAACAACACACACAAACACACAAAATAAAACTAAGGGGTTTGAAAAGCACCACTACCCTAACCTGCTCTTTATTCAAATGTGTGGGTTGGAAAATCATGATCATCATCAACATCATCATATAATGATTTGTGATCTGCAATTATTGAATCAATTCTAATTTGGGATTTAGATTTTTAAAAAAATATTTTCTTTTTTGTTTTTATCTTTTTGTTTCATGTCATCTGTCAAAATACATAAATTAATTGCTCAAAATAATAATAGGATGGGCATGGATATCCCAATGAAAAGCAAATGGGATAGGCTGGAAAGGGATTCAAAGAAACAATGGGCAAAGTAGTAAGAAATGTGTTACTTTGCACCCAGCTATACCCTAATTTCACCCCCTTTACCATCTTGAATACACATATATATGTACACACACACACACACACACACACACACATGTATGTACACACACATATACATGCACAAAAAATACATGTATATACACATATAAATGCACAAGCTTATTCACATTTCAAATTACA
>NC_069000.1:29124878-29131890 GCF_001194135.2 Octopus bimaculoides | reverse complement strand
CTTGGGCAAGCATCTTCTGCTATAGCACTCAGCCAACCAAAGCATGAAAATTTTTTTAAAAGCCTGTCATATATATAAATGTGTGTGAGTGTTTGTGTGTGTGTGTGTTTGTTTGTGTGTGTGTGTGTGTGTGTGAGTGTGTGTGTGAGTGTGTGTGTGAGTGTGTGTGTATAATGCTTTAGATACAAATGACTACAGAAGTATCAAACTGCTGGTCCAGGTCATGAAAGTTACAGAGGGAGTTATAGCTCAATTAATTAGTAATAAAATTAAACTAGGTGAGATGCAGTTTGGTTTTGTTCCTGGGGAAAGTACCACAGATGCTGTCTTCCTAGTGAGACAGTTTTAAGAAAAGTGTTTGGCCAAAAGTAAACCATTGTACTTAGCTTTCGTTGACCTGGAGAAAGCTTTCAACAGAGTTCCCTTCTCTGTTATCTGGTGGTCTCTCAGAAAGCTAGGAGTAGAGAAGTGGCTTGTTAGAGCCAAAGAAGCCATGTTCAGTGGTGCTGTCAGTAAGGTGAGAGTTGACCACGAATACAGTGATGAATTTAGCATACAAGTTGGGGTTCATAGTCCACTCTTATTCATCATAGTCCTCCGGGCCATAACAGGAATTCAAAACTGGATACCTATGAGAACTGCTATATGCTGATGACCTCACTCTTATTGCAGAATTGGACAAGTTCCAGGTATGGAAGCAAAACCTGGAATCAAAGGGCCTTAAACTTAACCTAGCAAAGACCAAAGTTGTTTTTAGCAAGAAAGCAGATAAGACTCCCTTTCCATCAGGTAAATGACCCTGTTCAATATGTAGAAAAGGAGTGGGAAGTAATTCTATTCACTGCACCCAGAATAAGCTATGGACACAAATGCAGGGGAATTACAGATAGATTAACAGATAAGATCGCTTTTGTGTGTGGCAGATGTGTAGGAGGAATAAGCACTAAGAGCACATGAAACTTATGCCCAGAAGGCTCTCTTGGGGAAGTAGATAATTTCTGCTACTTAGGTGACCAAATTAGTAACAGTAGTGGATGCTCTGAAAGTATTGTTTCTAGAATAAGATGGAGGAAGTTCAGAGAGCTGCTGCCTTTGTTGGCAACAAAAGAATTCTCTCTCAGAGTGAAAGGTAGATTGTATGATGCTTGTCTGTGAATGGTTATACTCTGAATGCAGAGAACATGCATACTGGAGAGGAATGAAGGTAATATGCTCCACTGGATGTGCAACATCAGCGTGCATGAATGACAAAGTGCAAATGTGTTGAGAGAAAAGTTGGGCACAAGAGGAATTAAATGTGGCATGCAGGAGAGAAGAATGTGCTGGTTTGGACATGTGATGCATATTAGTAAAGACAGCTGCATACAGAAGTGCCTATCACTGAAAGTGAGTGGTACCTGTGGAAGAGGGAGATCTAGGAAGACATGGTGAGGACCAATCTCAGGCTGTTAGGGCTCACAGAGGAAATGATGATGGACTGAGATATATGGTGATATGAGGTTCTAGAGAAGACCCACCCACATCAGAGAAATTGAGTGCTAGAAACGCTGTCTCCTACCCACATGTAATAATAAACTTTCCATATACCCTACCCCAAGAAAGTAAACTATATCTCCTCTTCTAAACTACATCTGTTTCATCCTCACATTTCCTCTTCATACACTTATCTCCCACTCTCCATCCCTGCCCTGCTCACTGTATCGCTGCCTTCCCTTACCCCATCTTTATACCCAGGTTTTCACCTGTCACCGCAATCCCCACTCCCTACGCAAGCATCCTTGGCAATACCTGGCTGTGTATATTATGACCTCTGTACCTTGAGGGCGTGCCCTGGCAATTTCCACCATTTATCTCTCTCTTCCTTACTCTACCATCCCATCTATTCTCTGATCCTTGTTACTTGTGAGTATACCCTGGCACTTCACCACCATCTCTCTCCTGCTCTCTCTTGCACTTTTGCTGTTTCCTACTCTCTCTTTTTTCCTTGCTCTTCCCCTTTGTCTAAATGCTTGAAGAAGGGGTAGTCGGTGGGTGAAAGATCAGGAGAATATGGAGGGTCTGGTAAAGTCTTGTATCCCAAGTCTGTGAGCTTCTGCAGTGTTATCTTGGAAACGTGCAGTCAAGTGTTGTTGTGGAGCAGAATTGGACCATGCCAATTAACAAGTGTAGGTCTCATTTTGCTCAGGTGAATATGCATTTCTTCCAGCTGCTTACAGTAAACTTCCAATGTAATCTTCTGCTGATACAACTTTGGTTTCAGGAAATATTTGGCTGCTTCATCACGATCAAGCCACTGACCCAATCATTTATGATTGTCATAAAGGATCCACTTTTCATCACAAGTCACTATTTGATCAAGAAATGGGTCATTAGAGTTTTGCAGAGAGAGCATCGAACACATTTCAAAATGCCAAAGTCTTTGATTTTCCCTGAGGTCATGCAGGACACACTTATCAAGTTCTTTCACTTTGCCGATTTTCTTCAGATGATCTGATACTGTTGAAACACTGACACCAAGCATATGAAACACTTCTCTGACAATTTGTTGTGGGTTTTGTTTGAATATTGTTTTTAAATGTTGATTATCTAGGGTGGATGGATGTCTGTTATGTTCTTGATCTTCAAGGCTCTCACTCCCACCACAGAATCTCTCAAACCACCATCATACCGTCCAACCACTAGTGGAACCTTTACCTCATGCTCTGTTGATATTGGTGACTGTTTGAGAAGCATTTTGCCCGAGCTTGAATTCATGCAAAAAAAGTAAATGTATTTCTTCTTTCTTCATGTTTGAAATTAAGGATTTCTATGCTTCAAAATTATATTCTGAAAGAAATCAATAAAAATTCATTAAAGGTTACACATAAATTATTAAGCATGTAAAATTTCATCTAAAATACTACAAAAATAGCATCTTAAATTTGGAAAAAGTTTTTTAAAAAATCGGAACAGGACAGTATTTTCCAAACAACCTGATATATATATCAGTTCCTTGTGTAGATGAACAGCACACCACAACTACTAAAATGGATTGTTATGCAAATAAGTGAAACAGTGAATAAAAAAACGAGCTACCTTTTGACAAGTCATCTGAGAAGATATATCAGCATCTATGATGTATCGCAATTATCTGTACAGCATCTCACCTGCAAGGTACCAGTGCACAATGGGTCAAAACGATTGTAGCAAATAAAGAATCCTGTGAATTTCATTTCCTTTCTCTCGTGTTTAAATATGTGCATGTGTGCATATGTGTACTTGCATGAACCCTTGCCTTGACATCATGTGATGATTGTAGACACTAATAGCATCACTATTATACAAGCCCAAGTCTTCTATGAAAAATATGCCTGGGGCATATTACCTTGCTTGGATACCTGAAAGGCATCTGGCCATCTGCCTCAACAAATTCCATCTGAGCCATGCAAGCATAGAAAAGTATATGTTAAAAGATGATGATGATATTTCTTAAATATTTCTGTGTGTTTGTATGTATGTGTGTGTTTGTGTCTGTATGCATTTATGTGGTGTATATGTGTGTGTGTTTGTATGAGTAATTGTGTATTTCACTTGATAATTAAGAAAGGCATTCATATTTGATCTGGTAAATAAAAGTCAAAAAACCAGAATGTCTATGCACAAATACATACATGAACACACATGAATGTATACTGGTAATTAAATAAATATACCTAGGCACATGTCATACAGATGTAAAGGTATGCACCTGTCTATCTATCTACAGTCATGCACCTGCTTATACATATTTATACAAACAACATAGTTATGTGTATGTATATGCACATAAATATATACATGTACATGAATACATAAATGTATGTATATGTTAAGTTGAAAATTGAAAGCACTTACACTTAAAATACACACTAGATGTAAAATACACACTATATACAAATTTCTTCCACAAAGATGAGTAACATTCTGTTAAAAAAAAAGAATTTTTTAAAAAAATAGTTAACATCATTAAAAAATCTTTTTCTAATTATACATGGTGCCTTTGAAAGGTATTCAACTTTTTTTCCCACCAAAACTAATGTCATGCAATGCCTTCCTGTGCATGTGTGATAATTTTTGTACCAGACGGCCGTGTCATTGCTCAGCTGTTACTTCTAGAGTACAGACAGGTACATTTAAGTTTATTTATGTGTGAATCTTGTATTTTCATTATTTTAAGAGTTGTCCTCCTTTGAGTATCTATTATCGATACAGATAAGGTTTAGAATTGTTCAAGGAATTTATAGTTTATGATGGTTTTGTTGGTTTATGTTGGTTTTGTTTCATGTGTGTGTGTGTGTGTGTGTATGTGTGTGTGTGTGTGTGTGTGTGTGTGTATTGCTAGATTATCCTCACATGCACATACATGTGTATGTATGTATGTATGTATGTATGAAAGAAGCCAAGAAGATGACCAGCTGGCTGACTATCTGAACTTCTTTCAGTTTCCCTGGACAATTGTCTTCCCTAAGACAATACTGGACCTATATGGTTGAAAAGAAAATTCCTTACTCACACAGCCATACTTATGCCTAATAGGTGCATGCATGATTGTGCGTTTGAGAAGTTTGCATCCCAGCCATGTGGTTTGGGTTCAGTCCCACTGTGGAACACCTTTGGGAAGTGTCTTCTATAGCTCCAGGCTAACAAAAGCTTGGTGAGTAGATTTGTTTGATGAAAACTGAAAGAACTCCATTGTGTGTGTATATTGGGAAATACAAGCACAGGAATGCCCTGTCTAGCATAGCTGCTCCAGTAGAGATGCCACCTCCTATGAACAGAACAGAATTGCAGGAGCACAAAGAAAATGTAAGCTGCACAAGTCCAAAAGCAACTCCTTGCCTTCATTCCCAGCAGACAACCAGGGCCCAACCTGTGGTAGAACCTTCCAAGTATGCATCGGCCTGATTGGCCACAGCCACATGCACCATGATACATCTCCCATGTGATGTTTTTGGACATCGTCAAAATGATGGACGAAGATTATTATATTATTTGGGTTTGTGTGTGTATCATTATATCAACCAGACTCTAGGATGTTGTTATACTCTACTGGTCCCAGTGCCCTTCCTTGCAATGTCTTAGCTTTCAAATTTTGTCAGACCATTGGGTGGGTGGGCAAACCAACATTTCCTTCTAAACAGGACTCCAGTCTGTTGCAGGGTTACCCATTTACAGTTGAGTGGACTGGAACAATGTGGAGTGAAGTGTTTCACTCATGAACACAATGCACGACTGGTCTGGAAATGGAAATAATGATCTTGTGATCATGAGTGCAACACCCTAACTACTACTACACATGCCTTCACACACACACAGATACACACACACACACGCACACACACACACACACACACACACACACACACACACACACACACACACACACACTTACATGCATATATATATATATATGTCTGTGTGTATGTGTCCTCTTGTCTTATGTTATAAATGAGTTCAAAATGAGCATCACTATTACATAAGCAATGTCACCCATTTCTTTTCTTCTATGAAGACCATTGTGTGGCCATTGGAAAATATTACTTTGCTTTGAAATAGTTGAGGGTTGGCAACAGGAAGAGCATTCAAACATAAAAAAATCTGCTTCAATGTAAAAGTTGACTTTAAAACTATAATGACAATGAGGAGGATATGTGTGTGTAATATGTCTATATACCATCATCATCATTGTTTAATGTCCACTTTCCATGCTGGCATGGGTTGGGTGGTTTGACTGAGGGCTGGCAAGCCTGGAGACTGCACAAGGCTCCACTCTGATCTGGCAAGGTTTCTACAGCTGGATGCCCTTCCTAATGCCAACCACTCTGAGAGTGTAGTAGGAGCTTTTTATGTGCCACAGGCATGGAAGCCAGTCAGGCAGCACTGGCATCGACCAGGCTCAAATGGTACTTTTTATGTTTCACCAGCATGGATGCCAGTCATATGTGTGTGTGTGTGTGTGTGTGTGTGTGTGTGTGTGTGTGTACTATGTGAAAAAAGGAAGGTGGCAAGCTGGCAAATCTTTAGCACACCAAGCAAAATGCTTAGAAGCATTCTGAGTGTCTTTATGTTCTAGTTTCAAACTCTGTTAAGGTCAACTTAGCCTTTCATCCTTTTGCGGTTGATAAAATAGTACCAGTAAATGCTATGATCACTGTTACTGACCCCAAAATTATTGGCCTTGTGCCAAAATTTGAAACCAGTATGTGCAAAAAGGTTAGACAGATAGATAGAAAGTTTGTTAGATAGACAGATAGATATGCATATAGATGAACACTATATACATATCATCACTTCGTGTGCACAGTCATGTATATCCTGTAATCGTGATTGAAATCTGCTTGTATGCATCCACCCAAATATATATCTTCTCTCTCCTGTTCCTGAGATATCTGATATACAGGGTGTTGAATTTCGGGCGGACATAATCATATGTCTCTGTGTGTGAGTATGTGTGGTGGGTAGTGAATAGGGTGGTGGATTCTTGTGTAATTCTGAACCACTTACATATTCCACTCTCACTAGTGCAGCTGTATTTGGTTACCAGATGATAACTGCCATCTGAGTAGGTGGACAGTGGGTAGTTAGGTAGATGGAAGACAGAACGTAATAGGGTGGTACAGTTAGGTATGTAGGTAATTGCAGTTGTTATTCAGCCCTAGGTCACCTATAGATGCAGTTTTAGAGTGTGCACGTGCACACACGCACACACACATGAAATACATGAGTATATTACATATATATACATAAATATCATATAAATGTGTGTGTGTGTATATATATATATATATATGTGTGTGTGGGACCGTCGTAGGATTTTCGAGCGAGATCGTTGCCAGTGCCCCTGGACTGGCTCATGTGCAGGCGACACATGAAATCTTTTGAGCGGGATCGTTGCCGGTGCCCCCGGATTGGCTCATGTGCGGGCGACACATGAAATCTTTCGAGCAGGATCGTTGCCGGTGCCCCTGGACTGGCTCATGTACGGGTGACACAT
>NC_069000.1:29120307-29123760 GCF_001194135.2 Octopus bimaculoides | reverse complement strand
ATATATATATATATATATACAGAGTACAGTTAATATATTGTCATCTAAATTACGCAAAAATGAAAATAACACTGACATCTCATTTTAACAGATATATTTACCAAAATTACATAAAAATATTTTGAAAATATTTTTAGAAAGGAATTTAGACATGTGTTTACGTGAAAAAACTTTTTCATCCCTAGTATTAAAAGGAGACCATTCATTCTCATTATATTATATCTCCCAGACATAACCTACAAATTTTGCTATTATATCTATAAGATAGGATTTTCCAAGATATTGAGTAATCTATTTTGTTTCTGTTGAGTTGTCAATTTTTTTTTAGATAGACCTGTGCTATTCTCTTTTCTAGGGTCACTAAAGGAAGATTTATGATTATTTATTCTTAAAGTAGGGGGGCATTTATGTATGTGATATTATGGTTAGGTTTTAAACCTAGCAATAATATCACATACACAAATGCCCAAAGTAACCATCCTTATAACATTATAAAAAAACCTGACCACTAACATAGAAAGAAGAATTAATCTATTATCATCTAACGAAGAAATTTTTAACAAACATAAAAACTACTATAATCTAGCACTTAAGAAGGTAGGATACAAATATTAAATTAAGTATCTAATCCTTCCAATAATACACATAACCACAGAAATCATATTAATATAGATAGAAATAATATAGAAAAAAAGAAACCAATATCATATGTTAGAATAGATGACCCCCAAAACATAACCCACTACTATAATAAAGAAAACAAGAAGTAGTATACCAAACAACCATTATTACCCATAATTCCTCAAAATATGTATACATCGGTTGTACAAAGAATTCTATAAAATTAAGAATAAATAATCATAAATCTTTCTTTAATGACCCTAGAAAAGAGAATAGCATAGGTCTATCTAAAAAAGTTTGCTAACTCAAAAGAAACAGTATATATTACTCAACATCTTGGAAAATCCTATCTTCAGCTCCATCTTATAAGTATAATAACAAAATTTGTAGGTTATGTCTGGAAGAAAGTTATAATATAATGAGAATGAATGGTCTCCTTGTTAATACTAGGGATGAAAAGTTTTTTCACATAAACACATGTCCAAATTCCTTTTTAGTAATCTTAAATAATATTCCTCCCACTTTAATTTTAATATCATTTTCCCTTTCTTTCTAATATCTCTATTTTCTAAAAATATCTCTCTCTATATATTAACCCTTTCTATGGTATTAGATTATTAATCATCAAATACTCTGTACATCAATTTATCTTACACTATATGGATATATATTTATTATTTAACTATCCTCTCTTATAATTATATGACCCACCTTATATTGGGTTAACAACTTCTCCAAATCTCCATACACCACCCTTTCTCTCAATATAATCTTATATCTTTTCTTAGTATATAATATACCATTCTTTTTTGCAATTTATTTAATTTGCATAATATGTACTACCCCATCCCCCCGCTTTACCTATTCCAATTAATATTGCTTAATGTTTCTTGCCAATCGACCTGATATTTAATTACTTCTTACAACTGATATATGCAAACACATATAATATTTCTTGGTGTCCAACTTGCCTACAACAATGTGCACATTTGTAGATATCATTTTTTTTTATTTGTCATTGTGTGTGTACATCTATTTTATTTATATTATTATTATTATTATTATTATTATTATTATTATTATTATTATTATTATTATTATTATTATCATCATTATTATTATTATTATTATCATTATTATTATTATTACTATTGTGTGCTTATTAACTATATGTTATCACCAATTTGTATTTCTTTAATAAAACGGGTGCACATATACATATGTCCCACACTCACAAACACACTTATACATATGTATATATATACACTACTATATAGACATACATATAAATAGATATATATGTATATATATTTGTATATAATAGCATCTTTTTATATGTGTGGGTAATTATAATTTATAATTATATCTATATTCGGCTGGCCCTTTTTTGTCCCTATCTTTGCACTACGGTGTCCTCTCTTTCATATACACCCTCAAATAAAACAATTTGAAAAACAGTTACAATACATAAATCCATGTATACTATTTCACAGATATGTTTTCTGCAAATGAATCAGTATACACTATAAAATTATTTTCTTTTATAAGATTTTTATATATGAATTATTTTCATATGTTTCAGTATACTTCTGTGCACCCACTACTCAATAAATAAATAAATATTTTTTTCTTATATTCACAATACACAATAACCTTATATTTGTTTAACACTCATTACTTATATAACATTACTATATACTTCCATCTCACTTTATACCGAGCTAGATTCTTAACTCACATTTTTATTTATAAACAAACATAGTTAACCTATTACATATCGAAAATTATAATTTAAAAAAAAATTACTACCTTGTTCCAGCTTTATCTCCCCTACATTGTTAATTTTCAGTCTTACAATATCTATTATACCTCTGGACGTTTCTTTAAATATTTTTAGCCACAGCAAGTATTTACTATCTTAATTCTGTAATATTAACAACTATTTTTCCTATTTTTATCTTTTTAACTTATATTTTAATACACACAAATGAATAGAAGTTCTTACACTAACAAATTTCCATTATATGTCGCTATTGAAGTATTTCTACAAACTCTTATTCTCGTTGCATTCTAGCAGCCTACTATATAACTGCATTCACTAGTTTAATTTCATTCTCACACAAAAAACTACTTTTAAATACTCACCATACTTAATATTACTTATAACTGTCAAATCATATCCTAATTCAAACATAACTATGCCTTTCCATTGGACATCTCTATTAAACTTCCTTTGATAAATGACTTATTTGGAGTTTGAATTACTTATCTACTTATTCTTCAATAGAGGGAACGTCTCTGAAACATTTTTCACTCATATTTTCAAATAACCATGAGCTGCATCTGATTTAGTTTATACACAACTAGACTCAACAACATTCTTTAGTATGCTCTCAATTTTTCATAAGGATAAAATATGTATATCCAAATTTGTTATCTGCTATTTCCTTCATCAAGTTTTCTGTAATAATAATATTTTTTGTTGTTGTATACTTCTTGCACTGAGGAGAACAGTGATATGTAATTAATTTAATTTAATCAAATTAATTTTAATTATTCTACCATGTTATTTACATGTTAATATCACTGTCTGAAACGACTGTATGCATGTATTAAAATTCTTTCAAATCTTAACATCTTTAACATATTTGTTGAGTTTCTAAGGGATACCTTTCCATAATTTCTCATAACACACCATATACATGTAATATTTTCATATTCGCAAAAATATTATACCAGTAAGCTACCAGCAAAATATGAAGAATCTTTATTAGAAATCGTTTTTTGGAACCTTCCAAAGTAAAGAATGAAATATAATTCAACCTTTTCACA
>NC_069000.1:29116612-29119985 GCF_001194135.2 Octopus bimaculoides | reverse complement strand
GGTGGACCAGGTGGCTACACCAGGCTCCAATCTGATTTGGCAGAGTTTCTACAGCTGGATGCTCTTCCTAATGCCAACCACTCTGAGAGTGTAGCAGGTGCTTTTACGTGCCACTGGCACGAAGGCCAGTCAGGTGGTACTGGCAACGGTCACACTCAAAATGGTGTATTTTACGTGCCACCTGCACAGGAGCCAGTCCAGCGGCACTGGCAACGATCTCGCTCGAATGTCTTTTCACATACCACTGGTACAAGTGCCAGGAAGGCGACGTTGGCAACGATCACGCTGGTACTATTTACGTGCCATTGGCATGGAAGTCAGTCAGCTGCTCTGGCAACGATCACACTCGAATGGTGCTCTTAGTGTTCCGCTGGTACAAGTGCCATTACGATTTTGCTTTCGCTTGCCCCAACAGGTCTTCGCAAGCTGAGTTTAGTGTTCCTACAAATTTAGTTCAATTTCGATTTCGATTTCACTTGCCCCAACAGGTTGTGTGTGTGTATGTATGTATATATATATTTATCAATCATTAAGAATGAAATGTCCGATTTTGAACTGAAAGTTTATTTTACCTTATCTCAACAAAAAGCAATGCAGTTAATCAAAGTATGCACCTAAATTATCAACTGCAATTTCACCATTTTATTGGTAGCTTATTTATGCCGGCAGTGAAGAATTAAACAGAGTAAGAGGTGATAAAATGATGAAAGGCTGTTTTTGCATCTTCCGAGTTGAAGTTCCTTGCAAAAAAGTTGTTTAATGCCTGGAAAATGTGATAGTCAGTTGGTGCAATGTTTGGTGAATATAGTGGATGACAGAGCACTTCCAAGTTCAGTTCCTGCAACTTGAGTAGCACTCTTTGTGCAACATGTGGTTGAGCATCATCTTGCAAGAGAATTAACCTGTCTTTATTGACCAAATTTGATTGTTTAAAATTACAAGTTCACTCATTTCATCCAGTTGATTGATGTATACATCTGCTGTAATTGACTTACCAGGCCCCATGAAGCTGTAGTGGATGACACCAGTGCTAGACTACCAGGCAGACACTATTAGCTTTTTTTGGTGAATATTCTTTTTTGGATTGTGTTTTGGCACTTTGTCTCTATCCAACCACTGTTCAGAATGCTTGCTATTATTAGAAAGAACCCCTTTTTCATCACATGTAACAATATGATGCAAAAATGGTTTGCTTTTATGTCATGACAGCAAAGAACAGAAAGTTTCAAGTTGACATGTCATTTAATGCTCATTCAGTTCGTGTGGTACCCACATGTCTAGTTTCTTTACCTTGCTGATTTCTTTCAGATGGTCCAATACAGTTGGAATCAAAACATCAAACTTTGCTGCTAACTCACACATAGTTTGAGATGTATCCATTTCCACTACAGTTACCAGCTCATCATTATCCACCTTGGTCTCATGTCTACCACGGGGCTGATTTTCAAGAGTAAAGTCACCAGACCGGAACTTCTCAAACTACCAACATACAGTGTGCTCATTCACCACATCTTCACCGAACACCTCTGGTTTGCATTGGGTCCCATGAGGGAACACATATTCATGAACAAGAGGAATTTTTTATCTATCCATGGGTTCACAAAAATTGATTTACAAGAGAAAACTCACAATATAATCAGACACCATGAATTGCATTTCAAAAAGTGATGATGTAACTCTTCAATGTTGTAAAAGAAAGAATTGTCAGGATAAAACATTAGAGTTAACAACTGTCAAACTTGGTGCATAAGAAAGTGGGATATTTCATTTTTAATGACCTGATATATACATACCATGATAAAACTCTGAGTTTTGGATGTCGGGGTGGAAACCCATGCTGTCATCTCTTCAGTTATCTGGCCATCGAAAAAATGCTATGAAAATGACCGTTAAACAAAGGGAAATTACTGTGTGATTGACTGTTATTAAGACAAAAGAGCTATGAGAATGACTGCTAAGTGAGTAAAGATAAGGGAGTAAAAATGTCCATAGTAAGCGCACCAGTCCATACATACACATGTGCACCCACACACCCACATACATGCACCTATATGTATATACTCATCCACCCTCACTTGAAACACACACATGCTCACCCAGACATTTGCCAAAAAATATATACATGCCCGCATACACGCTTGCACACACACACACACACGTGTACAATACGCTCACACGCATAAACACGTGTGCAAAAAGGGTTCATACACACGTCTATATACGCACAGGCACAAGAAAAAACAAGGCTAAAGGCAAAATACAGAAAAATGTGTAAAAAAGCAATAAGGGTAAAAGACGTCTATATACACACATTCTCACATGCACGCACACACACACGTCTATATAGGCATGTACCCGCACACATCCAAAAATGCACACAAAGGGTTCCATGTACATGTCTATATACACACAGGAAAAATGCAGGGTGGAATGTAGAATACAGGAAAAAATATGTGTAAAAATTATATGAGCAATAAGTCTATAAAACAATATCTCTATAAATATGTAAAAAAGTATAAAAAATACATAAGAAATATAAGTAAAAAGTATAGGGAGATAAAAAGCTTGTACATAGATACAATATAGAAAGCAAGTCCTATCTATAGTCTCGGGGGGGACCAAAAACGTAACGTACATCTATCTATCTATCTATCTATCTATCTATCTATCTATCTATCTATATATATATATATATATGGCGTTAGGAAGGGCATCCGGCTGTAGAAACTCTGCCAAATCAGATTGGAGCCTGGTGTAGCCATCTGGCTTCACCAGTCCTCAGTCAAATCGTCCAACCCATGCTAGCATGGAAAGCGGACGTTAAAAGATGATGATGATGATGATGATATACATACACACACACATATGTATGTATGTGTGTGTGGGTGGGCGTATGAATATATATATATGTATATGCACATGTATGTAAGCATATGGATATGAAAGTAAACAGAACAACATGTAGACGGATAGTTACATAAGTTATATGAACAAACAAGCACACATACGCAAATGAAGACTGAAACACATGACCATATATACACACACACATATGCACACGTGCACACATACATTTAAACACACAAACACAGACATGCAAACACATGAATGTGCAGAATACATAAACACAAATGTACACACGTAAATAGATACATATGCACACATACACACATACAAGCATACACACACATGCACACATGTATACATGCATGCATGTATAGGCATACACTCACACACACTGATCCACACACAAGCGCACAAACAAACAGAAAGGAACGCAGTGTAAATAACAGAACAGGTAGGGGCCGAATTGAAAAGGTTGCCAGACGCAACAAAAATTTTAGAAAAATAAAAAAGAAATAAGTGGAAATTT
>NC_069000.1:29102011-29114265 GCF_001194135.2 Octopus bimaculoides | reverse complement strand
TATATATATATATATATATATATATATATGTATGTATGTATGTATGCCTGTATATATATATATATATCTATATATGCATATAAAACTTCATTCTTGGCTAAGTTAACACTGGGTTCTGTCTTCTACAATTAGCTTCCTTGCCTGGAATTTTCTCTCTAATTCTCATTTAAATTTAGCTATAAGAACTAGATGATCAATATATAAGAGTTCCAATGGGTAACCAGTATTAAACTCTTGTGTAGTAGTCTATAAGACTATGAATAGGAGAGGATTGAGGACTGAACCTTAATGAACTCCATCCCTCACATTAAATTCAACACTGAAATGATTGTCAACTCTCATTCTACTTCACTTTTGGACATAGCTTCTATATAACCCTTATGAGCCATTCATCTACATATAATCTCCTTAATGTGCACCAAATTACTGAATGTGGTGCCCTGTCAAATGTCTTCTCCTAACAGTGGTTTACTCTTAGCTTCACTGGGAAGATTGCATCTGTGTTACTTTTTCTAGGCATGAAACCAAAGTGCCTCTTATCTTGATCTGTTCTGTCACAGTTCAATTGTGCTATGACTCTTTCCATAATCTTCGTAACCTGATCCAATAGTTTGACTCATCTATAGTTGCTTCTTTCTAATGCATCTCTTTTGCCTTTGTAACACTTTACAATGCTACTGCTACATCAGTCATTGGATTGGATACCTTCCTGTGTAACTTGATTAACTGTTCAGGTCGTAATCACATATCCTACCACACATCCTTCCTTCACCAGATATTTTGAGTCTTTCAGCAACTGTCCGTGAGAAACCCTCATCTTACCATCTCTTCTTGTTTTTAATCACTTTATCTACTACATTACTATCAACTTGAATTGCTGATCTTTCAGTAAGTTCAGCATGACATAGCCCTTCATTATACCAAGCAATCTTCACATTCATCAGCATCACATACCATTTCCATACCATTTTCCACCCTTCATATTGATGGTGAGTGCACCTTCATCATTCTGAAAACACTTCTCACCAATGACATCCTGGTTCTTTCTCACACATTGTTTTGTAATAATGAGCACCTCACATTTCTAATCCTCATATTGCAGAACATGTGTAAATCTCTTCCTTTTGCTTAGCCAAGTATATTTGTTGTCTAGCATCTAGCTGCTCTTGTAGCAATTTAATAATGCTCCCTACTACCACCTTCCTTCCAGATTTTCCAAGCCTGTCTCTTAGCCCTTACTACCCTATCACCTGAGCCATTCCATCACCACGTTACATTTGGTTTAGCTGGGACTTTGCCCCAGCCACATGTCTGATCTGTAGCCCTAACCAAGTTATTTCATAGAAATTTCCTGTTGCTTTAGGTGTCTTAATCTTTAAACCTATTTCCAACTGCTGGATCTTTCAGCTTTCATATCCTCCTTTTCCATATTGTCTATCATCTCTGTGTCTACCTAAATCTGACTCTGAAGTCATTTGCCACTGATTTTTGTTGAGTAGTGCATTCTTTGTCAGGAAAGGTTTTAGCATTTACAATAGCTTCTCTATCTTTTTTCCTGGCGGGAATGTAATTTATCAGAGTTGTCTGTTCGCCAAATTAGTAGGTGATGAAGTGGTTGGCTGGTTTCTTAAAGTTTTTGCTGCAAATTGTTAGATTAGTTGCATCTCTTCATTTCTTGGACCATATCCATAGCCTCCATGCATGTCATGGAAGCCTTCAACATGTTGGCCAGTATATCCATATATACATGTGTGTGTGTGTTTGTGTGTCATTGTATTTGGGTCCCCTCCCCGCAACACTTGACTATCAGTGCTGGTTTGTTTATATTGCTGTAACTTAGCTGTTTGGCAAAAGAGACTATGGTTTCTTTGACTAATCCTACTAGGTGATGCTCCTAGCATGGCTGCAGTCCAACAACTGAAACACGTAAAAGAGTAAACTGACACATCTGATGAATGCAATACGTACACACACGCACACACACACACACACACACACACACACACAAATGCACTCACATATACATACATGCATGCACACACACATACATGGATGCGTGTGTGTGTGTGTGTGTGAGTATGTGTGTGTATGTATGTGTGAGTGCATTTGTGAAATCTTAATATTTATAAAAATATTTAAAAAAAATATCTTCTTCTTCTTCCTTCTTACGTTGTGATAATCCCAGGTTTTAATTACAGAAATGTTCACAAGATAATCTGATTAGTTGTAATTTGATAGCACCTCATGATTAGTTGTCTGTCATTCACTGAGTTATTTCTAATTCTCTCCTTATTTTTTCTCACTCTATCTAATTTCAGGTTTTCTTCACTTTGTTGGCTTCTTATTTCACTTTCTTTATTTCTTGCTTTTTCTTAATTGTATTTTTACTTAATCATGTTTTTTGTTTGTTTAATCATAAATAATTAGCTTTTTTGTTTGTTTTTGTATTTGCAATGTAAACATTAAAAGTTGTTATAAGGAAAGGCATAAATGCCCTTACAATGTCTATCTCCTCCAGATTCCCTTTTTTATCTACCCTGTAAATATGATGGCTAGTGTCTATAACAACAACAACAACAACAACAACAACAACAATAATAATAATCCTTTCTACTCTAGACACAGGGTGTGAAATTTTTGAGGAAGGGACTAGTCGATTACATCGACCCCAGTGTTTCACTAGTACTTAATTTATTGACCCTGAAAGAATGAAAGGCAGAAGTTGACCTCTGCAGAATTTGAACTCAGAACATAGCGACAGGCGAAATACCGCTAAGCATTTTGCCCGGCCTGCTAACGATTCTGCCAGCTCGCTGAATAATAATAATAATAATGGTTTCAAATTTTGGTACATGGCCAGCAAGTTTGAGAGAGTGGTTTAGTTGATTACATCGCCCCCAGTGCACAACTGGTACTTATTTTATCGACCCCAAAAGGATGAAAGGCAAAATCAACCACAGTGGAATTTGAACTCAGAATAATAATAATAATAATAATAATAATAATAATAATAATAATAATAATAATAATAATAATAATAATAACAACAACAACAACAATAACAAGATTAATAATGATAATAATTTCTTTAAATACCACAAGGGCCCAAACATGTAGCACAAACATGTTATACAAAGGGATTAAAACCATGTATATAATAAATGGAGCCAAGGCAGTGAATTATTACAATCGTCAGCAATGTTTGTTTTGATTCACTCCATTTTGAGTTCTGATTCCACTGAGGTAAACATCATCTTTCATCTTTCTGTTGTTATAAAATAAATACAAATCTTGGGTAGTAGATTGGTAAAATTATTAGAATTTCAGATGAAGTGCCTAGCAATATCTATTCTAATTCTCTACATTCTTAGAACAACATCTCTGACAACACTGGTGCCAAGTTGATTCGGCCCCTACCTGTTCCTTTAATATCAGTGGCATGGAGAGGTTTGCTTGCAATAGCAACTGCTGACCTTCCTTAAAAAAGAATCTTGCCCACACTTGTACCTTGAAGAGGAACTTTCCCGGTGCAAATCATTCAAAACCTTGCAAGACATGGAGGCACTGGATAAATAGGGCTGGGATTAAAATAACTTAAAATTTAGTGCATCTTCATCATCCTCAACATCATCATCCTTTAATATCTGTTTTCCATGCTGGCATGGGTTGAACAGTTTGACTGGAGCTGACAAGCCAAAGAGTTGCACCTCTGGCCTTGTCTGCTGGAAAGGAAGACTTCTTATCTCAATTTCCCTATTTTGTCAGCTCCTCATGCTTGTGCACTGAAGATGAGGCGATCCTATTTGTCTTTACTTCCACCCTAGCTATTCTTAGAATTCTGATTGGTAATATTTTGACAGGAGGCAGCAGCTATGGTCATCAACTGCTTTCTTTTTCTTCTTTTGTTTTTCTTTTTCTTGTCAATAGATCCTGATGTGGTCCTTTCTTCCACTCTTGTAGTAAGTGAGCTCTCTGTGGTGTACCACTACCTGTCTGATTGATCTCCTCTCTGCTCCCAGTATGGCAGGCACTAACCCCTATAAACACAGAGTCAGTTATAACAAATTGTGAACAAAGTTAATGGATATTTGCAAAATTATATGAACACACCAAAATATTAAAGGACACACTTGCTTTTCCAGCCAGGTATTAGGACACATTCTAAACATCTTTGTAAGTAAATAGAATGAACAAAAAAAAAAATTATCATTCCATAAAATGATCCTGGAAGAAATCTCCTTATAAATAGAACTCAGAGAAACATGACTTTTCGTAGTAAACAGCAACATCAACAACAAAAGTAGCAGTAGTATCAACAACAACAACAATCATTTTTTTCTTTATTAGCCACAAGAGCTTGAATAATACAAAAGAAAAGAAATTAAACTTTAACCAGGGGTTATCAAGAGTGAAAAACAGTTACAAAAATGAAGGGGAGTGGTATGAGATATATACAGTATTTGGAAAGATGTATTAAAAATTTTTAAGGTACACAATCACATATGCACACACACACAGACACACACACACAGACATACACACACACACACACACACACACACACACACACACACACACACACATGTACATACATATATACATACTTGCATGCACACATGCTTGAATGTAAATGACTATAATGAAGTACAATAAAACACATTAACTAAAATATGGTAGAGGCTGTGGGTATAGTACAAAGAATGTGAAGGGACTAAGGCTCCTGGAATTTTGCAAATCAAATGACCAAACCAGTTGCAACATTAGTTTCAGGAAACTGGCCAGCCATCTAATTACCTATGAATCAAGTGAACACAAAAGCAGATAGACTGCATTCTCATCAGAAAATGTGATAGACAAATTGTAGTGAATGCTAAGAGTTACCTTGATGAAAACTGTTCCAACCAGAATTAAAACCAGATGGAGTTAGAATTTCAAGACAGTTTGACAAAAGGAAGCTTAAAGAGCCACCAAACATTCAGAGGTACAGAAAAGTACTACTTGAAGCATTTGACAAGAGGGAAGAAGGTGTAGAGATGTAGTGAGAAAATCTTGGTGCTTCTGTGGAATAACATGTTGAAGGCCACAAACCAAATATGTGGATGGTGTGAGGCCTTAACCTGATAAAAGAAGGAGTTTGTGGTGGGATTGTGTTGTAGTGAGGGTTATAAAGGATAAGAGACAGGTCCAGGTAAGTGGGGAAAATGGGTAGCAAAGAAAAATATATTATCATGAGAAGAGAAGTAAAGAATCAGGTATACTTTGCAAAGGAAAAGGAGGAAAGAAAGGTGTTTGGGCACATTCTGTGGCATGAAGATTAGAGATGCAAGCTGTTCAGAATGGCAAGACTCTATAATAAAAAGAATTGAGATATCTTTGGGAAATGAGAGTACACTTGCTTTCACTAAAGTCGAAAAGAAAGTTACATGAAAGTGCTGCTATGATAGGCTACTGAAACGAGGAAATGCATGGAAAAACATCAAGTAAACCAACAGAAAGATCACCCATTCAAGTTAAACATCTGTATAGTAGACAGGGTGATTAAAGATATAAAACTGGAAAAAATAGATGGTTCCATTATCATAAATTGTTACAAAGGCAAAAGAGATGTACTAGAGAGAGGAAATTACAGAGGCATCAAGTTACTGAAGTGGGTCATGAAAGTTACCGAAAGAGTTAGTGTAAAATTGATTAGGAAGAAGATTGGCCTTGGTGAGATACTGTTTGGCTTTGTACTAGGAAGGGGTACTACCGATACCATCTTCCTAGTGAAACAAGAGCAATACTTAGTTAGAAATAAGTCTCTACACGAAGAAAGCTTTCAACAAAGTCCCTTACTCTTCCATCTAGTGGTTGCTAAGGAACCTAGGGGTAGATCAATGGTTCATGAAGGTTGTCTCAGCTATTTACAATGAGGTGAAAGTTAAAAATGGTGTACAGTCACGGATTTAACATGCAGGTAGGGATTCTTCAAATCTCAGTACTTGGTCCTCACCTGTTTGTTATAGTTCTCCACGCTATAACAAAGAAATTTAGGATTGACTGTCCAAGAGAATTCCTGTATGCTGATGACATTGTTCTTTTAACAAAATCTATTGAATGTTCATGGAAGAAATTCCAAGCATGGAAGCAAAACCTAGAATTGAAGGGTCTTAAATAAAACTTAGTCAAGACAAAAGTTAAACTATGTAGGGAAGGTGATAGAACATTGCTGCTACCAGGGAAGTTACTCTTCCCAGTATACAGGAAACTACAGTATGTAGAAACTTCACATATAATGTGGCTATTGTAAACAATGGCTGTAAAAAAGGTGTTGTGGGGTGGGCTAACTGCAAAAGTAGCCTTCACATTTGGTAGTACACAAGTGTATTAAACATGGAGGGCATCTGGGAAATAGATTCTCTCAACAGCTCAGAGTGTTTCATAAGCGTAGTCAATAATTTTCCCTTTTTTTTTTTTTATCCAAGTGATTTAATTAGGGTGTGTACTCTGAAAGAATAGTAACCTGACTGAGAATGGGATATAAAAAAAGTTAATGACCTATTGCCTCTGTTGGAAACAATAGGCTTCTCCCTCGAGTGAAAAACAGAGTGAATAATGCTTGTATGCAAAGTGCAGTGCTACATAGTACTGCAGTCTGATTGCAGAGAATTTATGAAGGCTAGAAAAAAGATGAGGGGAGTATACACCACTGGATGTGTAATGTCAGTGTGAATGAATGACACAATACAAATGACATGTGAGGAAAGCTGTTTAAGAGAAATTAGATGCAGTTTGTAAGAGAAATGATTGCAGTATGGGCATGTGATGTAAATGGATAATGGCAGCTGTAGTGAATGATGAAGACAGGGATATGATGATAAGGATAATGATGGTGAAGATGAAGATGAGGATTGTCATAGTGATGACAATCGTGATGTCAGTGCAAAGGATGATTGTTAATTGAAAATTATAAAATCCAATTTGTCCTGATAAAAACATTGTGTGTGTGTGTGTGTGTGTTTCTTGGTTTATATGTTTTTATTTCAGTCAGTCCCCACTTTGCTCTATATTTTAATGTTTAGCTTTATTTCTATCTTTCTTTGGACAGGTATTATCTAGACTTAACATTTTCAGTCTTCTGTCTCCTCCTAATCTTCCTTCTAATCATCATCATCACCATCACCACCACTGTCATCATCATCAGTGTAACCATCCTCCTCATCATTGTTGTTCTCATCAAAGTTTCCACTACGACTACCTCCACCATTACACCATCACAACCACCACCACAATCATTATCATCATGCACATCATAGTCTTGCAGCTGCCATCACTACTACCATCATCATCTTTATCACCCTCTCCACTGTTGTCACGCAATCAACTGCAGCACTAACAGCAGCATTATCCTCACCACTGTCACCTCATTGCCACAACAACCATGAACACTACCACAGCTACTGGCACCAAATTTACCATCACCATGACCACCATTGCCATTACCATGACCACTGTTACCATGATAATATCCTGGGTCCGTTATGACTAAACTCAATCAGATGGTCATGACTGGAGCATCTGTTACAATGATACTGTTAGATAAGGGATGATTTGGAGCTAAACAACAACAACAGCAAACACAGAAACAGTAGTAACAGCAGCAGCAGCAGCAATAACAGCAATAATAGATGATATAAAATAATATAAAAATTTGTCGAGTGTAACCCTGTCAAACTGAATTTTTGTTTGTTTTTATTTTAACTTTCTACTTTTGTAACTTTTGTTACATTTTCATTTCAGTAACAAATAAATCTACATCAGTGTATCATAATATTACTCAGTGGTTGTGCGTAAGAAATTTGCTTCCCATACATGTGGTTCTGGGTTCAATCCTATTGCATGGTACCATGAGCAAGTGTCTTCTACTATAGCCTCAGATTGAGTGGATTTGGTAGACAGAAACTGTCATATGTATATATATATATATATGTGTGTATGTGTTTGTGTCTGTTTGTCCCCACCCCTTGACAACCAGTGTTGGTGTGTTTACATCCCCATAACTTAGCAGTTCAGCAAAAGATAGAATAAGTACTGGTGTCAATTCATCTAACTAAATTTCTTTAAGGCAGTGCTCCAGCATGGCTACAGTCTAATGACTAAAACAAGTAACAGATAGAAGATTGTCTAAGATAGTGGTTCCCAAACTTTTTGGGGCTGCTGCCCCCTTGACACCCAGGCCACATTCCTTGTGCCCCCACCCTCTAACTAATCATCACAAACATAGACTTCTTTCTGAAGCTAATTCAAAGCAACTGTATTTCACAAAACTTAACCTAATGAACCCATTATTTTATTGTTTCTACATGAATTGCTACCCCATTATCACCCCACGTTTCTTCAATACTCCCAACAGGGCAATACCACCCACTTTGGGAAGCACTGATCTAAGATTGACTTCATAGAGATACAACTCTATTAAAGTGCAACAATACTCAAAATATAAAATAGTGCATTTATTTTGGTAGTATATCTAAATTGGACCCCATGGTGATTGATTTACATTGGGCAGAAGAAGGTAAGAGGGGGGAAATAAAACCACCACAAATTTTAACAGCTAAAAATTTGTCAGAGAAATTGGAATTGACATGAGAGCAGAACAAATCCAAAAAACTGCTCTGCTGGGGAAAGCTAGGATTTTGAGATTGGTTCTTGGGTGTTGAATGTCTTCCACAATGATTAATAACCAATTATCAAAGCTTAGAATGTGTAGAAAGTGATCGTGTGAAACCTCTGACAACAGGCTGCTGTCCACTCTCAGAGAATCAACCAGAGCAAATAAGACTGAGCACTCTGAGAAGTAAAACAACAACAACAACTATAATAATAATTATTATTATTATAGAAGATGTCACACAGTATCCAATATCGTGATGTTGTTGATTGAAGATATTGTGTCAACTAGGGGTTTGCACTGTCTGTCAAGTCACAACAGGGACCTCAGACAGACAGTACTTTACACACTATGCGTGTAGTTCCAAGTAAAGCTGATTTTTGCAAAACACCAAGATTGTAGGGTATTTCTAAGGTTTTCAAGATGTTTCTTCATGGTGGGTGGTATTGAACCCAATGTTCTGATGACTACAGGGACAACCTTTATGTTTTACTCTCATAGCTGCCACATCTTGGCGATCTCAATTCTCAGGTCTCCATATTTATCAGTCTTTTCTCTTTCTTTCATGATAATATGTTGTTCTCCTGGTACTGCCATATTGATTATTAGGCACTCTTGTTTGTCCCACCTAAAGGTTATATCTGGTCTTTGGTGCTCCAGCACTTTGTATGTCTGGGAGTCAAAGTCTCAGAGGATCTCTGCCTTCCCTATTTCATCTATTTTTATCTATTACCTTTACCTCATATCAATACTTCCAGCATAGTAGCCAGTGAAAGTTTTAGGTTTCCTTATTGTGTCTGTATTTGTACTCTTTCTGCACAAGACTTTTACAAGCACTAACAATGTGAGTCACATCTTCGACCCTTCTCGCACACATTCTGCAGAAGTTCATTGCACTTGTGTGGTATATATCCCTTTTCACCGAGTAGGTATCCAATGCCTAATCCTAGCAGCAATGATTCTGGGCAGCTTTCAGTCTTCTTTTTAAGGTTACCCTTGCTGAGCCACCTCCATGATACTTCCTGGTCTTTTAAGTTGTTAGCTTCATGGTGGAATTGGCCATGTAATTCCATGCAGAATAGAGTTTCTTCTCTCTTGTTGGCTATTCTTGATCAGAATCCATTAGCTTCATGGTGGAACTGGCCATGTAACTCCATGCAGAATAGAGTTTCTTCTCTCTTGTTGGCTATTCTTGATCAGAATCTATTAACACTCTCAAGTCCATTGTTGGTAAATCCTTCTGCATTAACAGCATACAGTAGCAAGTCTTGTTTTCTGTTTACGAAATACTCTGCCATGTTTCTTCTTTTACTGTTGATGTGCTCCCATATGCTAGTCAGCCCATGTCCACCTTTACACCTCTTCATGTAGAGCCTGTGTACATTAGCCTTAGGGCACCATGCATTGTCATTGCTTTTTGGGTGGTGCAATTGAGTTGGTTAGTCTCCGCTTGTGTCCATTTCAGAATGGGTACACTATAGCGGACTACTGTAACAGCCCATATGTTGATGGTAGTCACAAGTTTCCTTGCATTGAGTTTTGACTTCAAGAGAAGTTTGAGGCACTTCATTTCTTTCGTGTCTTTCATTTCTCTGTGCAAGATATTGTCCAGCTCCAGGATCCCAAGGTACTTGTACACATCATCATTCAGGGGTTCCATTTGCTCTCTAGCAATCTTATGCCCCTACAATCTGCTCTTCACCTCTGTTTCAAAGTGAGCATTGTACTCATTGAGATACCGAATTCCATCCTTATATCCTTGCTGTACATCTGCAGTCTCAACCAGCCTCTACTTTTGTGAACAGCTTTAAATCATCCATAAAGAAAAGGTGGTTGAGATGAGGTCCATTCTTTCTCAGCTCATAACACATGTTGACTTTGCATAGAACTACAGAAGGTGGGATCAAGGTTGTAATAAATAACAAAGGTGAACAAGAATTTCCCTGGAAAATACCTCTGCTGAGTGATGGTTGTTACAGAAAAGACATGTTTCCAGCTAGGAATGCTGTTCTTAATCAGTGCACACACATTCTCAGCTATTCCACACATGTTGAGTGTTTCCAGAATCCATGAATGTGACATGTCATAAGCCTTTTTGAAGTCTATTCAGGTCATACACAAGTTTTTTTGGTACCATTTGCAGTTCTTCATTACAACCTTGTCTATCACAAGGTGGTCCCTGATGCCCTTGGGTCCTTTTACATATCCCTTTTGTTCTACTGGAAGCAGATTGTTATTGTTGTTGTTGTTGTTGTTATTATTATTATACTAGTGCATGCTAGCTTAGTTAGGTATTTTAGTTTGATGCTTGGTCACATGTCTCCCCAAATCTCAAGAATCTTCCTTTGGATCCTTGCAGAATATAGGATGGTACTTTTGTGCAGATCAACATTTAGGTAACATTTTGCATATTGTGCCAAGTACACCAATTACTACTGTTTGTCATCCTCTTCCACAGTCTCCTCAACTTTCTGGATATATCCTGATAATTTCTGGAGTTTTTCAATTTCTCTGCTATCGACTCTACTCTCATAGGGAATTGGGAAGTCTACAATCTTACACTGTTTGTTTAGTTTGTCCTCTATAATCATGCCTCAATTGTATGGTCAGTCTTTACAAGATCTTTTCTATCACAGCCTCTTGTTTATGTTCATACCACTTTTCTGTTGTTTTGAAGCCATTATAAGGGCTTGTTCCTGAGCAGCTATAATAATTAGTGTTTCTGTCTCTTGTTTCAAGTTCTCCTCTGTTAACCAGAGCCAGCAACCTTTACTTCCAATTATTATCATCATTGTTATTATTGTTTATTAAATAGAACATATGACCAGTTTAAATTCGCCATTGTCATATGTAACTTGTAGTCTGTTGAGCCAATATTTTGCTATATTAAGCAAGGAAAGATATATTCCAACACATGGTTGAGATGTTTTTTTCTTTCTTTCTCTCATTTCATGTGTGTGTGCGTGTGTACATGTGTATGTGTGTGTATTTTCAGCCCTGACAGTTCAAGATCTATTATATTAAATCACAAGGCACTTTAAACAGAGTAAGGAACCGTTTTCCTTTCGTAATAACTTTTAAAAGTTCAAAACCATGCACTCTTAGCTGAAGTCAATGATCTCATTGCACACATTACTCTAAAATATAGAATATTTCCATTGACATGGACATTTGCTACACACATTATTTGATTGACTTTCTAAAACACAAAACATATTTGTGCATTTTCCACAAAATCTACATCAATTATTTAACTGACATATTGATATACTGGTTTATACTTAACCTTCATTAATGTGAATCTGTTACATTTGCAATTTTCAGTGTCCACTGTATAATTACTACTAACGTAGGTGTAGGAGTGGCTGTGTGGTAAGTAGCTTGCTTACCAACCACATGGTTCTGGTTTCAGTCCCACAGCGTGGCACCTTGGGCAAGTGTCTTCTACTATAGCCTCGGGCCAACCAAAGCCTTGTGAGTGGATTTTATAGACGGAAACTGAAAGAAGCCCATCGTATATATGTATATATATATATGTATGTGTACATGTTTGTGTGTCTGTGTTTGTCCCCCCAACATCGCTTGACAACCGATGCTGGTGTGT
>NC_069000.1:29086839-29102001 GCF_001194135.2 Octopus bimaculoides | reverse complement strand
GTATGTGTACATGTTTGTGTGTCTGTGTTTGTCCCCCCAACATCGCTTGACAACCGATGCTGGTGTGTTTACATCCCTGTAACTTAGCGGTTCAGCAAAATAGTAAGTACTAGGTTTACAAAGAATAAGTCCTGGAGTCGATTTGCTTGACTAAAGGTGGTGCTCCTGCATGGCCACAGTCAAAATGACTAATACAATTAAAAGAGTAAAATAGTAATGTAATCCAATAAGAGCCAATAAGATTTATTTATTTTTTTTGTTGTAATGTAGGAAATAGAAAGGAAAAATTTATATATAATTCATTATTATTCTTATTCCTACATATAATAATTTTAATTCCTAAAAATTTAAGAAATTTTTTGATTTATTTTCAAGCAATATATAATAATTATTAAATGTTAGCAGAGGATAATATTTAATATTTTTTGTTTAATTTCTCTACATTTTTCGTACAAACTGAGCTCAAGTTCTGCTGAGATTGTATTTTCCCTGTGTTTATTCAAGTCTATAAAAGTACCAGTTATATATTAGGGAGAGGCATTCTAATTAAATCAAAACTGTAATCAATATTATGAAAAATCCATATTTGTTTCAAGGCATATATACCACACAAATACTCTCATTTATTACTTAATACTGTCATAAACTAGGAAGTTGTAAGCTTCATCGCACTTTTGTGACCTGGTCTCTGATACAAATCCACTGCAGTCATCTCCCACAATATTCCACAATATTCCAGTTTCAAAATGCAATATTAAACCAAGTCACTTACCAAGCAGGTACAGTTTCTAAGGAATATATGACTTCATGCAAAAGCCAAGGATAAAGAGTTCAGCTGTGTCTTGAAGAACTTGATGAGATCTATGAAATGAATTTTACCTATTGCTGCACCATCCTGCTTGGTACAGTGATGTATGGCTTGTTTAAATGTATGAGACTGGTAATCAGTTACTCATTTTGTGAGTGTATTTCTAAGGAAATATAGAGTGTATGCTTCAATTAATTTTGAAAGTGATATAAAAACAAATTGGTCGGATTCAGCAAAATAACTAACATTTTCTTTTAATGGTGTATTAAGTTGGGTCTTGGGAACATCACCAAAATTATGGCTGAAAGTTTAAATTTAGAACTAAGCGCTTTAAAATTGACTGTGTTGTATCAGAGAGGAAGAAACGGGCTTGAGGGTGGGTATCAAAATGGCTAAGACAGCCAAATAATTTGGCTGATATTTCAAAATATTCTGTCACAATAACTTATTTTGTATTATTCACAAATTGTGTCTGGTGAGAAGAATTTTTACAGAATGTGGAGAGAGAGAGAGCTGTAGTTATGCTATGTCTGAGAATCTTAAGAAAAAGCAAGCTAGTCAAATGAAAGCAATGCTTTCTTAGATGAGAATGTGTATGGAGGCAGGTCAACTAAGATTAGTGAATGCTTGCTAACCCCATAAATTTGATGGCTCGTATAAAAGAATGGCTATTAGCCCACTTACTATATCATATGTGTGTGCAAGTGTTTAAAGTGTGTGTGTGTGTGTGTGTGTGTGTGTGTGTATACACGCACGTATCTGTGTATATTTTATTTCATATGTATGTGTGTGTGTGTGTCTTATTTTTATTCATATATATATATATATATATATATATATATATATGTATATATATATATAATTTTCATAGCTTGTATATATATATATATGTCTTGTTTTATTTTTAATATCATTATTATTAATATTATTATATATTATTAGCATTTTCCTCGTTAGTAAAAAAATAAACAACTTGTGCAAAGGTGTGGTCACCTGATGACTGAAATACTGATACACTAATAATGTTTATTTTACTCTACTTTGCTGTCTTTTATTAGTAAATCATTTCATTACTCTTGGGAGGGAGTGATACTAATATTCAACTTCTGAGAATTTTTGTTTTATTCTTAAGAGGTATTGGAGAATATATTATAACAGCTGGTGCAACATTCCCATCCCAGCAACTCATCCAATTGATGGCCTGTTAAATAGAGGGTGCTGGTGGTATAGGTGCTGACAATGATGTTGCAAAACATAAAAAAATAGTGTCATCTAAAAGGTTTGTTAGCAGCAGAGTTGCTTGTCAGTATATAGCAATGCATAACTGGCAATGTGTAAATGGCAGTGTGTAATAGGCAGTGTGCAATTGGCAATGAATAATTGGCAATTATTGACAGTGTGTAATCAGGAATGTATCATTGACAATGTATAATTGGGAATGTGAAACTGGTAAAGTTTATGATGATGATGGAAATGTGCTTGAGGGAATTTATTTTGCTCTCTTGTGGTACTTATTTACAGCTTAATGGACTGGGTCATTGAAAATCAAAAATGCCATGGACACAGTACCATATCTTGTACCAAAGACAAGAAAATAAACTTCTGGTTCTTCAGCTCATAGTCTGACATTCTATCAACTCCTATGTTTGTGTGAAATCAGGGAGTGATAACGAGAAGAAAATAATGCTTCTAGTATGATTCTGATACATACCGGTTTTTGACACCCTCACAACTATAGCTGCTACTGGTTATATAGGCAGCATTCATATTATTTAGCATTATAGTAAAATCTCACAAGTAAGAGTGTATCATTGGTCGTCTGTCCTGGCACAAACACAAACAGCATCTCACCGGAGCTACTTTCCTCTCTAGCAAGTTGTACTATCAATCTTTCTGTTACTATCATAACTTTGTCCATTAGTTTGACTCCTCTTGTATTTGTTCCTTCTTAGGGCATCTTTTTGGCTGTTATAGCAGTGAATGATAATACTGCTATGCCAGTCATTGGGGATGATCCCTTCCTGTGCAACCTGATGGATTATTTAAATGTCTAATGTATGTCCTACATGGACAAATATTTTCAGCATCTCAGCAACTGTTGTTGATACACTGGCTGTTTTCCATGCCATTTTTATTGTATAGCTATTGATTTCAATAGTCGGTCCCACTTCTTGATTTACTTGGGTTAGTGCCTCTTTCACTCTTTTGAATTTCTTTTTCTTTTAGTAATCTCTCATACAAGTGTTTTCATGCCTATTTCTTTTTAGTGTCAGAGAGAACAAGTGTGATGCTATCAGTTTGCACACACTTTTTACCTATGGTATTCTAATTCATAGTAACTGCTTTGCAATCTGAAACTCCGCTCAATGCTGATCCTCTGCTCACAGAACATTGACAAACCTCTTACATTCAGCTTCTCCTCTTGTTAAGCATTCCAGACATCTAGCTTCTCTTCTAGCTACCTAATATAATTCATTACTCCTTTCTTTATCCTAAGTTTTCCAGGACTGTCTCTTAGTTTGTGTGGTTCTATCTGCTGTACCATTCCAGGCCCATGTAACTTCCTGCTTTGCTAAAACTTAGTTCCATCTACAAATCTGCTCCGTGGCTTCTAGAAAGTTATCTCTTAGGAACTTCTAGCTGTCTTTTATGTTATAAATTTCTATCTTCTCCTTATCAACATATGCTTCACTTTGTATTTAATATGTGCATGGTTGAGAGATTTTTCATTTTCAGATTGTCCTGTATTCTTCTGGCTCTTTGATGTCACTGGTCATTTATTGATGTTCAGTGATACATTCTTCACTAGAGAAAGATATAATATTTGCAACCATTTATCTATCCTAAATCCTGATTCACTCACTAGGATACAGTCTGCCAGGCTTGTATGTTTGCCTGAATAGTAGGTGATCAGGTTGCTGGTTACCAGTTATGTTATTACCACCACAGAATTCCAAGAGATTTGATCACTTTTCATAGACGCTGTATGCATCATAATAACCATCATGATATTGCCTAACATGTCCATTAAAAGCACTAACCATGATAGCAACATCACTGTTGTCTGCAATAGAATTCTTTTGCCCATTTGCCATTCCTTATTGTGGTGTTTATGTAGATATCCCTGTTGCTGTCATACATTACATATGACTAACCTAAACTTAATTACTCTATCACATATTCTGACCACTTAACTTATTTTATTTGTTTATTTCTCTGCCAACAATATGTCTATTCCACCAACTCCACCACTGCTATCAACCCAAAGAATGTGAACCTGTGTTTCTTATCTGTCATGCATGGGAAATGAAAAGAGGTTCTCTTACCCTCCTCTTTCGTCTGCACCCATCTATTAGTAGTCACTCCGGCAATCCTGCCCGACCCTGTCACCCAGTATAAGCAGCTGCCATCTCACCAACCCAAGAGTGAATTCCCTCACATCGATTTGCGATGCCTTGGTTGGCCAAAAGAGGATAGCCCTGTTCTGTCCCACCTGCACTTCCCTTCTCATGCTTCTTCTTCCAGTCAGTCCCTTCACCATTGACATCATGGCCCTCTTCTTCCAGCTCATCTCCACATGCCTCCCCCCCCCCAGCGATCTCAAAGACTACATTCTCACTTCACTCCATGTTGAAATCTACCACCCACTTGGGTGGGTGCCTTGCACGTTGTGATCTTCTTAAACTGGGAACCTCAATCTCTTCCTCATCTCCACAATTGTCATCCGAAGAAGTGACATGACATGGCACTCCATCCACAGAGATGTTGTTTTTGGAATTGACAGCTGTCAGTATTCCTCTGTTCCACTGAGTTGTGCAGCGTGCCTTTGATGGCTTGACCCAGACTTCATCTCCCACCTCCATGAAGTCAGGTCCTCCCTCTTCTTCAGGGTATCTCGATGGTTTATTCAGATGCCACCATTTATATTTGAATATTGTTCTATGTGGCACGGACTCTTTAGCCTGTCCTGATCAGAGTGACATGTTGTACCAGAACACCACTTCTAGCGATGAGACATGTCCCCTCTCCACCATGGCCTTGATCGTTCAATGATGTCTCTCCATGATCCTGTTTCCACTTGGCCTGTATACCACTCTGAAAAAGTGGTGCACTTTCCACCTGTCAAGCATCTCTTTCAACGTCTCCAAATGAAATACTGTGCTGTTGTCCATCAGCAATTCGTTCACAGGGCCCCACTCTAAGAATACCTCATTTAGAATTTGTGCCATCTCGTCTGCAATGCCTGTCCTCAATTCCCTCCATATGGCCATCTGGCCCGGCCTACAATTGACCATCAAGAGATACAAGGTGTCATCTTTGTAGGTACTGGTGGCCCTTCTTATCCTATCCACCTTTTCCAGGATGGATTTGAGCACTGTCCCCATGATCTTCAGCACAGAATTCAGCCCAAAACCCAGCCTTGTCAGACAATATGTCCAGCCCTTATATCGCATCAGTTGGTACTAACACAGTTTGTTGCTCACATGGAACTGCAAATATGCCAACTTCAAGTTGATGGTCATCGCTGCCTTAGTCGACTGCTTCCATATGCATAGCATCTCATCACAGATGTCGGTTGCCTCGCCCCCTGTGTGGCACGATGTATGGCCGCTGATCTTCCGAAAGTCCAGTACCGGTCTAACTTTGCCCTTTGTTGGCTGCACGACTGCCATTAGAGGTAGCACTCTGCTCATCACTTCCTCTTTCCACAAGATAAGGATACCTTCCTTAATCCACTTCTCTACCTCTTCTTCAAACTCAGCCCTGGCATGCCCTTTCAGGGTATGCTGGTAGCAGCTCACCTTGTTCTTCAGCATTGGGGGGGTCCTTCTTTCCAGCGCCACTCCATCGTCCATTGCTGACCATTGAATGCCGCCTGAAAATCTGTGTCTTCAATGGCGTAGGCAGTGCAGCTCCTCATGGGGCTCTACTCCTTCTCACATTTGTGACTCACAGCGCATGATGCCTCCACAGCACCAAATGAAACCACGTCTCCTCTAACATTGACATCTCCAAGGCGGTCGATTGCGTCCATCCCCATTACCATGTTGATCTCATCCACCACGTGGTCGATCACGATCGCCTGAAGCCTTAGCGTTGTGCCTCGCACTGCTATGTCCACATTGCTGCTACCCTTGCATTCGATTTTACTGCCATTGACTGCCTGAACGCTTCTTGTCCTATTCCATTTCTTCATCACGCTTGGGGTCATGAGAGTCATCATGCATCCCGTGTCCATGAGGGCCTTGAACGTGTTTCCCTGACCACGACCTCAACTACGGGCAGTGACTTCACCAATGCCTCTACTCGTTCGTGGGGGAAGTTTGAGAGGCAACAACTTCCCTGTGACCTTTTCCTTGGCTACAATTTCAGGCAATATGCTCAGCCTGTTTGCACCGGTTGCAAACCAGTCCAGGCTCTGCACAGTCCCTTGCCATGTGCAGTCCTTGGTGCTTAAAACACAGGCCTGTGAACGGCTGCTGTCATTCCAGAGCAGGTCTCTTTTCATCCTTCACCAACCATCGCGCAGATTCGCGGGCTTCTGCAGCCGCCATCACCACTGCCTTCTGCCCAGTGTTTTGTGTCAACATGTGGGCTTGAAAGATGAGCTTGCTCATCGCCATTTTGTTGATGCCTGGCAACTGTTGCAGTTGTACCAACACATTGTTGGGAAAGTTGTTCACAAAAGCCAGTAGTGCTACTGTCTCAAGTCCCTCACTCCCTCACCAGTAAGATCAACTAGACTCTGTACCTCTGCAGCATATTCATCGACCTGTTCCCTTCTCCATATGATCATTCCCAGCTTAGCAAAAGCGGCATACTCTCCATCTGTGTAAGCCTCTCTCAAATGCTGCTTGATCTTCGCTGTACTCAGCTGTTCTTCATTCATTTCGAGGTACAGTGCCAGTGCACTCCCCTCCAAATACAGGGCCATGAGGCTCGCTACATCTTCTATGCCTTGTAGCCTGGCCACAACTTTGACCTTTCAAATCCTGGCTACTACATCACTTTTGTCATAGAAAGGTCTGATAACATCACTGCCGATCCTCTTATTTGCTGCCATCATATATCAAGGGGACAATGACGTCTGTATACAATTGTTGAAATAGCTTGTCATGCATGGGAAATGAAAAGAGGTTCACCTACCTTCCTCTCTCATCTGCGCCCATCTAGTAGTAGTCTATTCGGTGATCCTGCCCTACCCTGTCACCAAGTATAAGCAGCTGCAGTCTCACCAACCCAAGAGTGAATTCCCTCACGTCTGTTTGAGATGCCAAAAGAAGACGACCCTATCCTGTCCCACCCTCACTTCCCTTCTCATGCTTCCTCTTCTGATGAGTCTCTTGACCATTGATGTCATGGCCCTCTTCTTCCAGCTCATCCCCACATTATCAATGAGGAGTCTGACTGAAGATCCCTTCTATATTAGGTCTTGTGTACAGTAAACATGTCTAGCAGGATTTGAAAGGTCAAAGTTGTGGCCAGGCTACAAGGCATAGAAGATGTAGCGAGCCTCATGGCCCTGTATTTGGAGGGGAGTGCACTGGCACTGTACCTCGAAATGAATGAAGAACAGCTGAGTACAGCGAAGATCAAGCAGCATTTGAGAGAGGCTTACACAGATGGAGAGTATGCCGCTTTTGCTAAGCTGGGAATGATCATATGGAGAGGGGAACAGGTCGATGAATATGCTGCAGAGGTACAGAGTCTAGTTGATCTTACTGGTGAGGGAGTGAGGGACTTGAGACAGTAGCACTACTGGCTTTTGTGAACAACTTTCCCAACAATGTGTTGGTACAACTGCAACAGTTGCCAGGCATCAACAAAATGGCGATGACATGTGTACAGTAAACATCTCACATGTCTAGCAGCACTACAATCTCTTTAGTCCTATCTATCACCTTGCCAATGTTCCTGATATATCTCTGTAATTTTGTACCTGACAGGAAGCAGGGTGTTTCTGATTCTATTTTTGGTTATTTGATGCCTATTTTCTGCATCTGAAAGGAAGAGTTTAAATGTTCATTTGATGACAATCTAAGGGATTCTTACATATTACCAAGTGTTCCTACTTGACTGCCCCAGTACTATGTGTAGCCCTATCATAGTAAGTATTTGCCTTGTATACACAGTTATGGATTTTCACTGCTTTGAATGTCACAAACCACTTTATAGTATGGACTGAGTACATTTTATCATACCACCCATACTAGAGAAATTTTGTCTGCAAGACTGTTGTATCCACTCTACACTATAAGTTTCTGCCTTCACTATAGCTTGCATAATTTGTATCTCTTTTGTGCAGATTTTTATTGAGAGTTTTCCTATATGGGTTGCTAGAAGCCCAACATCCAGGTCAGTTGCCTTCACCATGATTGTAGGAATATGTCTCTCTAAAAATATTATGTAGAAAGTTTGCAGTGTAATAGGAGAAAGGGTGGAGCTTAAAATAGACTGGTAGTTAAGGTAGGTTTATTTGAAGTGTCTGAATTTCTAGACTCGTCATGGTTCAAACATTATTGTGGTGTAGGTAGGATAGGGTGTTTAACTCCCAGTAGGTTAGGACACTCCTGAGACTATTACAGTCTGCCAGGGCTAATATGTATGGCCAAGAATGAAGCTGGCTCCATGATAGTAGATTTGGGGAGTGTTGACATTGTGCCCTTTGTACTATGTAGGGTTGGTTAGCAAGCAAACCAAACAAAAATTATGGGGATAGTTTAACTTAAGTAAAGTTAGGCTGTAACTGCTAAAAGAGCACAGTGAAGAAGGGTCATTATTCATGTGATCTGTCATATGTTGTACAGGGCATACATTGAACATTTTCTAGCTATCAAGGCAGACCTTTAAAATATTTTAAAATGGGCATAAGACCAGAATACTGTACAAAGGTTACCTAATTAAATTGACTGGTACTTTATTTTATGCACTTCAGAACAATGGAAAGCAAATTTGACGTTGGTGGAATTTGAACTCAGAATATAAAGAACCAATAATAATGACATCCTCACAACAATTATAAGGATAAGTTTATATCTATGTAATTTTACTTGTTTCCAATGATACATGTTTCCAAGGCGACCTGAGGCCCCTGACATTTATGCAACCTATTCTGAGCATCACCATATTAAAATAAATTTAAGACAGAGAAGAGCTCTACTTACTACTGTTGTCTGGCAGGGCTTGCCCCCTTGTCTTTGGTGTGGGCGTTTCCATGAGGTTTTTGTATAGTCTTTTTGAGAAGGTCTTTTGGAAAGGCCCAACAGCTTCCAGGAAATTTGTTTTTATGATGTAATTTTGTTGTGTCATTTTAAAATTTGTATGTGTGGTGATGGTGCATTGTGTGTTGGGAAGACAATGTCTTCCATTGTGGTGTTTGTGTTTTTTCTGATATGTGTGACAAACTCTATATTGTCTGTGTTAATGGCTGTGAGGTTGGTGGTATTTGTGCAGTCTGTTTGTGTTGTGCATTGTGTTGCATTTTGAGGTGGTTTTGTTGTTGTGTGTGCATATTGCTGCTGTTGGGAAGTTCCTCCTGTTTGTGCCACCCCCTTTTTTTCTTCTGTTGTCTTTCTCTTTCTTTTTTGGTGGGGAACTGTTTGCCACTCCCCCCTCTCAACCTCAGTACTCGAACAGTCCGAGTTGTTTGGGTTGGGAAGTGGGGGTTTTCTCTGGGACTAGGTTTTGTTCAGGTTCATCTGCTGCTGCTGCTACTGCTGTATTAGCTGTTGGTAGTGATGTTACTGCTACTGGTGGTAGTGATACTCAGGCTGGTGGTGGTGGTGGTACTCTGGTGGTGGTGGGGATGGTACTCTGGTAGTGTCTTTGTTGTTGGTCTCTGTTGCTGCTGTTGTTGTTGCTACTGTACTGGAGGTGCCCACTTTTCTAGTGTTGGTTGTGGGGGTCTAATGCATCTTGTATTTGAGGCAGTTGACCTTGAGGTGCTGATTGCTTCCATAAACATAGCACCTCAGCCTCCTGCTCTCCACAGCCATGTGTAGTCTCATGCCATCAAGTAAGTTTATAGAGTCAGGGATAGAATTTAGGGCCACTCGTTCAATTTGAACAAGGAACTCCAATCCCTGACCCATCCAATTTTGTTGGTGCAATTTATACACCTCCAGTATTGTGGCAGTATCCTCTATATCAAAGAGTACAGCTGCCACAAGCCAACATATATTTAATTCTGGGGGCACCTCACCAATTTTCATTCTTGTAACATGCCAACCTAGATATGTCAGCATGAGCAGGAATTCTTCAGTCTTTAGTGGCATTGTGGAATGCTGTTTTGCTTCTTCCTCTACTGCAAAACACACTTCCACAGTGCCGAAGCATCTTCCTCACACCACATAGGTCTTTTGTTTCCATATAGGCTTTAGAATTAGCTGTTGTTGAATGGCCTGTTCAACTCTTTTCTTTTTTATGTTCAAAACTTTATAAGTTACTCTTTTTTTGTTTGTCTCTCTTATTAAATTCTGTGGAGTGTTAAGGAGGACATTGTTCCCATCTTTCCTTAACAGTTCCTTTGCAACTTTTATCTTGTCTAAAGTAAAATTCCGTTTTCCTTTCATTTGTCTTGTTGCAGAGGCGAAACCGTTGCCGCTTGGTTTGTCATTGTTCTTTTTGTTTGACTTTTCTTTTATGTTCATGTTGTTTGTGCTCATGGCAGATTTTTTTTCTTGTTCTGTGTTAATGGTGGTGCTGGTAACGTTAGTGGTGTTGGTACTGTTATTTGTGCTGTTCAGAGGGGAAAATTCCTTGAGGTATTGACTGTCCGAACAGCCACTACCACTCCCCTTGATAAACAATGCCATCTTGTTTTTCATTAGACGAAAATCAAAAATTATTTTTTAAAGGACAAAAGGTCCAAAATTCACCCCTAAAAAGGGGACCTTTTAACAAAAGAACCCCTTCTAGGTAACAAGAGGAGTCCTACACAATTAACAAAAGAAGCAAATGAGCAACAATCTTCAACAATTTCTACACAAACTACAACACACGGAGCTCAGAAAAAAACACGTCTTATCGTGCCCGCAACAACAACAACAACAACAACAATAATAATGATAATACGAATCACCTTGAGGCTGTAACTGGGGGATAGAATGTAACAATTCTTTGGGACTTTCCAGTACATTCAGAGAGAACCATTGAAGCTAATAAACTTGATATTGTAAAAGAGCAAAATAATAAGGTCTGTTTATTGATAGACATTAGTATCTGTTCTGAATTTGACAAGCTCGTCGAAAAAATGTGGCATTTCAAGGTGATTGCAATACCAGTGAATGTAGGAGCACAGGAATGATAAAAAAAAACCTGAAAATCATTTGAGAATGGTCCTTGGCTTACCATCCCTTCAAGAAGTGCAAAAGATTGCTTTAACTGGTATGTCACACATAGTGATTGTTGCTGTGAGAAAAGTAGCCTTCCATGAAAATGATTTTTTTTCTACATAACTTTATGTGATTTTGTAAATGAACAATCTGGTGTGTTTATTTTAATGGCCTACCAATGTATACAGTTTCTTTGCAATAGGTGTCAGGAAGACACACAGCTAGAAATGGAAACACAATTGAAGGAAGTAGAAAAATCATAATAATAATAATAATAATACTTTTACTATAATAAATTTAAACAAATTAAGAACATTTTTGGCCACTACTCCATCACCATCATTTACAGTGATTCAAAGTAACTGTATATCATGAAAGAGCAAATCTATGAGCATAAAACAACAACAACAACAGCAGTAGCAACAACAATAATAATAACAACAACAAAATAATTGTAACTGATAGATTTAATAAATATAAATTTACATAGTTTTCTTTTTATCAAAATTCTTCAACTAAGGCTACATGGTTACATTCATTTATACAGACATCATATATATTTATGCACACACACACACTTATCTATATATATATCTATGTGTATGTATATGCATGTGTGTGTGTGTATAGATGTTTGCATTTTTGTTGGCATCTAAACTGAATAACAAAAGTATAAAAATAGCAAAAATAAAATAAATGATAGGACTGTCTCCTGTGCATTTCTAAACCCACTTGACAATGTTTGTTGTCTTAAAGTTTCACTTTTTCCAAACTAGATATTACAGGAACCATTCAGAAACTTCTATAATATGACATGCCTAAAAAGAATTGTAACCAAGTTTGAATCGATGCTATTAAAAGCACATCAGCAAAAGAAGAGAATGGAAACTGAATTAAGAATAATTGGTCCAAAAGTCCATATGTGTTTGAACTTTAACAAAAATTAAGTGAATTCTACTTGGTGGTAGATACGGGCCAGATTCTCCCAAGCAGCTGAGATTCTAGACTAAAGGGACAGAGGCTTTGCAATCGAGACTAACAGGAAAGAGAAATAAGTTTAGAAAACTTAGCACCTTAGCAACATCCATTCTTTATAAGTCAGATAGAACAAATCTAGACATCAGGTTCACCCAATTAACTCAAATCTGCTAGAGAAGTTCAACTGAGTTACAAACAGTAAAAAATGGAATGAAAGAATCATTTGGAAAAGACAAAAAAAGCATTGAAGAATGGGCAAAGATATATTCATTTCAGAAGCAGGTGGTATTCTCTAACTAAATCAATATGTTGCAAGGAATCTGTTTGCCTTTATTTGGCAACACAATTTAAGAGTAAAGTCAAATTTATTATATATTGTTGATGATATCAAGTCTAGCATCTTGAGTTTTATTCAGATAGTCTATTTGAATAGACCTCAAGAGATGAAATCTGAAGTTACAGTCTATCCCTACATGCATACACATAAACTCACATTCACAAATACAGATACATAATGTCTGTATATTTGTATCTATCGGCCTATGAAAAGTATGCATTCATGTATGTATATAAGAATGTGTGTGTGTATGTACATTTGAGTTATCATTTTGATAACTCAAATGTACATACACACACACATTCTTTGTAAATAAAACAAATTTTTACAAAGCCTCTTAGCAGATGGCTTGCTAAGTATGAAGATATTTCATGGTTATAGAGATAATATATAGAAATATAAAGATAACTAAGATGAAAGTAGTTGTATGCTGTCAACTTAATGTGACAGTCCCATGAAGGGAATAATACTACTGCTATTTAGCCCTAGGAAGCAGCACCGCTTCCTGTCAGCCTTGACACATTTCCTGTGTCCTTATGTTTACAAGGGGGGAGATAAGCACCTTCCACCCAGCTAAGCCTGCATCCAGAGACTAGTTTTTGAGTCATTGCTCATCTTCAGTCCGGAGTAGCATGGCTTGCTAGTTGGAGATGCCTATCTAGCTCTTGTAAACATATAAGATGAAAGAAGTTTCAAAATTGAATATTGGATATACATATTGAAATACATATATTTATATATATGTGAATGTATGTATATTCTATATATGTGAATGTATGTATATTCTATATATGTGTGTATGTGTGTACATACATATACATACACACACATATATATATTGTACATGCACACCAGCTATAACAAACAACCTTCTAAATATAAGTATAAGTATATATGAATATACATTCATATATACACACACACATGTTTATACACCCATATGTGCGCATGTGTGTGTATATATATATATATATATATATATATATATATATATATATACACACACATATTCATGCATACATAATACACACACACACACACACACACATTACATCAATTTAATAAAAGGCACAAACATATATTTAGGAAAATAAGATACACGCCCTTGGTGATGTTAGAGCTTATGTGCAAGTAACTGCATGTATAACTGTTTGTCAATATATATGGGAGTTTGTATGCGTGTTTGTGTGTGTGTGTGTGTGTGTGTGTGTGTGTGTGTGTGTGTGTGTGTGTATTGGCTGCCTGTGTGATTGAGAGTTTGCATGTGTCACTGATTCATCACTGAGTCTTTACTCGTTATCAAACACAACCCTGCAATTACTAAGCAATGCCATTATTTGCTTCTAACAAAATCTTATATATAAGTAATTGTTAATGTAATCCTTGATGTAGTTGCTACATTAATTACAGCACCCTGTAACTCCTCCCACTAGCCATCCTTTTTCATCAGCCAATCAGCTTCTGACTCTGTCCAACCTTTTACCTCATGTTGACAGAATCCAACCCAATATCAAAATTCCTTAAAACTCTTTGTTGTACTTATCACCAGCTGTACATTCACAATTTACAACACCTGAAATTATACATACATACATACATACATACATACATACATACATACATATGTATGTGTGTGTGTGTGTGTGTGTGTGGGTATGCATGTGTGCGTTGTGTGTGTGCATGCATGTGCATTTGTGTGTGTGTACATACACATACATACATACATAATACACACAGACAAACACATATTTTGGCTGCTCAAGTTGCTTGAACTTGGAAATTTTCCTGGCATGTGTTTTGTTCCTAAAGCAAAGAAAAAAATTTTCTTTTCCTGTCTGAGAAACTTACTACACATCAAGAAAATCTAGAGTAACTTGCTTCTGGATTAATAATGAATTACTACACACTGCTATGTTAGTGAGTACTTTTTCTCCTGTTTGTTACATATGTAAGCTATGGGCACATTAAGACATGTAGCGGAATCAGAGAATGCAAGCTTCATATTTGATAGATGCACAAGAGCAGTACATTTTATGAACACACCAGACATAGATTCTCTTAAATGCCCAGATTATTTACTAGAAGTGGTAAATAAATTGTGTTACTGAGATGTAATTAGTAGAGTAGATGGTTGCTCTGAAAGTATAGCTGCCAGGGTAAGAACAAATTAGAAAAATATTCAGGGAGCTTCTATCACTGCTGGCAACAGAGGTCTTTTCTGTCAGAGTGAAAGCAGACTGTATGATCTTTGTGTTAAAACTCAAGTTCATGGACTTTGAGAAGAGTGAGAAGAATTGAGGCTAGCATGCTCCATTGGATGAGCGTTGTCAATATGTCTCAGAAGCATAACAAATGTGCTTAGAGAAAAACTTGGTGTAAGTGGAATCAGTTGTAGTGTACATGAAAGAAGATTGCACTTATATGTACATGTGATGCATATGGACAAGGAGAGCTCTATAAATATGAGCTGATCCCATAGAGCTTGTGAAAAAGGGACAAAATGGTGAAAGCTAATTTCATGACTATGAACCTCATAGAGGTGATGAAATGGGCAGGAACTACTGGCAATATGTAGTCCTTGAGAAAACTTGACCGCCTTGAGGAAACAGTTCTTGTTGAGCTGTATGAGTATGTATATGTGTGTGTGTGTGTGTGTGTATGTACATATATACATATATATATATATATATATATATATATATATA
>NC_069000.1:29078132-29081491 GCF_001194135.2 Octopus bimaculoides | reverse complement strand
TGTGTGTGTGTGTGTGTGTGTGTTTGTGTGTCTGTGTTTGTCCCCCCAACATCGCTTGACAATCGATACTGGTGTGTTTATATCCCTATAACTTAGCAGTTTGGCAAAAGTGATCGATAAGATAAGTACTAGGCTTACAGAGAATAAGTCCTGGGGTCAATTTGCTCAACTAAAGGCAGTGCTCCAGCATGGCCACAGTCAAAGATTGAAACAAGTAAAAGAATAAAAGAATAGTTGACTGGTTTTACTTATGCTAATCATGACTTTTATCGTGTATATATGTGTGTGTATATATTTTCCCTTTATATATAATTCTATATACTTTGTTGAGTTATTTATTCTTTTATATTTACTTTAACTATGGTGATCCAGGAATTATTAAAGAAAAAGAACTCTGTCCACCAAGCACGCCTGGCACAACCGACCTGCCTAGAGAAGAAAGCAGCCCTTTGCTAAGCCTGCAGCTTTCTGCAGCACAAACTCTGTGGAGTTCAGAATGAGTGGTGGACCAACCTCATAGGGAGAACCCAGCTGTGTGCTGACTCTGGCAACTACAGGGGGTTCTATGAAGCTCTCAAAGCTGTCTACAGCCCAGTATATCAAGTCTAGAGTCCCCTGTGCAGTTCAGATGGCCAGGCACTTCTCACTGACACAGCAACCGTCCTCAACTGCTGGCCTGAATACTTTCAGACTCTCTTCAGTGCAAACCAAGTTGTCCAGGAAAATGCAACTCTCCACATCCAACAGCAACCAGTCAGAGTAGAATTAGATGAGCCTCCAACTCTGGAAGAGACCACAGTTGCCATAGGCTGAAGAGCAGAAAGCTAGCAGGAGTTGATGGCATACCATCAGAGATATGGAAGCATGGGGGTCCTGTCATACATGCTAAACTCCATGAGCTCCTTGTTGCATGCTGGGAACAAAGCAAGGTGCGACAAGATCTCCGCAATGCTGTCATCATTACACTATACAAAAACAAAGGGCAAAAATCAGACTGCTCAAACTACTAGGAGATCACCCTGCTTTGATCTAACAAGACTATTCCTCAACAGACTTGTTCTGTCCATTGCAGAAAATCATCTTCCAGAAAGACAATGTGGTTTCAGAGGCAACAGGATCACAACAGATATAGTTTTTGTTCTCAGGCAGCTCCAAGAAAAGTGCCAGGAGCAAAACAAACCGCTTTATGTAACATTTATCAATCTGACAAAAACATTTGACACTGTGAGCAGGAAAGGTCTGTTGCAGATCCTAAACCGACTTGGCTGTCTCCTAAAATTCATAACCATGATTATTTATTCAGCTTCACAAAGACTAGCAAGGACAAGTCCGCCTAAATAGTGACATAACAGAGCCATTTCCCATCAATAGCGGTGTGAAGCAGGGCTGTGTCCTAGCACCAACTCTCTTCAGCATCTTCTTCAGCATGATGCTTAAGCGGGCCACTGCAGACCTTGACACTGAAGATGATGTCTACATCAGGTACCATCTGGACAGCAGTCTTTTTCAACATCTGGCATCTTCAGGCCCACACCAAGACTCAAGAGCAATTTATCCAGGACCTCCTCTTTGCAGATGATGCTGCATTTGTCGCACACACAGAGAAAGAGCCCTGCAGTGCACCACATCCTGCTTTGCAGAGGCTGCCTAGATCTTCTGGCTGGAAGTAAGCTTAAAAAAGACTGAAGTCCTACACCAACCGGTTCCTCAGGAAGAGTACAAGATGCTCCACATCACCATTGCTGAAACAGAATTGAAAGTCAGTACAGCAGTTCACTTATCTTGGATGTACCATTTCATCAGATGTGAGTATCAATAAGGAATTTGACAACAGACTTGCAAAGGCAAACAAAATATTTGGCAGGCTGTACAAGCATGTGAGGAATAATAAGCATATTTAGATCAGCACAAAAGCCAGAGTCTACAGGGCTGTCATCCTTACAATGCTCATATATGGCTCTGAATCCTGGGTCCTCTACCTCTGTCATCGCAGGCTCCTTGAACGTTTTCATCAACGCTGCCTTCATACCATCCTCAGCATTTACTGGAGTGACTACATCACCAACACTGAGGTCCTCAAGTGAACAGAGGTCACCAGCCTGGAAGCCATATTACTTGAGACACGACTACGTTGGACAGGACTCGTTGACAGGATGAAAGACCACTGTCTACCCAAGATCATCATGTACGGTGAGCTCACCACTGACCACTGCAACAAGGGGGCACCAAAGAAGCATTACATGGACTGCCTGAAGCAGTCCATTAGTGTTTGTGGCATTGATTATCGTGAGTGGTCTACTCTAACAGCTGACCATATTGCTTGGCGCCATACCATCAGCGATGCTGTTTTTTCCTTTGAGATCTCTTGCAGTGCCTCTCTTGAAGACAAACGTCAGAGGCAAAAAAAATAATGCAGCTGCATCATCAAACCCTGGACAACCATACCTCTGTCATCATTGCAATCAGATATGTCAATCCCACATCGGCCTTATCAGCCATGAATGAGCGTGCAGATGACATGGAAAACAGCCTTCCTAATCTTCATCAGCGAAGCCAAGCCAAGAATTTACTTTAATTACTTTACTTCCTCTTTTTATCCTCTCTTGTTTTTTGTTAACATTAAGGATGGTCATCTAATACCTTAATTTATAAAAAAACAACATATCTTTATTTTTACTGACCAAAGCAAAACAAACTAATTTTGGGTTTCCATACATTGTATATATGTAAAGGTAAAATTTTGTACATGTACTTGCAGTTGAATCCTTGACATAACCATGGATGATCTGATGAACTAGCTTTATTTGCATTGATTTGTGAATATATAATTGTATTGTATGACTCATAGCATGCATATTAATGCAAATCATCATCATCATTTAACATCTACTTTCCATGCTGGCATGGGTTGGATGGTTTGACAGGAGCTGGCTAAGCAGAAGACTGCAACAGGCTTCAGTGTTTATTTTGGCATGGTTTTAACAGCTGGATGACCTTCCTAACACCAACCACATCACAGAGTAGACTGAGTGCTTTTTATGCAGCACTATCTCAAGTGAGGTCAGTTCTAGCATAGCTTTTACCACTGGGTGCTCTTCCAAATGGAAACCACTTTACAGTATGGACTGGATGCTTTTTATATGGCACCAGCACTGGCAGGGTCACCAAGTAACTTGCAAGACAAAGATCCTTTGAGAAAGGAGGAGTCATTGTGCAGATGATGAATGGTTAGAGTGTGACAGAGAGACAGAAACAGGTGCCTTGCTGTAGAGGAGATACATGGTTACCTGGTGTGTGTGTGTGTGTGAGAGAGAGAGAGAGAGAGAGAGAGAGAGAGAGAGAGAGAGAGAGAGAGAGAG
>NC_069000.1:29075447-29078060 GCF_001194135.2 Octopus bimaculoides | reverse complement strand
GAGAGAGAGTGCAAGACCGTGAGAGTGCAAGACCGTGAGAGTGCAAGACCGTGAGAGTGCAAGACCGTGAGAGTGCAAGACCGTGAGAGTGCAAGACCGTGAGAGTGCAAGAGAGAGGAGGAGAGAGACAGTGGCGAAGTGACAGGGCATACTCAAGGAACAAGGGACTGAATATAAATGGGATGGTAGAGTAGAGCAAGGGAGCAACAGATGGTGGCAAAGTGCTAGGGCATACCCTCAAGGTATGGAGGTCTCTTATTCCACACTGAAATTATTAATAGATGAAGGCTGTGAAACAGTTATAATCCTAAAGATATCAAGTGGTTAAACAGATATATTCCTCTCTCATACCTCCTGACTTTTTATAGATTTTATATATCATCATCATCATCATCACTGTCATTTAACCTCCGTTGGCCATACTGGCATGGGTTAGATGGTTTGACCAGGGCTGGCAAGCTGAAAGGCTGCACCAGACTCCAGTCTGATTTGGCATGGTTTTCTACAGCTAGATGCCCTTCCTAACGCCAACCACTCCGAGAGTGTAATGGGTGTTTTTATGTGCCACCGGCATGGGTGCCATTTGTGTGACACCAGTATCTGCCATGCCTGCAATTCTGCTTGGCTTGATGAGCCTTCTTCTTCTCAAGCACAACAACAAAATGCCAAAGGTGTCGATCATTGCTTCCATGAGGCCCAACACTCAAAAGGAACTCAGCCGCTTTGCCTCCATGAGGCCCAAATACCTAGAAGAAGGTGCTTCTTTTCCACTCACTAAAGTGAATGGAACTTTGCCCAGAAGGAAGTGGTCATCAGATGGTATCCAATGATCATCAGCACTCACCTTTGGTGGGTCAGCAGAGGTGGCCAAATCACTGCCCATCATCTCCTCTTGGCTTCCAGCTTAACCTCTCTCATTTGCTCTATAACCAGCATGAGGATCTGTCTGCTACCTCTCCCATCCTATGCACAGCCACTTTCATGCTTTTCCTCTCATTCCAATGGCTGTAAGCATCCCCCATACTGACTGGGCATAAAATTCTCTACAGTCAAACTCAACTGGAACAAGCCTTGACTGCCATCCCTCCTCCCTGCAGGGAATTCCTGTTTAACAAAAACTTGATATGATATAAAACTTCTGAAGGCATTTCTGAACTCGGTACCATCAAATTATGTAGGACTAATTGTAAAAAGCATGACAACTAAAATATTTTTCAAAAATGTTCCCCAGTGTTATCAATAAAATAATAAAAGCAGCTGACCATCCCTATTGCTTATGGACAAACAATACAATTGTGTTTATTCAGAGAGTACGCTATATAAAAAAAATCTTGATGTGATAGAAGAAAACTTCTAGTAGTTTTGAAACCAGCAAGCCAATATTAGTCTAAATCACGTGAAAAAGCAATCTCAACAGAAATTATGTTCAAAAACTTTCTCCTGTGTAATCTGATTTTATAAAGAACTTTTAGCCTTGGCTATATTATTTATATTCCTTCTTTTCAAACACAATGCATACACACATACACACGCATGGATACTTAAACAATTACACACATACAAATTTGCACTAACCTGCACACACACATACTCACGTGCAGATACATATACAGAGGAAAGACAGTTTGTAAGGAAATACATAACATTTCCTGAAAAATAATCAGTAAAATATGGTGATCTGTTTATAAATGTTATTATTATTTATTTAGAGTAAGGGCGGTGGATTTGCAGAATTTGTAGCATATCAATTTAACTTAGAGGGTGTAAAAATCTTCTGCCTCTCAGTATATTTTCTTTCCTTTCAACTTTGTCCAAAAAGTTGAATTTTTCACTCGCCATGGCAAGTTCACTGTTCTCTTTTTATTGATTTTATGAAATAATACAAGTTATGCTGGCTCAGTCCAACACCAGCCTCATTGGAATCTGTTTGATCATTATGTATGTATGTATGTATGTATGTATGTATGTATGTATGTATACACACACACACATCTATATATTCATGCATGCATACATACATATACAGGATGTTCATGCTAAATTTGACAATTTTTATGTTTCTTTTTTCAGGAATACTTTGATGTATAGGATGAACTGTTAACAACCTTGCAGACTAAAGATTAAAGTTGTAGTTGAGAAAAGTTATCTGAGGATTTTTATGACTTCATCAGCCTCAATTTCTTGCCTTCTAATTCTCCTGATTGTAATCTCATGGATTATTGCATGTTGGGTGTGGTTGAGAAAAATTCTAACTGCTCTGCCTGCAAAACCAAGGCTGAGCTGGTGATCAAGATCAAGGAAGTGCTTTTGAGGTCATGGTGGAAGCTGAGGTTTTCTACTCTTACCATAATCTAATTGATATTTTCTTGGTTTTTAAACAAAATACTTTTATGTTTGGATGGGATATTGTATTTTCTTTTCTTTTTATACAAACTGTCAAATTTAGCTCAAACAACATCATCAGAATCGTTTAACACCTGTCTTCCATGCTGGCATCAGTTGGGCAGTTCAACAGGAGCTGGTAAGCCTGAGGGTTACACTAAGTTTCATTTGGCATGGTTTCTAAGACTGGATGCCCTTCCTAGCACCAAACAACCTGTATATATATATATA